>NC_041392.1:463044688-463102641 GCF_002162155.2 Triticum dicoccoides | reverse complement strand
CGTTCCCCTCTCTCCCTCGTCTGGATCGAGACGGGGGGAGCCAGATCCCGCGTCACCGGCGTCGCCCGTCACCACCCTCCCCCTCGCCGGACGCCTCCTCGCCTCACCCCGAGTCACCCCGACGCCCCTCCACGCGCCACCCTCGGTCTGGAGTTGGGACGCCACAACCGCTTGGAGTACCCCTCGCCGGAACCACGCCGCCGCCTCCACCTCGTCGTTCTACCCCGCCGGACTGCCTCCTCTCCGACGCGCGTCACCGTCCTCCTCCCCGCGCCCCATTGCCCCGATCCCTGCATCCCGCAGTGAGCCCCGACTCCTCCTCCCCTCCTCTGTCTCACGCGCTCACCGCGGCCGGGTCGCGCCCTAGCCGAGCGTGGCGCCCCGTCCGGCCACACCACTTTGCGCTCGCCTCGCCCGAAGATGCCGCTCCTTCGTCCCCTGTCCCCACGTCCCCGTGTCGCCTCCCACCGTGGTGATCGCCGCTCCGGCCGCTTGGCCGGCACCGTGGCCTCCGGCCCCGCCTTGCGCCATCACCTCCCCTGCTCTGGCCACCTCGGCCATGGCCTCGCCCCTCTCCTAGCGTCGCCGCTGGCCATTGGCCGCGTGCGCCCCGCTGCCTGTTGCCGTTCCTGCCAGCCCCGCCGCTCGCCGGCGCTGGCCGCCCCTCTCCCCGACCCCATCGGCGCCCGCGCGCCCCACCGGGTGCGTCCTCGTGGCTGCGCCCATGCGCCCGAACTCCCTGTGCCCGTAGCACCCGAACCCAATATGGCCCCTAGGGGCCTATGACAAACGGGGCCCTTGCCCCAGAACGTTTTGTTAAAAAAAAGGGAATTAAAAATAATATATAAAATAAATAAATAAATAAATAGGTAATAATAATTTAATTAATTAATTAGTTAATTAAGGAATTAATTAAGTTAATTAATCATAATTACATTAACCTAACTAACTAATTAGTTTAATTAAACAGTTGTTAGATTAGTTAAACACTAATTAGACTAAACAGTCAATGACTAGTGGGACCCACACGTCAGTTGACCAGTCAACACCTCTGTTGACTGCTGACGTCATGATGACGTCAGCGAACACTGTTCTGGATAATGTTGAATTTAAATAAATAATTAAAATCAGAAAATGATTAAATCTTTAGAAAATCATATCTTTTAATCCGTAACTCGCATGAAAATACTTTCTACATGAAAGTTGATCAGAACGACGGGACGAATCCAGATACGCAGCCTGTTCGTCCGCCACGCGTCCCTAGCCTAGTGAACCTGCAACATTTCACCTCCGGTTCGTCTGTCCGAAAACGCGAAACACTGGGGATACTTTCCCGGATGTTTCCCCCTTCACCGGTATCGCCTATCCCTACGTTAGGACACCCCTAGCACAACGTATTGCCGTGTCTTGCTTTGTGTTACATTTGATTGCTCTGTTATTTATTGTGTTCCCCCTCCGTTACTCCTTTCCGGTAGACTCCGAGACCGATGCTGATGCCCCTGTGGTCGACTACGTCATCGACGACCCCTCCTTGTCTGAGCAACCAGGCAAGCCCCCCCTTTGATCACCAGATATCGCCTACTCTTCTCTATACTGCTTGCATTAGAGTAGTGTAGCATGTTACTACTTTCCGTTAATCCTATTCTGATGCATAGCCTGTCATTGTTGCTACAGTCATTGATACCTTACCCGCAATCCTAAATGCTTAGTATAGGATGCTAGTGTTCCATTAGTGACCCTACACTCTTGTCCGTCTGCCATGCTATACTACTGGGCCGTGATCACTTCGGGAGGTGATCACGGGCATATACTATATACTTTGCACAGTTACATTACCTGTGATACTGTTCGGAGTTGGGGGCTGAAGGGGCAGGTGGCTCCATCCCGGTAGAGGTGGGCCTGGGTTCCCGACGGCCCCCGACTGTTACTTGGTGGCGGAGCGACAGGGCAGGTTGAGACCACCTAGGAGACAGGTGGGCCTGGCCCTGTTCGGCGTTCGCGGATATTTAACACGCTTAACGAGATCTTGGTATTTGATCTGAGTTGGCTACGAGCCTATACGCACTAACCATCTACGCGGGAGTAGTTATGGGTATCCCGACGTCGTGGTATCAACCGAAGCACTTCAGACGTCAGCGACAGAGCGGCGCGCGCCGAATTGGACTGGAACGCCACTAGGCTAGGTCTGCTTTCGGCCGCGTACGCAACGTGCAGGTGTGCTATGGGCGATGGGCCCAGACCCCTGTGCGCTTAGGTTTAGATCGGCGTGCTGGCCTCTCTGTTGAGCCTAGGTGGGGCTGCGACGTGTTGATCTTCCGCGGCCGGGCATGACCCAGGAAAGTGTGTCCGGCCAAATGGGATCAAGCGTGTTGGGTAAGTTGGTGCACCCCTGCAGGGAAGTTAATCTATTCGAATAGCCGTGATCTTCGGTAACAGGACGACTTGGAGTTGTACCTTGACCTTATGACAACTAGAACCGGATACTTAATAAAACACACCCTTCCAAGTTCCACAGACAACCCGGTGATTGCTTTTCTACAGGGCGACGAGGAGAGGATCGCCGGGTAGGTTTATGCTATGCGATGCTACTTGGAGATGCTACTTGGAGATGCTACTTGGAGGACGTCAATCTACTCTCTTCTGCATGCTGCAAGACGGAGGCTGCCAGAAGCGTAGTCTTCGACAGGATTAGCTATCCCCCTCTTATTCTGGCATTCTGCAGTTCAGTCCACTGATATGGCCTCCTTACACATATACCCATGCATATGTAGTGTAGTTCCTTGCTTGCGAGTACTTTGGATGAGTACTCACGGTTGCTTTCTCCCCCCTTTTTCCCCCTTTTCCTTCCTTTCTGGTTGTCGCAACCAGATGCTGGAGTCCAGGAGCCAGACGCCATCGTCGACGACGACCCCTACTACACCGGAGGTGCCTACTACTACGTGCAGCCCGCTGACGACGACCTGGAGTAGTTTAGGAGGATCCCAGGCAGGAGGCATGCGCCTCTTTCGATCTGTATCCCAGTTTGTGCTAGCCTTCTTAAGGCAAACTTGTTTAACTTATGTCTGTACTCAGATATTGTTGCTTCCGCTTACTCGTCTATGATCGAGCACTTGTATTCGAGCCCTCGAGGCCCCTGGCTTGTATTATGATGCTTGTATGACTTATTCATGTTTTAGAGTTGTGTTGTGATATCTTCCCGTGAGTCCCTGATCTTGATCGTACACGTTTGCGTGCATGATTAGTGTACGATTGAATCGGGGGCGTCACAAGTTGGTATCAGAGCCAACTGCCTGTAGGAATCCCCCTTCCCAACTCCTTGGCCGAAGTCGAGTCTAGACTTTACAAAACTTTTACTAACATGGCTGTGCGGCCCATGGGCCCACGTCGCCATTGGGTGGTATTAGGATCTTTTACTCCTCGACCTTTACTCTGGGGTTCTGAACTCTCTTCTATTCGGGTTAAACGAATTTTTTTACTAAAATCTAACTTTAGATTCTCGAAAATACTTTCAATCGGAGAGGCCCTTCAGTCCAGATGATCACCGACTACACCGAAGGATTCTGAAGATACCTTCCGATATTCTCTCGAGAACCTGTGTTCGTCGCGTTTGCAATTCCCCTTCCACCGTAAACCCTTATGGATAACTACTTGCAGTTGTTATTCTTACCTTCATCCCCAGTGGGTCTTGTTATTACAAGATACCCTGAAAAACTCGTCGTTGTTTTGATAATCCTTTGAGCTTACTGTCTTGCTGTTCTTTGTCCCCTGAATACCCCTACGGTTAATTCTCGCACTTATCGAGTATCCGCTCATCCCCCAGTTGTTCATGTGTTACATAAAAGTCTTCGAAATACCATTCGATATTCCGAAAATCCTCAGCAACCTATTGCACTGGAATTTCTTGTTTGCTTTCATTATGATTAATCCCATAAGTATAGTAATCATATTGGCATCCTTTGTCACCATCATTTTTTGATTCCGTTGATTCAATACGTGCGAATGCACGCAATCATCAGTTGATCCTTTTAAATTATCCTTCCGGCTCAGACTGAGCTGGTTCTCAACCAATCCAATTGCCGTCGATTGTACCCCTAAGGCTATTCAACTTATCCATCCCTAATCAGAGCATTGCTTCTGATCCTTTGTTTTGGAAATCATAATTCCTTTGCATTTAAGCTGTGAATTATTCAGATGCTTCCATAACTTGTTGCATTTGCATTCCTTCCTTCTTCTGGTTGAGTATCGATACTCATATCAGATCCTTTGTGGCATCAAGTCCTTTGTTAGATTGTTACCCGACAGTGTCCTTCATAATTAATCACTTTGTGAGTTCTTTCTCCGATACATATTGCCTTGGGTAAATTGTATCCTCTGCTTTCTCAGCCCTGCTCAGCTTTCGAGCTGGTGGTATTTCTATTGAAGCTTGTGGTATATATTTCCACGATACCCTAATGGGTTGAACCTATGCCTTCCTTAATATGTGTGAACTCGACAGTTTTCATGAGTCATACACTTCTGGTGTTTTGCCAGATAAAATTTCAACACTTCAACTTCCTCGAAGGTGAGAAGTGAATGAAAGGTTATGCGTTGGAGAAGTGGGAGTCGACCTTGAACTTTGTGTTCATGCCCATGGACACAATGTAGATCTTATCATTAAAGCTTCTCTTAAATTAATTATTCCTTTGGTATAAGTTCATCTTATATCTGGGATCTGGCCTTTTGCAATCATGGTTCCGACCATGTTCTCTTTTAAATACCATTTCTCGTGCAAGTTTAAGCACTTGTCTGCGGTAGAGTAATACCCCAGTCCAACTTCTACTTTGATCTGTCATCGAGTATTACCCCCCTGGTATCTCAAGATTATCTTGGAACTGCACAACTTATTATGAGTTCTTCATCAAGTGCTACATTCCCACTGATTACAATTTTTCACGGGCTCTAAGTTATTAAACACTCAAAGACACCAATAACTGAACCGAGTCCGCTCTTCGGTTCAACAACTCTTCAGTAAGCTTCTATAAGTACGAGTTTGTACCCGATCACGCCATTCCTAGCCTGTTTGGCTATATCATTGTCGTGACGATTCTAACTGTGCTACCTGGTCCTTATTCTCGGAGCACCAATTTTCGACGATGAACTAACCTTTTGTCGATCCTCATCGTCATATCATTTCGCCTTGAACAACAAGCTTGGTTTCGAGTTTGTGTCGTACCCTTGGTTCCAATAACCTTTCACTTCATCATTACTTGACTTGATGTCGTTACCGATCGATTACATCTTCATGAACTCTCGCGATAAAGGTGTCGTGATCATCAACATTCTGAGCTCATCCAGGATATCAATGGAATTCATGATGAGAAATACCATCCTTGCCCTCGATGAATTGTATTATCGTCGACCACCTTATTGCCCTCCCACCAACAAAAGCTTGTTCATGTTTGGTGTTATACCTTGAGTTCCTTGCTATCCAGCAATTGTTCTTATTTACCTTGGAGTATTACCATCCTTTATGTCAAGAATGTTCTGAGATTTGTTCCACCTCTTGAGAATTCTTGACATAGAAATACTTCTCACCGTCACCATTCTTTCTTGGTCCCCGTGATAATTCCAACAAGTGAACGGTGTTGTTTGTATTCTTTCCTTCTAGCAACCCTATTGCTTTGAAGTTAATGGTCGGTCGTTCATTCTTAGACTATTGATTATTGAACCATCATTCCGGCATTGGTCGTGCAACCCAGCCCATATTCCCGGTGCACCTCTCATCCAATGTTTAACTGTGTATGTTCTCCTCGAGCATACACCATTTTCTCATTTGATCCGACAAATGTTATCTCCTTGTTCACATAATTGTGGAAATCCATCTTTTGGAAATCTCGGCGAATTACCGTTGAGTTCACCAGACACCTCCTTGTCCTCTCCTTGGGTTAATGATGAACTCTTGTTAGTGGAAGTCACTTCATAGTTCATTTCCCGAGAATCTTACAGTGTCATCCCGTCAATTGGTGTTGCACCTTTCTTCTCAGGCATCCTGAGCCTGAGGTATCCTGACACCAATCATACCTGAATCTCCGTCAGATATGATGGTTAGGACAACTTTCCAAGAGTTATGATATTGATCCTTTGATGACCCGGTAACATGATGTCATGCCTAGCACCCCCCCCCCCGGCTGGAGGACCTATCATTATAGATTCCTTTTCAGCAAGGTTATCCATTCATCCATGAGGAAATTGTAAGACTTATTCTACAAGTTATTCCTGATGGATCCTTCATGTTTCCAAAGTCTGATCTTCACCTGAAGACCATGTCAATGCTATCTCGAAGCATGTCAATGGTACTCCGATTTGCAACAGGAACATTTGAAGCATGATGCTAGATTTATTTATCATTTATCCTAACACCGTTGTATGGGTAATATCATGAGATTCTTCCCCCCCCTAACTAAATGGTTTTCTACTTTATATCCTGTCATGGATATCTTGCTCTGCTTGTCCTTGGGAAGGATATACCCTTGAAATATGTGTTTAAACATATTTTCCTTTCCATTGTTCTGTTTAATCTGATGATCATATTTTCCTTCCATTGTTGGTTTAACCTTTCTTATGAACTATATGATCTGAGCAGTAATATTCTCCTGCTTATGTAAACACCTCGTTGTACAATTCTGTCAGTAAGACCCTGTTACTTTTGTTGATGACATTCCGGTAACCACCGATGGACGAGAACTTCGCCTCCTGGTCTACCTCGTTCAACGAGCAGGAAAATGGTTCTCTTCGTCCCTCGCCTTGGTACCGACATTGTTGCCGACATAACTGACATGCTACTCTCTGACATGCCTTGCTATCATGATCGTACAAGATGTCAGCCCCCCCTTTCTACTTTTAACCCACATGGTGGGCCCATAACCTACAGGTCCCAGGAATGAGACCTGACTCTCCTGTACAACCTGTTGTCAAAGTTATTCCTTGTGCTTGACTTTGTATGTAATTCACGGGCCACTTGCCTGTTAATCTATTCTGGTATCAGACACAATACTTATTCCCGTTGCTCAAAACCCCTTTCCCACTCTGCTTCAGGCAATGAACGATTGCCTATCCGCTTGAAACTTCTTATTGCACCGTCTTACTTTGCTCTCGATAGGTGTAATTTGTTCAACTCGAGAGATACTCATATGTTCATTCTTGGGATACCCCAGATGAATTTCCCTTATAACCTCCTATCATTGTAGAGCTGCCCCTTACCTATTCGTAGGTACGATGGAGTTCCCCGAAGAAAGGACGACAACTTCATCATGATGCTTTGGAATAAAGAATTGAAGACATCAACAAAAGGGATTAACTTCTTCAAGAAGATCCATTAGAATAACCAGAACCGCCCCCCCTTACTCCCCTCTTAAATCTCGGGACGAGATTTCTTGTAGTGGAGGAGAATTGTGACGCCCGGATAATTAAGCTACAGTAATCCCTGCTAATGATGCCACGTCACCTCGGTTACCGTGATTAAACTCACGTTGATTCGAACCCGGTTCAAATTCAATTGAAAACATAGGCAAACAATAAAAGTTTTCAAAAATTAAATCTAAAATGTTCGGGGGTTGTCAAATATTACAAAGATAATTATGGTGAAGTAAACACATTTTTATAAAATGCATAAATAATTTAAATTGAATAAAACAGAAAGGAAAATAAATTAAAAAAAAGAAACAAGTGAAAAAAAAAACAGACACCCCCCCCGCTGGGCCAAGTGGCCCAACTGGCCTCCGCCGCCCGAACGGGCCGGCCCAACCGGCCAAAGGCCCAACCGGCCAACCCCACTCCTCTCCTTATCCCCCCCGCAACCCTAGCCGCCACCCCACTCGTCCACTCCCCCCACTCGCTCCTCCCACGTTCCCCTCTCTCCCTCGTCTGGATCGAGACGGGGGGAGCCAGATCCCGCGTCACCGGCGTCGCCCGTCACCACCCTCCCCCTCGCCGGACGCCTCCTCGCCTCACCCCGAGTCGCCCCGACGCCCCTCCACGCGCCACCCTCGGTCTGGAGTTGGGACGCCACAACCGCTTGGAGTACCCCTCGCCGGAACCACGCCGCCGCCTCCACCTCGTCGTTCTACCCCGCCGGACTGCCTCCTCTCCGACGCGCGTCACCGTCCTCCTCCCCGCGCCCCATTGCCCCGATCCCTGCATCCCGCAGTGAGCCCCGACTCCTCCTCCCCTCCTCTGTCTCACGCGCTCACCGCGGCCGGGTCGCGCCCTAGCCGAGCGTGGCGCCCCGTCCGGCCACACCACTTTGCGCTCGCCTCGCCCGAAGATGCCGCTCCTTCGTCCCCTGTCCCCACGTCCCCGTGTCGCCTCCCACCGCGGTGATCGCCGCTCCGGCCGCTTGGCCGGCACCGTGGCCTCCGGCCCCGCCTTGCGCCATCACCTCCCCTGCTCCGGCCACCTCGGCCATGGCCTCGCCCCTCTCCTAGCGTCGCCGCTGGCCATTGGCCGCGTGCGCCCCGCTGCCTGTTGCCGTTCCTGCCGGCCCCGCCGCTCGCCGGCGCTGGCCGCCCCTCTCCCCGACCCCATCGGCGCCCGCGCGCCCCACCGGGTGCGTCCTCGTGGCTGCGCCCATGCGCCCGAACTCCCTGTGCCCGTAGCACCCGAACCCAATATGGCCCCTAGGGGCCTATGACAAACGGGGCCCTTGCCCCAGAACGTTTTGTTAAAAAAAAGGGAATTAAAAATAATATATAAAATAAATAAATAAATAAATAGATAATAATAATTTAATTAATTAATTAGTTAATTAAGGAATTAATTAAGTTAATTAATCATAATTACATTAACCTAACTAACTAATTAGTTTAATTAAACAGTAGTTAGATTAGTTAAACACTAATTAGACTAAACAGTCAATGACTAGTGGGACCCACACGTCAGTTGACCAGTCAACACCTCTGTTGACTGCTGACGTCATGATGACGTCAGCGAACACTGTTCTGGATAATGTTGAATTTAAATAAATAATTAAAATCAGAAAATGATTAAATCTTTAGAAAATCATATCTTTTAATCCGTAACTCGCATGAAAATACTTTCTACATGAAAGTTTATCAGAACGACGGGACGAATCCAGATACGCAGCCTGTTCGTCCGCCATGCGTCCCTAGCCTAGTGAACCTGCAACATTTCACCTCCGGTTCGTCTGTCCGAAAACGCGAAACACTGGGGATACTTTCCCGGATGTTTCCCCCTTCACCGGTATCGCCTATCCCTACGTTAGGACACCCCTAGCACAACGTATTGCCGCGTCTTGCTTTGTGTTACATTTGATTGCTCTGTTATTTATTGTGTTCCCCCTCCGTTACTCCTTTCCGGTAGACTCCGAGACCGATGCTGATGCCCCTGTGGTCGACTACGTCATCGACGACCCCTCCTTGTCTGAGCAACCAGGCAAGCCCCCCCTTTGATCACCAGATATCGCCTACTCTTCTCTATACTGCTTGCATTAGAGTAGTGTAGCATGTTACTGCTTTCCGTTAATCCTATTCTGATGCATAGCCTGTCATTGTTGCTACAGTCATTGATACCTTACCCGCAATCCTAAATGCTTAGTATAGGATGCTAGTGTTCCATTAGTGACCCTACACTCTTGTCCGTCTGCCATGCTATACTACTGGGCCGTGATCACTTCGGGAGGTGATCACAGGCATATACTATATACTTTGCATAGTTACATTACCTGTGATACTGTTCGGAGTTGGGGGCTAAAGGGGCAGGTGGCTCCATCCCGGTAGAGGTGGGCCTGGGTTCCCGACGGCCCCCGACTGTTACTTGGTGGCGGAGCGACAGGGCAGGTTGAGACCACCTAGGAGACAGGTGGGCCTGGCCCTGTTCGGCGTTCGCGGATATTTAACACGCTTAACGAGATCTTGGTATTTGATCTGAGTTGGCTACGAGCCTATACGCACTAACCATCTACGCGGGAGTAGTTATGGGTATCCCGACGTCGTGGTATCAGCCGAAGCACTTCAGACGTCAGCGATGGAGCGGCGCGCGCCGAATTGGACTGGAATGCCACTAGGCTAGGTCTGCTTTCGGCCGCGTACGCAACGTGCAGGTGTGCTATGGGCGATGGGCCCAGACCCCTGTGCGCTTAGGTTTAGACCGGCGTGCTGGCCTCTCTGTTGAGCCTAGGTGGGGCTGCGACGTGTTGATCTTCCGCGGCCGGGCATGACCCAGGAAAGTGTGTCCGGCCAAATGGGATCAAGCGTGTTGGGTAAGTTGGTGCACCCCTGCAGGGAAGTTAATCTATTCGAATAGCCGTGATCTTCGGTAACAGGACGACTTGGAGTTGTACCTTGACCTTATGACAACCAGAACCGGATACTTAATAAAACACACCCTTCCAAGTTCCACAGACAACCCGGTGATCGCTTTTCTACAGGGCGACGAGGAGAGGATCGCCGGGTAGGTTTATGCTATGCGATGCTACTTGGAGATGCTACTTGGAGATGCTACTTGGAGGACGTCAATCTACTCTCTTCTGCATGCTGCAAGACGGAGGCTGCCAGAAGCGTAGTCTTCGACAGGATTAGCTATCCCCCTCTTATTCTGGCATTCTGCAGTTCAGTCCACTGATATGGCCTCCTTACACATATACCCATGCATATGTAGTGTAGTTCCTTGCTTGCGAGTACTTTGGATGAGTACTCACGGTTGCTTTCTCCCCCCTTTTTCCCCCTTTTCCTTCCTTTCTGGTTGTCGCAACCAGATGCTGGAGTCCAGGAGCCAGACGCCATCGTCGACGACGACCCCTACTACACCGGAGGTGCCTACTACTACGTGCAGCCCGCTGACGACGACCTGGAGTAGTTTAGGAGGATCCCAGGCAGGAGGCATGCGCCTCTTTCGATCTGTATCCCAGTTTGTGCTAGCCTTCTTAAGGCAAACTTGTTTAACTTATGTCTGTACTCAGATATTGTTGCTTCCGCTGACTCGTCTATGATCGAGCACTTGTATTCGAGCCCTCGAGGCCCCTGGCTTGTATTATGATGCTTGTATGACTTATTCATGTTTTAGAGTTGTGTTGTGATATCTTCCCGTGAGTCCCTGATCTTGATCGTACACGTTTGCGTGCATGATTAGTGTACGATTGAATCGGGGGCGTCACAAGTAAGAAACCTGTTCCAAAGCTTTCGGGCTGACTCTCCGGGCTGTTGAGTTATATGACTCAAATCGTCCGCATCCGGAGGTCGGACATAAGTCCCTTGAAAATTTGCCCGAAAGGCGTCTTCGAGCTCTTACCAACTTCCAATGGATCTTTTGGGGAGGCCTTTAAGCCAGTGACGAGCTGGCCCTTTGAGCTTGAGGGGTAAGTACTTGATGGCGTGGAGATAAACTCCTCGAGCCATATGGATATGAAGGATGTAGTCCTCAATCCAGACCCCAGAGTCTGTTGTTCCATCGGATGTCTCTATGTTTACGGGTTTGAATCCCTCTGGAAATTCATGGTCCAACACCTCATCGGTGAAACATAGGGGGTGTGCGGCACCCCTGTAGCTGGGTGTACTGCGTTGTTCGGATGTTTGTTGTGTTGCATTGTTTGCTGGGGCGCGCTTGCATGGTCCATAGATGGATCTTGTTGCACCGTCCTTTGGGTGCGAGCCCTCGGATGGGTCGCGTGTTGTATTGTGAGTGGCGTTGTATGCCGCTCTGTGTTTGTAGAGGGGTCGTCTATCCGGCCAGGTGGCTGCTTTGATATTTGGTTGTGGTGGGTGTGAGGCCTCCTCATAGAATTCAGGTAGCAGCTTCCGCTTTGGGTAGATCTTGGAGGGGCGATTGTCGCCGTACCTCGCTGCTGTGTTGAGTATTTTACTCCATCTGATTTGGAGTGTGTATTGCGCAGCCTTGAGCCTTTGCTTATGCTTTTTAAGACTCCTCGCGGTGGCAACAAGCCTTTTACGGGCATTTTGCTGCTCTGGGTGCCTGTCCGGCGTTATGTCGTCCGGACCATTATCATTGATAGAATTTGTTTGTTCGGATTGATTATCCGGATTGCAGTTGTCCGGCAGCGGTTCGCCCTGCTCCAGCACTGGGTCTGTGTGATCGTTATTTCTGTCGAGGCGGGATTTGGGGTGGCGCTTGTGTCGCCGCTTTGACTGCTTCTCGAGGGAACAAGCCTTCGGTGCGTCCTTCCGCTCCTCGTCGCCATCTTTTGGTGCGTCCACCATGTATACATCATATGACGAGGTGGCTTTCCAGGGCCCAATAGGCGCTGGTTCTTCATTGTCTCTTTCATCGGCGTCCATACCGTCGATGTCTTCGGAGTAGAAGTCGAGCATATCGGTTAAATCGTCGACAGTGGCAACAAAGTTGGTGGTGGGTTGGCTTTGAATTTCTTCATCGTCCGTATCCCAACCTTGCTGACCGTAGTCCGGCCAGGGCACTCCTGATAAAGAGAGAGACTTTAGTGTCTTCAGAATATCGCTGAAAGGCGAGTGCTGAAAGATGTCCGCGGCAGTAAACTCCATGATCGGCACCCAATCGGATTCGATCGGCAGGGGCGCGGAGGGTTCGGAGTCCGAAGAGGAGTCCGGCTCCTTGGAGTCACGAGTCTCGCGGAGTGCAAGGCTGGTGTTCGGCTCGATCGCCGTTGGGATCGCAGCCCCCGAGGCGGCGTCCAACCACCCATCCTCGATCGGCGCAGTTGGCTTTGAATTAAGGGTCGAAGCCGATGCGGGTGCAGCCTCCAGGGCACTGTTCAGCGACAGAGCTAGATCATGCTCGTCGTGACAGTGCGGTGCGCTCGGTAGTGGCTCGAATCCATTGAAGATCAAGTCCCCGCGGATGTCAGTCGTGTAGTTTAAACTTCCAAATCTAACCTGACGGCCAGGGGCATAGCTTTCGATCTACTCCAGACGTCCAAGTGAATTGGCCCGTAGTGCGAAGCCGCCGAAGACGAAGATCTGTCCGGGGAGGAAGGTCTCTCCCTGGACTGCATCGCTATTGATGATCGTAGGAGCCATCAAGCCTAACGGCGATGACACAGAGGAACTGTCAATGAAAGCACCAATGTCGGTGTCAAAACCGGCGGATCTCGGGTAGGGGGTCCCGAACTGTGCGTCTAGGCCGGATGGTAACAGGAGGCAAGGGACACGAAGTTTTACCCAGGTTCGGGCCCTCTTGATGGAGGTAAAACCCTACGTCCTGCTTGATTAATATTGATGATATGGGTAGTACAAGAGTACCACAAGATCGGAGAGGCTAAACCCTAGAAGCTAGCCTATGGTATGATTGTTGTTCTGTATGTTGTCCTACGGACTAAAACCCTCCGGTTTATATAGACATCGGAGAGGGTTAGGGTTACACAAAGTCGGTTACAATGGTAGGAGATCTACATATCTGTATCGCCAAGCTTGCCTTCCACGCCAAGGAAAGTCCCTTCCGAACACAGGACGAAGTCTTCAATCTTGTATCTTCATAGTCCAGGAGTCCGGCTGAAGGTACAGTCCGGCCATTCGGACACCCCCTAATCCAGGACTCCCTCACTAACCCTCTCCGGTGTCTATATAAACCAGAGGGTTTTAGTCCGTAGGAAAACATACAATCATACCATAGGCTAGCTTCTAGGGTTTAGCCTCTTCGAACTCGTGGTAGATCAACTCTTGTAATACTCATATCATCAAGAATAAATCAACCAGGACGTAGGGTTTTACCTCCATCAAGAGGGCCCGAACCTGGGTAAAACATCGTGTTCCCTGCCTCCTGTTACCATCCGCCTTAGACGCACAGTTTGGGACCCCCTACTCGAGATCCGCCGGTTTTGACACCGACAGGTGTCATTTGGAGGTATTTTCTGTAGGAAGTGGCTGCCATGTGGTAGGGAGCAGCCACTTAGTCACGTAGGAGCTTGACACCGCATTGATTGACGATGCACTGTGCGTCGCTGTGAGGTGGTGCGGTGGGGTGGTTTTCTTCCGCAGGCCCTGGCAAGCCTACCGGGACGATCTGGAGGCTTGCTTCTGCGGTAATCCCAACCTTGCTAGGCTTGCCTGCCCGGCAATGGAGGTCCTTTCCTTAGCGTTATCTTGTTTCTCTTGCTTGTCTTGGTCTTCTTGATCCGCATTTCTGATCCCTCAAAGGGTTGATCTCTTGTGCCTTGATCAGATCTTGTTCTTTGTTAGCCCGGTGGTCGACTGTCCGTGCACGATTCAGGGGGACGCATATACCCCTGTTTATTTGCCCCGACAATAACCTAAGTAATCTACATTTCCTAGTGATACATCTCCAACATATCTATAATATTTTATTGTTCCACGCTATTATATTATCTGTTCTAGATGTTTTATATGCATTAATATGCTATAGTATATTATTTTTGGGACTAACTCATTAACCTAATGCCCAATGCCAATTTCTGTTTTTAACTTGTTTTTGACTTTTACAGAAAAGGAATATCAAACAGAGTCCAAACAGAATAAAACTTTACGGTGATTTTTCTTGGACCTGAATGAACCCACGAGACTTGGAGAGGAGGCCAGAAGACCTACAAGGTGGCCACATGGGCCCCTCGTAGACCTTCCAACCCTAATCTTCGCACTATAAATCCTCAAATATTTGCCTTACATCAGAGGACACACCAAAAATACTTTCCCATCGCCACAAGCTTCTGTTCCCGTGAGATCCCATCTTGGAGCCTTTTCTGGCACTCCGCTGGAGGGGGGTTCGATCATGGAGGGCCTCTACATCAACCTTGCTGCCCTTTTGATGAAGCGTGAGTAGTTTACCATGGATCTACAGGTCCATAGCTAGTATCTAGATGGCTTCTTCTTTCTCTTTGATCTTCAATACAATGTTCTCCTCGATGTTCTTGGAGATCTACTCGATGTATTCTTCTTTTGTGATGCGTCTGTTGGGATCTGGTGAATTGTAGATTTATGATCATATTATATATGAATATTATTTGAGTCTTCTCTAAACAATTTTATGAATAATTGAGATAGATTAGTATTTCTCTCTGGTCTATCGATTTGGTTTGTCCTACTAGATTCGTTTTTCTTGCAATGGGAAAGGTGCTTCGTGATGGGTTCAATCTAGCGGTGTCCTTACCCAGTGACAGAAGTGGTAGAGAGTCATGTATTCTATTGTTTCCATTAAGGATAAAAAGATGGGGTTTATATCATATTGCTTGAGTTTATCCCTCTACATCATGTCATCTTGCTTAAGGTGTTACTATGTTCTTATGAACTTAATACTCTAGATGCAGGCACGAGTCAGTCGATGTGTGGAGTAATAATAGTAGATGCAGGCAGGAGTCGGTCTACTTGTCACGGACGTAATGCCTATATTCATGATCATTGCCTTAGATATTGTCATAACTTTGTGATTTTCTATCAATTGCTCAACAGTAATTTGTTTACCCACTGTATACTTTATTAATGAGAGAAGCTTCTAGTGAAACCTATGGCCCCCGATTCTATTTTCCATCATATATTTTCATATCTATAAAACCAAAAACCTAAAAATACCTTGCTGCAATTTATTTTATATTTACTTTATTTTACCTTTTACTTACCTTTTATATCTCTCTCTATTAGATCTCACTCTTGCAAGTGACCGTGAAGGGATTGCCAACCCCTTTTTTGTTTTGAGTGCAAGTGTTTGTTAGTTTCTGCATGTGCATATATTGGGGACTTTCTTGTGCCTCCTATTGGATTGATACCTTGGTTCTTAACTAAGGGAAATACTTATCTCTACTTTGCTGCATCACCCTTTCCTCTTTAAGGGAAAAATCGACACAAACTCAAGAAGTACCACCTAAATAATCTATAGAGAAGTGGGGAGGGAGAATGGAAGAGAGGAGGGGAGGGGAGAGGGTCTTACGGTGTGAGGTCGACAGCAGCGGGTGGAGGAGTTGGCGGTGACGGCGTAACGGCTACAGCGGGCGAAGGAGGGGCGTCGGCAAGGCAGGGGCATCGGGGCGTTGGCGAGGCAGCTGGGGCGTCTGTGCGAGACAGGGGCAATGGCGAGGCAGCTAGGGTGTCTGGCCATGAGGGGGGAGGGGCACACGGCGAGGGAGGGCGCGCACGGCGTCGTGGCCGGTGTTGGGGCTGGGGCGACGGCAGCGACGGTGACTGCAGGGGAGGAGTGGGGATTTGGGGGAAGAAGTGTGGGAGAAAGGAGGGAAAGCCCGTGATGGTGGTGTTTATGTCAAAATAGCGGTAGCGCTGGTTCCAAACCAGCGCTATAGCTAAGTTAGCTAGTGCTGGTTGGGAACCGGCGCTGCCGCTATGGGAAGTAGCTATAGCGCGTGTCTATGACCAGCGATATTGCTATTTATTTTCCTTCTCCATTTTTATTTTATTTTTCCTTTTCTTTTTATTTTTCTTTTTATTTTCTTTTCCTTTTTTTCTTTTTCTCTTC
Source organism: Triticum dicoccoides (assembly GCF_002162155.2). Classification (NCBI taxonomy): domain Eukaryota; kingdom Viridiplantae; phylum Streptophyta; class Magnoliopsida; order Poales; family Poaceae; genus Triticum; species Triticum dicoccoides. The sequence goes on along the minus strand of NC_041392.1, from coordinate 463,086,240 downwards.
CGAAAGACGAGTGTCGGTGTCAAAACTGGCCGATCTCGAGTAGGAGGTCCAGAACTGTGCGCCTAAGGATGGAAGGTAACAATGGACACAGGGAACACGATGTTTACTGCTACCTCTTGAGCATGCGTTGGTTTTCCCTTGAAGAGGAAAGGGCGATGCAGCAAAGTAGCATAAGTATTTCCCTCAGTTTTTGAGAACCAAGGTATAAATCCAGTAGGAGACTACACACAAATCGCCTAGTACCTGCACAAACAAATAAGAACCTTGCAACCAACGCGATAAAGGGGTTGTCAATCCCTTCACTGCCACTTGCAAAAGTGAGATCAGATAAAGATAATAAGATAAATATTTTTGATATTTTTGTGGTATAGATTGGAAATAAAAGATTGCAAAATAAATAGTAAACTAGAATTGTAGATTGGGAACTTATATGATGTAAAGTAGACCCGAGGGCCATAGGTTTCACCAGTAGCTTCTCTCAAGATAGCATGTATTTCGGTGGGTGAAAAAATTACTGCAGAGCAATTGATAGAAAAGCGCATAGTTATGATGATATCTAAGGCAATGATCATGAATATAGGCATCACGTCCGTGACAAGTAGACCGAAACGATTTTGATCTACTACTACTACTCCACACATCGACCGCTATCCAGCATGCATCTAGAGTATCAAGTTCATAAGAATGGAGTAACACATTAGGCAAGATGACATGATGTAGATGGATAAACTCAAGCAATATGATATAAACCCCATATTTTTATCCTCGATGGCAACAATACAATACATGTCGTTTCCCTTTCTGTCACTAGGATCGAGCACCGCAAGATTGAACCCAAAGCTAAGCACTTCTCCATTGCAAGAAAGATCAATCTAGTAGGCCAAACTAAACTGATAATTCGAAGAGACTTGCAAAGATATCAAATCATGCATATAAGAATTCAGAGAAGAATCAAATAATATTCATAGATAATCAAGTTCATAAACCCACAATTCATCGGATCTCGGCAAACACACCGTAAAAGAGTTACATTGAATAGATCTCCAAGAAGATCGAGGAGAACTTTGTATTGAGATCGAAAGAGAGAGAAGAAGCCATCTAGCTAATAACTATGGACCCGAAGGTCTGTGGTAAACTACTCACACATCATCGGAGAGGCTATGGTGTTGATGTAGAAGCCCTCCATGCTTGAATCCCTGTCGGTGTCAAAACCGGCGGATCTCGGGTAGGGGGTCCCGAACTGTGCGTCTAGGCCGGATGGTAACAGGAGGCAGGGAACACGATGTTTTTTACCCAGGTTCGGGCCCTCTCGATGGAGGTAAAACCCTACTCCTGCTTGAGTAATATTGATGATATGGGTAGTACAAGAGTAGATCTACCATGAGATCAAGGAGGCTAAACCCTAGAAGCTAGCCTATGGTATGATTGTTGTGTATGGAGTTGATTGCCTACGGACTACAACCCTCCGGTTTATATAGACAACGGATAGGGTTAGGGTTACATTGAGTTGGTTACAATGGTAGGAGATCTTGAATATCCGCATCGCCAAGCTTGCCTTCCACGCCAAGGAAAGTCCCATCCGGACACGGGACGAAGTCTTCAATCTTGTATCTTCATAGTCCAGGAGTCCGGCTGAAGGTATAGTCCGGCTACCCGAACACCCCCTAATCCAGGACTCCCTCAATCCCCCTCCGACAGATCGCCGGAAAAGGCCCGAAGATGGGATATCACAAGTACAGAAGGTTGCGGCGGTGGAAAAGGTGGTTTCTAGCTCTCCTCGAAGGTTTCAGGGTATACGAATATATAGAGGCGAAAGAAGTAGGTCAGTGGAGCTGCGAGGGGCCCATGAGGGTGGGGGCGCGCCCTCCTGCCTAATGGCTTCCTCGCTGCTTCCTTGACGTCCACTCCAAGTCGCCTGGAATGTGTTTGTTCCAAAAACGATCCTCACAAAGGTTTCATTCCCTTTGGATTCTGTTTGATATTCCTTTTCTACGAAACACTGAAATAGGCAAAAAAAAACAATTTGCACTGGGCTTTCGGTTAATAGGTTAGTCCCAAAAATAATATAAAAAGGTATATTAATGCCCATTAAACATCCAAAACAGATAATATAATAGCATGGAACAATCAAAAATTATCGATATGTTGGAGACGTATCAAGCATCCCCAAGCTTAATTCCTTCTCGTCCTCGAGTAGGTAAATGATAAAAACATAATTTTTGATGTGGAATGCTCCCTAACATAATTTTCAATGCAATTCTCTTTATTGTGGCATGAATGTTTAGATCCAAAAGATTCAAGATAAAGTTTAATATTGACATAAAAATAGTAATAATTCAAGCATGCTAACCAAGCAATTATGTCTTATCAAAATAACATAGCCAAAGAAAGCTTATCCCTAGAAATCATATAGTTTGGCCATGCTTCATTTTCGTCACACAAAATGCTCCCATCATGCATAACCCCGATGACAAGCCGAGCAATTGGTTCATACTTTTTAACGCGCTTCAGCCTTTTCAACCCTTACGCAATACATGAGCGCAAGCCATGGATATAGCACTATAGGTGGAATGGCATATGATGATTGGGGTTATGTGAGAAGACAAAAAAGGAGAAAGTGTCACATTGACGCGGCTAATCAACGGGCTATATATGGAGATGCCCATCAATTGATGTCAATGCGAGGAGTACGGATTGCCATGCAACAGATGCACTAGAGCTATAAGTGTATGAAAGCTCATCTAAAGAAACTAAGTGGGTGTGCATCCAACTTGCTTGCTCACGATGACCTAGGGCATTTTGAGGAAGCCCATCATTGGAATATACAAGCCAAGTTCTATAATGAAAAATTACCACTAGTATATGAAAGTGACAAAATAAGAAACTATCTATCATGAAGATCATGGTGCTATTTTGAAGCACAAGTGTGGAAAAGGATAGTAACATTGTCCTTTCTCTCTTTTTCTCTCATTTTTTGTTTGGGCTTCTTTGGCCTCTTTTTTTATTTGGGCTTCTTTGGCCTCTCTCTTTTTATTTCACTATCTCCATCCTTCTTTCCTCACATCATACAATGCTCTAATAATGATGATCATCACATTTTTATTTACTCATAAATCAATGTTATAACTCGATACTAGAACAAAAATATGACTCTATGTGAATGCCTCCGGCAGTGTACCGGGATATGCAATGAATCAAGAGCGACATGTATGAAAGAATTATGAAAGTGGCTTTTCCACAAATACGATGTCAACTACATGATCATGCAAAGCAATATGACAATGATGGAGTGTGTCATAATAAATGGAACGGTGGAAAGTTGCATGGCAATATATCTTGGAATGGCTATGGAAATGCCATAATAGGTAGGTATGGTGGCTGTTTTGAGGAAGATATAAGGAGGCTTATGTGTGATAGAGCGTATAATATCATGGGGTTTGGATGCACCGGCGAAGTTTGCACCAACTCTCAAGGTGAGAAAGGTCAATGCATGGTACCGTATAGGCTAGCAAATTGCGGAAAGGTAAGAGTGTGTATGATCCATGGACTCACATTGGTCATAAAGAACTCATATAGTTATTGCAGAAGTTTATTAGCCCTCGAAGCAAAGTACTACTACGCATGCCCCTAGAGGGATAGATTGGTAGGAAAAGACCATCGCTCGTCCCCGACTGCCACCCATAAGGAAATCACTCAAAGAACACCCCATGCTTCAAATTTGTGACACAGCGTTTACCATATGTGCATGCTACGGACTTGCCAACTTTAACACAAGTATTTCTCTATTTCCCAATTACCCAACTAGCATGACTCTAACATTACCACCTTTATATCTCAAAACATCTATCAAGTATCATAGTATTCAATGCACTCTATATGAAAGTTTTTATCATACCCATCTTGAATGCATATCATATTAGGACTAATTTTATAGCCAAAGAAAATTACCATGCTGTTCTAAAAGACTCTCAAAATAATATAAGTGAAGCATGAGATATCAATAATTTCTACAAAATAAAGCGACCACCGTCCTCTAAAAAATATAAGTGAAGCACTAGAGCAAAATTATCTAGCTCAAAAGATATAAGTGAAGCACATAGAGTATTCTAATAAATTCCGATTCATGTGTGTCTCTCCCAAAATACAGCAAGGATGATTGTGGTAAACTAAAAAGCAAAGACTCAAATCATACAAGACGCTCCAAGCAAAACACATATCATGTGGTGAATAAAAATATAGCCTCAAGTAAAGTTACCGATAGACGAAGACGAAACAGGGGATGCCTTTCGAGGCATCCCCAAGCTTAGGCTTTTGGTTGTCCTTGGATTTTACCTTGGGGTGCCTTGGGCATCCCCAAGCTTAGGATCTTGCCACTCCTTGTTCCAAAATCCATCAAATCTTCACCCCAAAACTTGAAAACTTCACAACACAAAACTCAACAGAAAATCTCATGAGCTCCGTTAGTATAAGAAAACAAATCACCAACTTAAGGTACTGTAATGAACTCATTCTTTATTTATATTGGTGTTAAACCTACTGTATTCTAACTTCTCTATGGTTCATACCCCCCGATACTATCCATAGATTCATCAAAATAAGCAAACAACATAGGAAAAACAGAATCTGTCAAAACCAGAACTGTATGTAGTAATCTGTAGGTCTTGAATACTTATGTAACTCCAAAAATCTTGAGAAATTAGGACATCCTAAATAATTTGTATATTGATCTACTGCAGTTGGAATTGATATTTTATCGCTCTCTGGTAAAAAACTTATTCTCGTGAGCGCATACTTTCTGTTTTTTCAGCAAGATCAAACAACAATCATCCAAGAAGATCCTAAAGGCTTTACCTGGCACAAACACTAATTAAAACACAAGAACACAATCATAACAGAGGATAGATGAATTATTTATTACTAAACAGAAAAAAAAGCAAGAAACGAAAATAAAATTGGGTTGCCTCCTAACAAGCGCTATAGTTTAACGCCCCTAGCTTGGCATAAAAACAAGAATAGATCTAGGGATTGTCATCTTTGGTATGCAATCCATAAGTGACTCTCATAATAGATTCATAAGGTAATGTAATTTTCTTCCTAGGAAAGTGTTCCATGCCTTTCCTAAATGGAAATTGGAATCTAATATTTCCTTCTTTCATATCAATAATTGCACCAATCGTTCTAAGGAAAGGTCTACCAAGAATAATAGGACATGTGGGATTGCAATCTATATCAAGAACAATAAAATCTACGGGCACATAATTCCTATTTGCAACAATAACAACATCATTAATACTTCCCATAGGTTTCTTAATGGTGGAGTCCGCAAGATGCAAATTTAAAGAACAATCATCAAATTCACAGAAACCTAGCACATCACACAAAGTTTTGGGAAACGTGGAAACACTAGCACCAAAATCACATAAAGCATAACATTCATGATTTTTGATCTTAATTTTAATAGTAGGTTCCCACTCATCATAAAGTTTTCTAGGGATAGAAACTTCCAATTCAAGCTTTTCTTCATAGGATTGCATTAAAGCATCAACGATATGTTTGGTACAGCTTTATTCAAACTATAAGCATAAGGAGAATTTAACACGGATTTCAACAAGGAAATACAATCTATTAAAGAACAATTATCATAATTAAATTCCTTGAAATCCAAAATAGTGGGTTCATTGCTATGTAAAGTTTTGACCTCTTGAATCCCACTTTTACCAATTTTTGCATCAAGATCTAAAAACTCCAAATCATTGGGATGCCTTTTAACTAAAGTTGACTCATGTCCAGTCCCATATTTATCAAGATTCATATTGGAAAACAAAGATTTAATATGAGACACATCAATCACTTTTAGATCTTCATCATTATTATCATGAAAACTAGAAGAACACGATTTCACAAAGCAATCTTTTTTAGCACGCATCCTAGTGGTTCTTTCTTTGCACTGATCAATGGAAATTCTCATAGCTTTTAGAGACTCATTGATATCATGCTTAGGTGGAATAGATCTAAGTTTCAAAGAACCAACATCAAGAGAAATTCTATCCACATTCCTAGCCAACTCATCAATCTTAGGAATTTTTTCTTCAAGCAAAGCATTGAAATTCATTTGCGAAATCATAAATTATTTAACACTAGTCTCAAAATCAGAGGGCATCTTATTAAAATTTCCATAAGAGTTATTGTAGGAATTACCATAATTATTAGAGGAATTACTAGGGAACATCATAGAATTAAAGTTTCCTCTATAAGCGTTGTTACCAAAAAAAATTCCTACCAACAAAATTCACATCCATAGATTCATTATTATTCTCAATCAAAGTAGACAAAGGCATATCATTAGGATCAGAAGAAACACTCTTATTTGCAAACAATTTCATAAGTTCATCCATCTTTCCACTCAAGACATTAATCTCTTCTATCGCATGAACATTTTTACCAGTAGATCTTTCTGTGTGCCATTGAGAATAATTAACCATAATATTATCTAGGAGTTTAGTAGCTTCTCCTTAAGTGATTTCCATAAAAGTGCCTCCCGCGTCCGAATCTAAAAGATTTCTAGAAGCAAAATTCAATCCAGCATAAAACATTTGTATAATAATCCATAAATTCAAACCATGTGTAGGGCAATTACGTATCATTAATTTCATCCTCTCCCAAGCTTGTGCAACATGCTCATGATCAAGTTGCTTAAAATTCATAATATCGTTTCTAAGGGAGATGATCTTAGCAGTAGGAAAATACTGAGAGATAAAATCATGTTTTCACTTATTCCATGAATTAATACTATTTTTAGGCAAAGAAGAGAACCAAGTTTTAGCATGATCTCTAAGCAAAAACGGAAATAGCTTCAATTTAACAATATCATTATCCACATCTTTCTTCTTTTGCATATCACACAAATCAATGAAGTTGTTTAGATGGGTAGCAGCATCTTCACTAGGAAGGCCAGAAAATTGATCTTTCATGACAAGATTCAACAAAGCAGCATCAATTTCACAAGATTCAGCATCGGTAATAGGAGCAATCAGAGTGCTAATAAAATCATTATTGTTGGTATTGGAAAAGTCACACAATTTAGTATTATCTTGAGCCATAGTGACAATCAATCAATCCAACAAGCTAGCAAAAAGAGACGAACGAAAAAGGGCGAATAAAACGGCAAAGGTGAAGTGGAGGAGAGGAAAACGAGAGGCAAATGGAAAATAATGTAATGCGAGGGATAAGAGTTTGTGATGGGTACTTGGTATGTCTTGACTTATGCATAGGTCTCCCCGGTAATGGCGCCAGAAATCCTTGCTGCTACCTCTTGAGCATGCATTGGTTTTCCCTTGAAGAGGAAAGGGTGATGCAGCAAAGTAGCATAAGTATTTCCCTCAGTTTTTTAGAACAAAGGTATCAGTCAAGTAGGAGACTACACACAAATCGCCTAGTACCCGCACAAACAAATAAGAACCTTGCAACCAACGCGATAAAGGGGTTGTCAATCCCTTCACGCCACGTGCAAAAGTGAGATCTGATAAAGATAATAAGATAAATTTTTTGGTATTTTTGTGGTATAGATTGCACAATAAATAGTAAACTAGAATTGTAGATTGGGAACTTATATGATGTAAAGTAGACATCGGGGCCATAGGTTTCACTACTGGCTTCTCTCAAGATAGCATGTATTATAGTGGGTGAACAAATTACTGCCGAGCAATTGATAGAAAAGTGCATAGTTATGATGATATCTAAGGCAATGATCATGAATATAGGCATCATGTCTGTGACAAGTAGACCGAAACGATTCTGCATCTACTACTATTACTCCACACATCGACCGCTATCCAGCATGCATCTAGAGTATTAAGTTCATAAGAACGGAGTAACGCATTAGGCAAGATGACATGATGTAGAGGGATAAACTCATGCAATATGATATAAACCCCATCTTTTTATCCTCGATGGCAACAATACAATACGTGTCGTTTCCCTTTCTATCACTGGGATCGAGCACCGCAAGATTGAACCCAAAGCTAAGCACTTCTCCCGTTGCAAGAAAGATCAATCTAGTAGGCCAAACAAAACCGATAATTCGAACAGACTTGCAAACATATCAAATCATGCATATAAGAATTCAGAGAAGAATCAAATAATATTCATAGATAATCAAGTTAATAAACCCACAATTCATCGGATCTCGGCAAACACACCGCAAAAGAGTTACATCGAATAGATCTCCAAGAAGATCGAGGAGAACTTTGTATTGAGATCCAAAGAGAAAGAAGAAGCCATCTAGCTAATAACTGTGGACCCGAAGGTCTGTGGAAAACTACTCACACATCATCGAAGAGGCTATGGTGTTGATGTAGAAGCCCTCCATGATCGAATCCCCCTCTAGTAGATCGCCGGGAAAGGCCCCAAGATGGGGTCTCACGGGTACAGAAGGTTGCGGTGGTGGAAAAGGTGTTTCGTGTCTCTCCCCGAAGGTTTCAGGGTATAAGAGTGTATATAGGCGAAAGAAGTAGGTTGGTGGAGCTACGAGGGGCCCATGAGGGTGGGGGGCGCGTCCTCCTTCCTCGTGGCTTACTCACTGCTTCCTTGACATCCACTCCAAGTCTCCTGGATTGCGTTTGTCCCAAAAATGATCCTTGCGAAGGTTTCATTCCGTTTGGATTCTGTTTGATATTCTTTTTCTGTGAAACACTGAAATAGGCAAAAAAACAGCAATTTGCACTGGGCTTTCGGTTAATAGGTTAGTCCCAAAAATAATATAAAAAGGTATATTAAAGCCCGTTAAACATCCAAAACAGATAATATAATAGCATGGAACAATCAAAAATTATAGATACGTTGGAGACGTATCATTTACCCAGTTTTGGGCCCTCTTAATGGAATTAAAACCCTACGTCCTGCTTCATTGTATTTGATGAGTATAGGGGTTATAAGAGTCGATCTACCTCGAGATCGTAATGGCTAGAACCCTAGATGTATATCTTATATGAATTCTGATGCCCTCTACGGACTAAATCCTTCAGTTTATATAGACACCGGAGGGGCCTAGGGTTGTACAAAGTCGGCTTGCAGAACAAGGAAATTATACATCCGGACACCAATCTTGCCGTCCACGCATAGGAGAGTCCTATACGGACACGGGGGAAGGTCTTCTACCTTGTATCTTCACGGCACATCAGTCCAGCCCATATTACATAGCCCGGACACCCGAGGACCCCCTAATCTAGGACTCCCTCAGTAGCCCCTGAACCAGTCTTCAATGACCATATATTCGGTACACAGCTTGTCTTCGTCATTGCAAGGCCGATTCTAATACTTCAAAGCAACCTTTTGAATAAAAGAACTGTATCCGGCTCTGCATGACAGTCACAACCCTCAACCACGAAGGCAAAAATATTTAATCAAAATAATGCCTGTCAACTGACAACTTTTTGGCGAAACGCCACATCTGGCCTCTTTGACATTTCGAACCATTTTTCGCCTCCCGCTTCGTGTTTTGAGGCACGGCCTCTATTGACGTGTCTTGTCAAAACAGAGATCGTCTCCTCTTGTCGCAGGATCCTCATTAATACGGGTGTGGGTAATCCAACCGTGCCATTCACACGACCCCTTGGGAACAGGCGAGTTTTAAGGCTCGACGTGGGGCACGCTTGATATTCATTGCCTATATAAGTTGATAAAGATCCCTTTTTTCCTCCCCACGCCTTCTTCCTTCTCCGGCTTCCCATCATCATGCTCCAGTGCCCAAGCTTCAATCTTTCCCACCGCCACCAACCTCTCTAGCCATGTCTGGATCCGGCTCGAAGGGCAAGTGGGAGACTTCCTCCGTCACGCAGAAGGACGTCAAGGAGCTTCGGGAGGCGGGGTACCTGTCAGCGGACATCGCACACATGCTCCCTACAAAGAAGCAGGTTATCCCAACCCCGGAGCCTAGCGAAAGGGTTGTGTTCATCCCCCAATTCCTCTGTGGACTAGGGTTTCCCCTCCACCCCTTTGTCCATGACCTCATGTTTTACTACAGGCTAGATTTCCATGATCTAGCCCCAAATTATATCCTCAACATCTTAGCATTCATCATGTGTGCGAGGCGCTACTCTGCATCCCCCCACACTTCAGCCTATGGCTAGAAGTCTTCAATGTGAAGTCGAAGGTGAATGACGGGTATCATGTGGACTACCGCGGCGCCATGGTGAGCAAGCTCCCCAACACCACGTGGCCTAAAGGGGCCTTCATGGAGATCGTCAAGGTGTGGCAGCAGGAGTGGTTCTACATCACCGAACCCCGCGGCGCCAGATGGGCAGCCACTCCTGAGTTTAGATCCGGACCCCTATGCGGCTCGCGTCATGGACCAACAAGGGTCTGGACTAGGGGTCGACCGCGGAAGTGCTGACGCTGCAAAAGGGCATCAAAAACATGATAAGCAAGAACACCAGTCTCACTAACGTGATTCAGGTGATGCTCTTTCGTCGGATCCTCCCCCGCCAGCTCCATCCTCTCCATATGTGGGAGTTCAATCTAGAAGGTCCCCGGACCCTACAGCGCTTCTTCAGCACAACACACGAAGAGATCTGGAAGCTGCTCTTCAAGGACTAGAAGACGTGGCCAAAGAAGACCGATGACATCAGCCTAGACAGCGAGAATCCGGCCACTCCGGTAAGTGTATTATTCCCAAACATACATCTGGTCCATAAATCCTTAGGCGTAATGAGTTTTCCATCCCTTGTACAGGGATGGATAGCTAAGGCGGAGCGGATCAAGTGTCCGACTCCGCTCCCTGAAGATCCGCCCACTCCCCAGCTAACGAAGATGCTGGTCGAGGTGCCCTATCAGGCACCGGAGAAGAAGCCCAAGAAGAAGGGCAAGGAGGCCAAGGGCGGCCCCCGCCATAAGGGTACTTCGGACGCGGTGTCCAGAGAAACCAAAATCCCCTCCTCCCACGAGGGAGATGAAGACGAAGAGGAAGAGGAGGCGGAATGTGGCTCTCCCCTCAAGGGGAGGAAAAAGAAAAGGGTAGCCTCCACAGACCCATAGGAGGGGGTGTCCAAGAGGGGGAAGACAACCCTCTAGGGTGGTTCAAATTCGGATGCCGAACTCATCCCCAAGAGACGGCCCAGGGAGAAGCCCCTGGCCGAATCGTAAGTACCAAAGGATTCATTACAAGTATTCGGCCTTCTATGCTTTCAATATAACATGTTATATCGTGTGTATTTCAGCCATGCTCGTGACCTCCCCAACCCTTAATTATCTAAGGGGAGTTCTCTACCACCCAAGATGGCAGAGAGCGAGACATATCCACGAGATTCTCCGCCTATCGCCGCAGATGACACCGAGGTGTTGTCCCAAAGGACCTCTCTAGGCCGCGGAGGGGTGAGGCCTCGGCTGTCGAGAACATGGGGGTGCAACCCCCATGGAGATTGATGGCAGGGGCTCTGACCAGTCCGGCCCCCAGCCGAACACTATTTTGGAGACCCATGCGGCTCCAGAATCGAGCGAGCAACCCCCTTCGAAGGAGGGGGGAGCGTCGGCTCTGACGGCAACCTCCACAAATCTGGAGGCATAGAATACTCTGGTGGAGGAACTGCAACGTGTCTCCATCGTGGAGGAGCACCACATCCTAAATGGTGTGGTGGTTGAGAAGGTTTAGTCCGCAAAGAGCGGGCTGAACGAAGCCTTCACCGGCCTGCTAACAGGCTTCGAGTTATGCGACATAATATTCTTAGACACTTTTCATATGAAGGAAATATGCCTGTATATAGATAGTAGCCCCTGAGACTCTGCTCGGTTTTCAAAAAGGCCGAATAGAGGATCGAGTAGTGATCGCAGGAGATGACGTACTGGTAGATTGAATGACAGGCTTCCCTGTTGTCGGCGACCGCCCAGGCCGCTAAAGTTTCTGAGCTCAATCGGAAGCTGCAGCTGGCTGATGATGAGATCGACCGCATTAACAAGCGGTTTGATGAGGCGCAAGGTATGTTTAAAAGAGCTCTTATATGCCTGAAGTGATATGCAAATGCAGAGTTAAACTCATGCACTGCTACGATTATGTTTGCAGGTAGCGCGGCCGAGGTCGAGACCATGAAGAACGCCCTTGCCCAAGCCAAGGAGGAGGTGAAAGCGAGCAAAGCAGCCGCTGATAAAGTGGCTGCAGATTTGAAGGCCGAACAGGTCGCCCGCTGTCAGCACGAAGATAGGCTGGCCGAAGTGGAGTAGGAGCTGAAAGACGCCATCAGCAAATGCAAGACTTTGGAGGAGAAGACTTCGTCCCAAGCGGCCGAACTTGCCAAAGCCCTCAATGAGGCCAAGGAGGCACAGACCGAGTCCCGGGCGGCTCGGGAGGAGATCCGGTAGGCCAGACAGATAGCGGCTGGCAAGCCATTTCTTTTGTTGAGTGTATTTGGCGGTCAGAGATATGCCTTGCTCACTCGGCTGTGGAGTTCTCTAGACGCCTTCGCGGATCTTCCGAAGAGCACTACTGAAGCTGCGTAGTTCATCCGGGCCCAGGAAGGGAACACAACGGAGAAGCCCTTCTGGTCATAGTACCTGGCGCCGGAGCATCCGGTACTATTAAACAACCAGGTGATGCAGCTGGCGGAGCTGCATAGGATGTCTGTTTTGGCCATGAAGGACGTTATAGTCTGGCTATGGCCAACTGAACCCATTCCTAGCAGCTACTTCGGCATGGAGAAGCGCCTCGCCGGCGCACTGCCCCGAGTCGAAGCTGTAAAGCGCTCAACATGCATAGATGGTGCGCGAATGGCCTTTTTCCTGTATGAAGATGCACTAGGCGAAGATGAAGGCCACCATTGTGGCGACCGAGGGCCCACCCGAAGGCAAGGACCACCGCAAGCCGGAGCGATATTTTGATGATGTCCTGGAGGGTGCCCGGATAGTAGAGGGCTAATGCTTAAAGGATATTGTTTGAGTGAATTTATCCGGATTGTTCAGACTTTGTTTTATGATCCAAGGCTTTGTAATATATTGATTCCTATATCTGAAATTATTTTCCTCCTATACGGCCATTTTTAATCCTGAAAGTTTGCTAGTCATCGGCTTTAGACCCCACCTAGATATTATGGGGGTGTTCGGGGTAGCGTACAATCACACTTGACCCAATGTCTTGTTCCGTAAAGGAGGTATCTGAGTGGCGAACCAGGCAATCAGACCATGCAGCTTTACTACTTTCACCTAGCCATAGGAGTTTGACGGTGGGGCTAAGTACTAGCCCCTAGTGCGTATGCGGCCATCCAAACTGGGATGCCTTAGGCGCGTGACTGGACGAAGGCCATTCCTTCGTATAATATGGAATAAATTGTAAGAGATTTATAGCAAGTCACTGAATCACCGATCAGTTCCCGTTGTATCATGACAGTCAGTTTTCGGCTTTCTCTACTAAGGTGTTTGACTGGACGAACCGGAGACACAATCGCAGTAGTTCTCCCTTTACTACCCTAGCCGAACAAGCAGAACGTAAGTTAGTAATCACAAGAGCCATGCAACCCAACTATTGACCAAAGACATGATTCGGAGCTGGTGCATATAATGCAATATTTGGGACGCTGAAGTATACTCTAGAAGTGTTCGGACTTTTTGAGAAAATGTATGGCCGAATAGAGACTCTGACATTTAAGCCGTACCAAAGTATATATGGCAATCCAATGACAAAGAAGGAATACATATTTTATGAAATAAACCAATATCGAACAGGGGTTGGTGAAAAACGGTTTCCATTATAATCTAATTGATACGTCAAAATGTGTTATTACAGATAATGCCATAAAGATCAAGGCTATTTTACATGCCGAGATTTTGTACACAAGGGGAAGCTGTATACAGGACCGAAAAAAGGTATTCTTGAAGAGTCCCTTGAAGCCCTGCCGCACGTCTGTGTCGCTATCGCCTTGGTGTCGAATCCTTTGAGAGGAGAAATTGACGATCGTATGCATAGAAGGGGCCTATGAAGGAGCCCTTGTGCTACCATCAAGCGATGAGGTTTTAACGAACCTGTAATAAAGAGGGGGGAAGGAAAAAAGGAAGAAAAAGGAAGGGGCTGAGGTCAAAAATAGGGTTAAACCATGCTATAAACCATGCCCGCATTGTGCCTCTGTCGTTGTCCAAGGTATTTTAAGTGCGTAGTTATGCACACGCGGTACTGTCGGATTTCGGGTTCCGGCAGACCCTTGAGGTTCAAACACTGGGGTGCGCGCGGAGATTTCGCCTCCTACCTACCTGCACCCCTCCGCCTCGCTAGGATCTAAACTATGGAAAGAACAACACAAGAGACACAGGGTTTATACTGGTTCGGGCCACCATTGTGGTGTAATACCCTACTCCAGTGTGTGGGGTGGTGGATTGCCTCTTGGGCTGATGATGATGAACAATACAAGGAAGAACAGCCTCGCGAGGGTCTGTTCTTGGCTAGGGGGATGAACCGCTGAGTTCAGTCACCTTCCTCTCTCTCTCCTTCTTAGCTGATCCCTTGATCCTTCGATCCATCCATCCCTTCACCCTGCGGGTGGCCGGTCCTATTTATAGAGGCCCTGGTCCTCTTCCCAAATATCGAGCGGGAAGGGAGCCAACAATGGCGGGCTAATTTGAAGGGGGACAGCTAGTATCATCTATCCTGACAAAAGTAGTCTTCGCCTGCACAAAGCTCTGGTGGTGACGCCGTCTTGGGCTCCACGGTGACCTCCGTCTTGCAGTCCTCATGGTCTTGGTCTCGTTGCACCACAATGGCAACCTTTGCCTGATGCCTCGGTACTCCGTGGCTGTGCTTGCCCCCCTTGCACGAAAGAGGAAAGGAGGACACTACGCGGGCTGGCACCCGCCTGGCGCCCTTGATCATCATGGCTTGCTTCATGGGCACCTCGTGAGGCACCCCGCCTTGGTCTCTCCGCCTCCTCGCGAGCAAGCCTGACGAGGCCGTGCCTGAGGAAGCTCCGCGTCGTCCGCCCCGCGAGGCTTGGCCCCTCGCGAAGGTCTCGGGTCTGTGTTGGGGAAGACGGTCCGTGCTGGGCCCCCTTTTGAGCCACGCCACAGGCCGTAGGCAGGCAAGTCTGGGGGGCCCCGTTCCCAGAACGCCGACAGTAGCCCCCGGGCCTAAGGTGTGCCCAGGCTTGGCCGTGCAGGAAGGCAGAAGGGCAAGAGCGAAGCGCCGCGGGCCCTAATAGCCTGCGGCCTTGGGTGCCGCGTGGCGGTTGATTGGACGTGGGCGTCTCCACTTCCCCATGGCGCCTCGGCAACTGCACGGATTGGACAAGTCCCTGCATGCAAAGCGGGTCATAATTACCTGCGATTGTGGGGGCCGTTGGTTGGCCCTCCCCAGCTATAAGTACGGATCGGCGTGCGCCCTTCCAGTTCATCCCCCCTTGCTTCTCCTTCTTCTTCATGGCCCCGTCGAGGAGGTTCTCGGCCACAGAGAAGGGGAAGGCTCGCCAAGTTGAGCCCGCCTCTCCCCCGCCCAAGCGCGGCTAAGGGCGCCCTCGCAAACATCCTGTGGCCACCACGGTAGCTCCCCGCGGCCGTGGAGGCGATTTTCAGCACAGCGATGGGCGGATTACTACGACCGGGGGGCGCGCTCCGGCTGCGCGTCCTCCTAGGCTGATTACTACGGCCGGGGGGCGATGCTGAAGTGCTGCCGGAGTTCGTCGTGTGGTCGGCGGAGCCGACTAGCACCCGGCTTCCACTTCCTCGCTTCCTCCTTGGCGAGATCCCGGCCGGCGCCCCAAGAGGCCTCTGGATTTAGGCCGACGACTGCTGCAGCCGGGCCTCATGGGTCTCACTCGAGGTCTCCGCAGCCGGGAGCCTGTCCCTGGCCCGCGGTTGGCAGACGTTTGCCCGCGCGCGAGGCCTGAGCCGTCGGTGCACCCTACACTTCAAGTTCGACGGCGATGCCACCCTCTACGTGAGGGTGTTTGGGGAAGATGGTCGCCACGCAGGGTGTTGCCCCGAGGGTGACGACCGCGGCTGGGAACCCAGCTCTGGCGATGATGGAGAGGGCAGCGCGCGCGCGGCTGGCGGTGCTCAGGGTTCCTCAAGCTTTTCCGCTTCTTCTTCAAGCGGCGACTCTTCTAGCGGTGGCCGCGGTCAGCCTCCACGCCGTCGTATCTGCTTGGGAGGTGGTAACATGTCCGCCCGCCGTCGCGCCCTGGTGAAGCGCGAGAGGGGGTCCGCCTGAGCTCCGGAGGCAGCTCGGGCCTTCCCTGCGGGCCGGTGTGAGGCGAGCTGCACCAGATTTGTTCTTTCTTTTCCTTTTTCCTGCGTAATCAAAGACAGTAGTGTGAGCCCCGCGGGGGCGTGTTTGGGTTATTGCTGTTAATCATCGTTTTGCTTTCGTTATCGTACCTTTCGGCTACGTGCCCGCGCGTGGATAGTTCCCAGCCCCGGCCGTGGGGGGCGACCGACCCAGGCCCTTTGTTTGTGTCACGGTGCCCGTGGGGCACGGACTGGAGGGGTGCTCCTGTAATGGGCCCAGGTCGCGAACCCTTTGAATGACTAGGATAGGAACACTCGCGAGGGCACTCGGCTGCCCCCCCTCGCAAGGCCTTGCACAAGAGAAATCGAGGCAGGAGAGTGAAAAGTCGAAGAACCACAAGCCAAAGACGGCAACAACTTCAATGAAACTTCGAATGAGAAGGAACAAGCCAACTCCGGAAAGCAAATGAAAAGCCGCGTCCGGCACCTAATCTAGTCTTCGACGTCTTCTCACCAGCGCGGAGCTAAGTGCTGCCACTGGGCGTGGGAGGGAGCCCCAGGGCCTGAGGCCGGCGCTCCTGAGACTCTGGGGCGTGTACAGCCCCAACTCATTATTACGTGAGAGTGTCACAAGCGGCGACCTTCACAGGCGTTGGCCTTCTTCACAGGCTCCGGGCCTTTTCCAAAACGCAATAGCTTCATAGGCATTCGCCTTCTTCACAGGCTCTAGGCCTTTTCCAAAACGCGATAGCTTCACAGGCATTCGCCTTCTTCACAGGCTCTGGGCCTTTTCCAAAACGCGATAGCTTCACAGGCATTCGCCTTCTTCACAGGCTGTGGGCCTTTTCCAAAACGCGATAGCTTCACAGGCATTCGCCTTCTTCACAGGCTCTGGGCCTTTTCCAAAACGCGATAGCTTCACAGGCATTCACCTTCTTCACAGGCTCTGGGCTTTTTCCAAAACGTGATAGCTTCACAGGCATTCGCCTTCTTCACAGGCTCTGGGCCTTTTTAGGGGTAGAACCTCCGGAGATGCTGGATGTTCCATGCGTTTTGGACTGGCACCCCCTCCTGAGTCTCCAAGCACGAGGAGCCGGGACTGGAAACATGAACAACTTTGAACTGGCCCTCCCACATGGGAGAGAGCTTGTGCAGCCCCTCCCTGGAGAGAACCCGCCTGAGCACGAGGTCTCCTACCTCGAGAGTTCTGGGGCGGATGTTGCGGCAGTGATATCACCGCAGTGCTTGTTGGTACCTCGCCGCTCATAGCGCGGCTTCTCGGCGACGTTCCTCCCCCAACACGAGGTCCATCCCCCGCATGGCGTCCTGCTGCGCCTCATCGAACGCCAGGACCCGCGCGGAGCGACGTCTGACCTCGTGAGGGAGGACCGCTTCGGCTCCGTAGACCAGGAAGAACGGGGTCTGTCCAGTCGGCTTGGTCGCGGTTGTGCGGATGGACCACAACACGGACTGAAGCTCGTCGTACCAACCTCTGCCGTAGGCCTCCAGCTTCTTCTTGAACGTCCTGGTCTTGAGCCCCTCAGGACCTCCACGTTGGCTCGCTTGGCCTGGCCGTTGCTTCGGGGGTGCGCCACCGAAGCATAGCATATCTGCGTTCCAAGGTTAGCACAGTATGTTTTGAACAGGTTACTGGTGAACTGCGAACCGTTCTCTGTGATGATGCGATTCGGCACCCCGAACCGGCTCACGATGCCCTTGATGAACTTGACCGCGGAACCCGCGGGAATGGTGCGGACAGCCTCTACCTCAGCCCACTTGGTGAACTTGTCCACGGCGACATAGAGGTAGCGGTAGCCCCCTGGCGCCCGAGGGAACGGGCCCAAGATGTCCAGCCCCCAGACTGCGAATGGCCACGAAAGGGGTATAGTCTGCAAGCCTCCTGCTGGCTGATGGATTTGCTTGGCGTGGAACTGGCAGGCCTCACAAGCTTTCACTAGTTCGACAGCGTCATTGAGCGCGGTGGGCCAATAAAACCCACTGCAGAACGCCTTGCCGACGAGGGTCCGTGATGGTGAATGATGTCCACAGTCTCCGCCGTGTATATCTTCCAGCAGTTCCTTCCCTTGCTCCCTAGAGATGCAGCGCAGGGACACATTGTTTGGTCGCTTCCGGTAGAGCTCTCCATTCTTGATGCAGTATGCCGTGGCCTGGCGTGCCACTCGCTCCGCTTCCTCCTCCTTCTCTGGCAGGGTCCCTTGCGTTAAGTAACTCCGGAGCTCCGCGATCCAATATCCTTCCTGAGGTTCCATCGTCAGGAGCAGGCGTGCTCCTGAGGCCGGGCCACAGGCCGGAGCCCCTGAGGAAGGTGGATGGGGGAGCTCCTCCTGGGGCTGAGCCGTGTTCGATAATGACGGCAGGGCTGAGGGCTTGAAGAGCCGCTCCTCGAAAACGCCAGGCTCTTGAGGTAACCGCCTGGACGCCCGTTTGGCGATGTCGTCGGCCTCCTGATTGGTGCCACGGGGCACATGCTGCAACTCCAACCCACAGAACTGCTTCTCCATCCTGCGGACCTCCGCTAGGTAGGCTTCCATGTGCTCATCCTTCGGCTCGTCCACCTTGTTGGAGAAATTGACAAGGAGCTGCGAATCGCCCTTGATGGTGAGGCGTTTCACCCCCAGGGCAGCTGCGGCCTTCAAGCCCGCTATTAAACCTTCATACTCCGCTATGTTGTTGGAGACCTTTTCACCTTGCTG
Source organism: Triticum dicoccoides (assembly GCF_002162155.2). Classification (NCBI taxonomy): domain Eukaryota; kingdom Viridiplantae; phylum Streptophyta; class Magnoliopsida; order Poales; family Poaceae; genus Triticum; species Triticum dicoccoides. Next base: position 463,067,335 of record NC_041392.1, on the reverse strand, counting down.
GAAACAGAGCTGCACGGCATAATAGAGCTTGTCCTGAGTGGGCAATATAAGCACCGCCCCAGCCCCAGCGCCATGCCTGGAGAACACCCCATCGAAGTACATGACCCAGCCTTCTGGTGCCTCGCTTCCCGGGGATAGGGACCGATCCTCGTCGGCCTTGAGGCCTGGCGCCTCCGTCCATTCTGCCACAAAATCCGCCAACGCTGCTCCCTTGATGACTCTGGTCGTGCTGAATTCGAGCTGAAACGCTTGCAGTTCTATGTTCCACTCAACGACCCTTCCAGCTGAATTAGGGCTCCTGAGCACTCTCTCCAGGGGGTATGACGAGACGACCTTGATGGGGTGACCCTGAAAATAGAGCAGCAGCTTGCGTGAGGCCACCAGTAGCGCGAGGAGGAGTTTCTGAGGCATGGGGTACCGTGCCCTTGCATCCCGCAACACCGTGCTGACGAATTACACTGGGTGCTCAACGAGGTGGAGTGCGTCAGTGCTGGTGGCTGCCTTCGGAGACCATGGTGCCTCTTGAGGCAATGATGCCTCCCGAGATTGGCCATCTGGGAGAGGGGCCTCTTCCGCCTCCGGTGCGCCCCTCTGCGGCGGCTGATCCTCCTCAGCCGCGGTGGCAGTTTCTGTGGGCCTTCCTTGTCCCTATTCTACCTTGTCTTGGGCTGCTGCCGCGGTTTTGATTTGGCGCTCCTCTCTGACTGCCACCAAGGCTGGTTGGCGGAGTAGGGAGTGGCGGCGAGGTAAAGCACCAGGGGCTCTTGAGGGCGCGGAGCCACCATGACCGGTGGGCTGGTCAGGTATCTCTTGAGATCCTGGAACGCCTTGTCGGCCTCTTTGGTCCACTCGAAGGGCCCCTTTTTCTTCATTAGCTGGAAGAAGGGCAGCGCTCGTTCCCCCAACTTGGAGATGAAGCGCCCTAGCACGGTCACACGCCCCGTGAGCTTCTGCATTTCTCTGAGGGTCTTTGGTGGGCTCATGTCTTCCACCGCCTTGACCTTCTCCGGGTTAGCCTCGATGCCTCGGTGGGACACGAGGAAACCCAAGAGCTTGCCCGAGGGGACTCCAAACACACACTTATCTGGGTTGAGTCGTAGGTTCACTGCGTTGAGGCTCGCGAAGGTTTCCTCTAGGTCTTGTATCAAGGTCCTGGCCTCCCAAGAATTTACCACAATGTCATCGACGTAAGCTTCAACATTCTTCCCGAGCTGCGGGCCCAAGGTGATGTGCATCAGCCGTTGAAAGGTCGCCCCTGCGTTACGCAACCCGAACGGCATGCATGTGTAGCAGTACACCCCACACGGGGTTAGGAAGGCTGTCTTCTCGACGTCTTCTACTGCCATCTTGATCTGGTGATACCCAGAGAAGGCATCCAAGAAGCATAACAGGTCGCATTCCGCAGTGGAATCGATGATCTGGTCGATGCGGGGGAGCGGGAACGGATCTTGCGGGCATGCTTTGTTGAGGTTGGTGAAGTCGACATACATGCGCTCCTTCCCTCCCTTCTTTGGCACAACGACAGGGTTGGCCAACCAATCCGGGTATCGAACCTCGCGAATGACCCCAGCGGCTTCTAATTTGCGGGTCTCTTGGACAATGAAGGCCTGCTTTTCTGTGGACTGCCGCCTGGCCTTCTGCTTCACAGGGCGCACGTTGGGGCACACGTTGAGGTGATGCTCGATTACACTCCTAGGGATCCCTTCCAACTGGTCAGGCTCCCAAGCGAATACCTTCTTGGTTGCGCGCAGGAACCCAACCAGGGCCTCCTCCTGCTCTGGTTTGAGGTGGGCGCCTATGGTGAAAGTGGCGTTGGTGGACCCGTCCTCATCGACGGGTATCTGCTTGGTTTCTGCCTTGTCTTGGGTGAACAACTGTTTCTTCTTGGCGGGTGCAGCCCCCTTGGGCTCGGGGGTCTCCAAGTCGGCGGGCTGTGCCGACGCCGCCGTCTTGAAGGCGAGCTTGAGCACCCGCAGCGCGTCCCCGGTGTCCCCGTGCACGGTGAGGACTCCGCTGCTCCCGGGCATCTTCATGAGGTTGTACGCCAGGTGCGTCGCGGCCATGAACTGGGCCAGCGCTGGGTAGCCGAGGATGGCGTTGTAGGGGAGGCCGATGGGGGCGATGTCGAAGTCGACCAGCTCCGTGCGGAAGTTGTCGTAGGTGCCGAAGGTTACTGGGAGCCGGATATGTCCCAAGGAGCTGGACGACTCGCCCCCAATGCCTGAGAAGGGCCGGCTGGATTGCACTCGTTCCAGGGGTATGCAGAGGAGGTTGAAGGCCTCGACCGAGAGCATGCTGAGGCCCGCGCCGCCATCAATGAGCGTTCTGGTGACGGCCACCTGGCAGATGGTGGGGGTGCACAGCATGGGGAGCACACCCGAGCAGGCCGAGTTGGAGGGGTGGTCCTCCAAGCTGAAGGTCAGGCCGGTCTCGGGCGCCGCCCGGTCCAGGGGAGCCCCCTGCCGCGTGGAAGCGGCGCTGACCCGGCGGATGAACGGCTTCACGTGGTGACTTGTAGGCGGCGCCTGCGAGCCGCCCAAGAGGGCTGCGACGACCGGGGGTGTTGGTGTAGCGCGATGGGCGGGGAAGAGGTTGCGGGGCTCTTCCCGAGAGGGCACGGAGGGTGCCGGCGGGTGGAGCAGCCATGTGCGCGGGGCGCCGGTGAGGGCCATGGGGAGCCAGTTGGCCACGACCCTATCGTCACCTCCGGCTTCGAGGAGGGCCTCCTCGCTCGCCAGCAAGAAGGCCAGTGGATCTGTCGCACCGCCGTAGCGCGGCGGCGTCGTTGGCTTGAGCTTGTCCGGCCACCGTACCCGTTGCAGGGCTCGGAGCCCCCTGGCCCCCGTGCTGGCGCCAGCGGCCGGAGCGGGCGACGCGCTACCCATCGCGAGGCAGGCCGTGGCGGTGGCGGAAGAGAAAACTCCGGTGCACCCCTACCTGGCGCGCCAAATGTTGGATTTCTGGTTCCGGCAGACCCTTGAGGTTCGGACACTGGGGTGCGCGCGGAGATTTCGCCTCCTACCTACCTGCACCCCTCCACCTCGCTAGGATCTAAACTATGGAAAGAACAACACAAGAGACACAGGGTTTATACTGGTTCAGGCCACCGTTGTTGTGTAATACCCTACTCCAGTGTGTGGTGTGGTGGATTGCCTCTTGGGCTGATGATGATGAACAATACAAGGAAGAACAGCCTCGCGAGGGTCTGTTCTTGGCTAGGGGGGATGAACTGCTGAGTTGAGTCACCTTCCTCTCTCTCTCTCTCTCTCCTTCTTAGCTGATCCCTTGATCCTTCGATCCATCCATCCCTTCACCCTGCGGGTGGCCGGTCCTATTTATAGAGGCCCTGGTCCTCTTCCCAAATATCGAGCGGGAAGGGAGCCAACAATGGCGGCCTAATTTGAAGGGGGACAGCTAGTATCAGCTATCCTAACAAAAGAAGTCTTCGCCTGCACAAAGCTCTGGGGGTGACGCCGTCTTGGGCTCCACGGTGACCTCCATCTTGTAGTCCTCATGGTCTTGGTCTCGTTGCACCGAAATGGCAACCTTTGCCTGATGCCTCGGTACTCCACGGCTGCGCTTGCCCCCCTTGCACCAAAGAGGAAAGGAGGACACTGCGCAGGCTGGCACCCGCCTGGCGCCCTTGGTCGTCATGGCTTGCGTCACGGGCACCTCGTGAGGCACCCCGCCTTGGTCTCTCCGCCTCCTCGTGAGCCAGCCTGACGAGGTCGTGCCTGAGGAAGCTCCACGTCGTCCGCCCCGCAAGGCTTGGCCCCTCGCGAAGGTCTCGGGTTTGTGTTGGGGAAGACGGGCCATGCTGGGCCCCCTTTTGAGCAACGCCGCAGGCCGCAGGCAGGCAAGTCTAGGGGCCCCCATTCCCAGAACACCGACAGGTACATATGTTGCGGTAATATGGGGCGACTGACGGAGGCGGGAGTGCTAGTCCAGCTCTGCAGTCATCGAGTTGTTGTTCTGCAGGGTAGGCCAGATTCGTTTGACCGTGACCAGGGGCTTGATGGCCGATGAAATGTTCATTGTGGAGGCTAACGTCCTCCTCGGAGACCGGCAGATAGTTACTATCCTACGAATCCTCATTCCCGACAAGCTCGCCGGGTTGACTTTTTCCCCCTCCCACTCATCCTGCTTGGACGTAGGCTCGACGGGGTTTTCGTGATCTTCGGCATCATCCGGAGTGTTATTGTCTCCGGTGCCGGTATTGCTGTCCTTTTCGCGATGCGATTTTGAGCGGCACCGCTGACATCGACATTTTGGTGGTGCCTCAATGGGCTTGTCCTCGCTTGGATCCTTCCTGCCGTCGTTGTCATCCTTTTTATGTGTATCCACCATATACAAATCATATGTGGAGGTGGTCGTCCAACGCCTGGTAAATGGCGGGTCTTGGCCTGGTTTGTCTCCGGCATCGTCGTCCATACCGTCGATGTCTTCAGAGGCGTAATCTAGCATGTCGGTTAAGTCTTGGACAGTGGCTATTAAGTGGGTGGTGGGTGGGAAGTAAAATTCCCCGCTCTCAGCCCCTAGTCCGGGCTGGGCGTAGTTCGGAGGTGATACTTCCGTAATGGCGAGAGATTGCATTAAGTCCAGGGCCTCGTTTAAAAGCGAAGGCCGAATGAGGAACTGAGGTCCTGTGGAGCTGGGCGTGGTACATGACGCCCGGTCGTGCTCAACGAGTGTAGATCTTGACAGTTCGGAGCTAGCCTCCAGGGGCGAGTTCGGCTCTCCGATGACAGGGAGAGTCCTACTTGATTCCAGGCTTGCCAAAGATAAGGTCGCCTCTGGGTCTCCGGCAAGGAGCTCCGTAGTTGAAGAGGGTCCAGTGGGTTTAAAACTCCCATCTTCGAATGAGGTGGCCTGTCCTAGATCTATGGTCAGGGCAGGGATGATAGTTGGTCTTTGAACGGTGTCTGATGATGGATTTGATGGGTTTCCTTCTTGGAGATGGGGAGTAGCCATTGAGTCCGTGAACCCTTCGAAAATCAAGTCTCCTTGGATATCAGCGACGTAATTCAGGCTCCTGAATCTGATTTGATGACCAGGGGTGTAGCTATCAATCTGTTTGAGGCGACCAATCGAATTGGCCCGCAGAGTGAAGCTGCCAAACACCAGAAGCTGACTAGGGAGAAAAGTTTCCCCAGAGACATCATCATTGTTCTCGATTGAGCGAGCCATCGAACCTTCTGCTGACGACACAGTGGAACTCTCAATGAAAGCACCAATGTCGGTGTCAAAACCAGCCGATCTCGGGTAGGGGCTCCCGAACTGTGCGTCTGAGGATCGAAGGTAACAAGGGACACAGGGAACATGATGTTTACGCAAGTTCGGGCCCTCTTAATGGAGGTAAAACCCTACGTCCTGCTTGATTGTATTTGATGAGTATAGGGTTACAAGAGTTGATCTACCTCAAGATCGTAATGGCTAGAACCCTAGATGTCTAGCTTATATGAATTCTGATGCCCTCTACGTACTAAATCCTCTGGTTTATATAGACACTGGAGGGGCCTAGGGTTGTACATAGTCGGCTTGCAGAAGAAGGAAATTATACTTCCGGACACCAATCTTGTTGTCCACGCATAGGAGAGTCCTATACGGACACGGGGGAAAGTCTTCTACCTTGTATCTTCACGGCCCATCAGTCCCGCCCATATTACTCAGCCCGGACACCCGAGGACCCCCTAATCCAGGACTCCCTCAACGACCGAGCTCGAGCGGGAACCATATGTATATTCATGCATGGTGGGAAGGCGATATATTTTGCATCATTGACCGATAACGGTTAAGTGCATATACAAAACAGGAACATATATATTAAATTATTTGAATGATAACAGTTTCTCAGTGTCAATGTTTTTGTTTCTGAGTGAGCTTGCTTCTATTCTTGTTTGCTGCCGAGTAATTGAGCCCCTCGTTGTGACTTTTCCTTTTCCATGGACTTTGATATTTCATAGGTAAGGTAGTCTGGCTTCTTCTTTTGACATATGCTTCATCGTCATTGTCATCTTCCTTCATCGAGTCGCCGTACTGGTCATAGTCTTCCTCGTTAGCGACCCTGTCCATTCCAAGGATGCTCCTTTTTCCTATCCTCACGACAACACGGCTCGTGTTGCTCGGGTCAGTTATGAAGAAGCATTTTGTCATGTGCTTAGCATGTACGCGTGGCTCGGTTTGGGCGATGGCGTTCACGGTAGCTACACTCTTCGCGTGGGGTATACACATGGCAGTGAAGTACCGGTTCTCTCTTTCGACTGCATTACCCATCTGACACAGAACATTGTCACACGGTGCAGTCCAGCATAGTTAAGCTCCCAGATCTCTTCAACCCTTCCATAGAATCTCTCAGTTGCGTCGTTGTCTCTGGTCATACATTCCATCGTCACCCCTGAGTCCTGGTAATCACTGTCTATGTCTTTGGCCTCCGTGCAATATGTGTATCCATTGATACCATATGCCTGATATGTCATGAGGTTTGCTGGGGGCCATGTGCTAAAGAGTGTATGAGCAATCCGTCTGCGCTGCCCTCTTCTGGGGGATTACCAACCACATGCTCCTTGAACCAACGCATTTAAGTGGATTTGTGCTCTCTGGTAACTTCGGCTTCCGTCTTGTTTAGCCTGTGGTCATGATACTTATTTATGATGTTTTCCTTGTGCAACTCCATGAAAGGATCTTCCATGTCTAGCTGTTGTAGCACTACTAAGTTTGCTATGTCCAAGTCATTGCATCGATCCGAGTAGTCCACATGGAAGTCCCTTCGACCGTTCATGTGACTTTCTCCTCCGAGCCTCCCAAGGTGCTTTTTGACGGGCAAACCAACTATAGGGTTTTCACCGCCTAAATAATTCTCGCAGAAGGAGATGCACTCTTGGGTCAGATAGTCTTGCATGATGCTTCCATCCGGACGGGACATGTTATGAATGAATCCTTTGATGACCCCATTCATCCTCTTGAATGGCATCATGCTGTGAAGGAATGACGACCCGAAGTCGATGATGTCGTCCACAATGTGGACACAGAGATGCACCATGATACGTCTCCAATGTATCTAATCTTCATCATGCTTTTCCTCTTGTTTTGGACTCTAATTTGCATGATTTGAATGAAACTAACCCCGAACTGACGTGTTTTGAGCAGAACTACCATGGTGTTGTTTTTGTGCAGAAATGAAAGTTCTCGGAATGGAATGCAACTTTTTGAGGATTTTTTATACCAATAATAAGAATTTCTGGAGCCAAGACCCACTGGACAGGGGGCCCTGGGTGGGCACAACCCACCAGGGCGCGCCCCCCTCTCCTAGTGCGCCCAGGTGGGTTGTACCCACCTGGTGGCCCCACTGATGACCCCCCCTGATACTATAAATTCACATTATTCTAGAAAAAATCAGGGAGAAAGAATTATCACGATCCACGAGACGGAGTCGCCGCCAAGCCCTATTCTTCCTCGGGAGGGCAGATCTGGAGTCCTTTTGGGGCTCTAGAGAGGGGAATCTTCGATCTTCGTCATCACCAACCTATCTCCATCGCCAATTCCATGATGCTCCCCACTGGGAGTGAGTAATTCCTTTGTAGGCTCGCTGGTCGGTGAGGAGTTGGATGAGATTCATCATGTAATCGAGTTAGTTTTGTTAGGGCTTGATCCCTAGTATCCACTATGTTCTTAGATTGATGTTGCTATGACTTTGCCATGCTTAATGCTTGTCACTTTGGGCCCGGGTGCCATGATTTCAGATGTGAACCCGTTTATGAATTCATCATTATATCCATGTTTTAGATCCGATCTTGCAAGTTATAGTCACCTACTACAGTTCTGATCCGGCAACCCCGGAGTGACAACAATCTGGCCCACTACCGGTGATGACCGTAGTTTGAGGAGTTAGTGTATTCACTATGTATTAATGCTTTGTTCCGGTTCTCTATTAAAAAGAGGCCTTAATATCCCTTAGTTTCCAATATGGACCCCGCTGCCACGGGAGGGTAGGACAAAAGATGTCATGCAGGTTCTTTTAATAAAGCACGTATGACTATTTACGGAATACATGCCTACATTATATCGATGAACTGGAGCTAGTGTCGTATCGCCCTAGGTTATAACTGTCTCATGATGAATATCATCCAACAAGTCACCGATCCAATGCCTACGAATTTATCCTTATTGATCTTGCTGTATTACTATTGCCATCATCACTGTTACACTTGCTACAAATTACTGCTATCACTGTTACTGTTACCGTTGCTACTGTCACTACTATCAAAACTATCAAACTACTTTTCTACTGATCATATTGTTGCAGATAATTAATCTCCAGGTGTGGTTGAATTGACAACTCAGCTGCTAATACCGTCAAATATTCTTTGGCTCCCCTTGTGTCAAATCTATAAATTTGGGTTGAATACTCTACCCTTGAAAACTGTTGCGATCCCCTATACTTGTGGGTTATCAAGACCTTTTTCTAGCGCCGTTGCCGGGGAGCATAGCTATATTTGTTGAGTAACTAGGGATTATTATCATATTATCATTATGAAGAATCTGAAGGATCCAAAGACTAAGATATTTCCCTCAACGACGAGGGGAGGTAAGGAACTGCCATCCAGTTCTGCTTCAGATTCACCTTCTGTTATGAATAAACTTGCAACACCACCACATGCTATTAATCCTGATATGTCGCAAGTTATTGAAGATGCCACTTATACTATGAATGATGCTTATGATGATGCTAGTACCTTGCTTGATAATGATGATGTGCCACTTGGTGAATTTCTTGATAGACAAATTGCTAGAGTTATACAACATGATGTTGTTGAATCTGATGATGAGCTTGAAACTGAATCTCTTGAGACACCTGCTAGAACTAGCCTTCCTAGAAATGAATTGCCTAATGTACCGGAAGGTTATGTTATGAGTGAAGAAGCAACTAGAGATATTCTTGCTTGCAATGATAGAGATGATCTAGAGAAATTACTACACAAGTATAAAGAAAAATCTCTGAATGCTAGAATGAAATGTGATCCTAAGTTTGTTACTTCACCTATTTGTATTGATGATAAGGATTATGAATTCTCTGTCGACCCAGAGTTAGTTACTCTGGTTGAATCTGATCCTTTCCATGGTTATGAAACTGAAACTGTTGTGGCACATCTTACTAAGTTGAATGACATAGCCACCCTTTTTACACATGATGAGAAAACTCGGTATTACTTTATTCTCAAATTATTTCCTTTCTCATTAAAGGGTGATGCTAAAGCTTGGTACAATACTCTCGCTCCTGGTTGTGTGCGTAGTCCCCAGGATATGGTTTATTACTTCTTTGAAAAATATTTTCCCGCTCATATGAGACAAGCTGCCTTATAGGAAATATTTAACTTTGTGCAAACTAAAGAAGAGAGTCTCCCACAAGCTTGGGGGAGGCTTTGCGAGTTACTTAATGCTTTGCCAGATCATCCTCTTAAGAAAAATGAAATACTTGATATCTTCTATAATGGACTAACCGATGCTTCTAGGGACTTCGTAGATAGTTGTGCTGGTTGTGTTTTCACGGAATGAACTATTGCTCAAGCTGAAGAATTATTGAATAACATATTGAAAAATTATGATGATTGGACTATTCCTGAACCACTGCCTAAATCCACTCCAAATAAGAGGGGTATATTATATCTCAGTCCTGAAGATATGCAAGAGGCAAAGAAATCTATGAAGGAAAAAGGTATTAAAACTAAGGATGTTAAAAAATTACCTCCTATTGAAGAAATACATGGGCTTAATACATAACCAATGCCTAAGGTGGTAGAGGTAAATTCTCTTATGAAGTTTAATGAAAATGATAATCCCCACAATATGCATCCTAGTCAATGCCTTTATGAGTTTAAAAACTATATTAGGAAACAAGATCACTTCAATTCAAATGTTATGAAACAATTAAAATATAATTCTGATATAATTGGTCGCTTGAGTGACTTGTTATTTAGAATATCAAATGATGTTATAGGTGTTGGAAAACATGCTTCTATGGTTCAAACTCAGTTAGAACAAGTTGCTAAATCTCAAAGAGAATTGCTTGATGAAATGAATCATAATATGCATGACTTTGCTGTTAGAGTTGCAACTAGAGGAGGTAAAATGACTCAGGAACCACTTTATCCTGAGGGACACCCTAAAAGAATTGAACAAGATTCACAAAGAGTGAACACTAGTGCACCTAGTCCTTCTAGCAAGAAAAATAAAAAGAAAAATGATAGGACTTCGCACACTCCTAATGAACCTGAAATAGAAAAGCCTACTGATAATGAAAAAGATAATGATGTTGAAACCCAATCTGGTAATGAACACTCACCTAATGATAATGAAAAAGATAATGATGAGGTTCATGATGTCACACCCTAGCTAGTTCAAGCATTAGAGTGTGCATCATGTTTAAATTTCTCTTAAATTTGAAATGGGGATGACAGAACCCCCAGCACCCCCTGGAACAACTAGGGTTTACTAAAAACTTTTTCAATTAACCTGAAATGCCCTTCTAAAAAGCCCACCCTTTTTGTTTTGGGGTAAAACCTTTGACAAAAATGGTGCACATTTTTCTAGGACATCTTAAGGTCATTGGATTAATTCTTATAGTATTTGCATTTGGGAATTTAAATGCTATAAAATATTTTAAATGCTCAAGTAATCATAAACTAAAATGTTTGCTGTTGGATATATTCTAAGCAGTAGCCATGATTAATTTTATGATTTTTGGAAATGCCCTGGCATTTTTAATAAAGCCCTGAAGTTACAGAAATAATAGAATAAATAAAAAATAGAAAGGAGAGAGAGAACAGAGACTTACCTGGCGCAGCCCACCTAGCCCACCAGCTCGGCCCAGTCCACTGGCTCCTGCCAGTCGTCCTCCTCTCGCCAGGAGGACGCGAGGCGCGTGGCCGGCGCCCGCGGCCACACGCCGGCCACCTCCTGCTTCCGTCGACGCCCTGGACGCGTCTACGAGTGCCACGCACTCCCCCACGTCCCCCTCTCATTCTCCCCACTCTCCCCGTGGCCCTCTCCCCCTCTCTGGCTCTCTCCCCATTCCCTGCCGAGCGCAGCCGTCGCCGCCGACAAGCTCCACCACAGCCACCGCCGTCCACTCGTTGCCTCGCTGTGCCAAGAAGCTCCGCCGTCGTCCACTGCTTCGCCTCGACCCATCCCCGAGCGCTCGCTCGCCCCGGAGATGCTGCCCCGAGCTCGTCTTCAATATCGGTCGTCAGAGATCCCCCTCGCCGCCCTGCTCGCTCCAGCTCTTCCCCGAGCTCGTTGTTCGCTCCCCTGCAACCGCAGTGAGCTACTGACCCTTCTCCCCCTCTCCGTTCTAGCTCTCGTGCAACGTACGCGCCGCCTCGAGTTCGCCCGCACACACCGCCGCCTGTGCTCGCGCCGACGAGTCTCCGGCCATCTAATGGTCCGGTCGTCGTGCCCAGCTTCCTCCCCGCATCGCGTAGAGCATGTACGTGCCCTGCTTGAGCCTCCACGACCGTCACAAGGACGACCCCGACCTCACCCGAGCCCCGGCGACCGCCAAGGTCAACACCGGCGACGACTCCGGCCACCCCAGGCCCAACCACCCATACCACTCGACGCGGACGAGTGCCCGCGTCACTTAGATGCCCTCCGCCGGCCATTTGGTCGCCGGAGGAAGAAACCCGCACCCCTCCGTCGTCCCTGGCCTTGCCGGTGATGAGCCCCAGGTCAACTCCGGCGATTTTGACCCGGGTTGACCCCAGTTTGAATTCCCATGACTCACTGACGTGTGGGCCCGAGGCCACTAATTAAACTAGACTAGTATTAGTTTAACACTAACTAAATTTAGTTAGTTAGTTGACACTGACAGATGGGACCCACAGGTCAGGGTTGACCTGGACCGTCTCAGTTGACCGTTGACGTCACACTGACGTCAGGCTGATGCAGTAAATCCTTTTCTGGATTTATTCTTTAATAGGAAATTCCAGAAAATAGCCAAAACTTCTAAAAATCATAGAAAATCAACCATAGCTCCAAATCAAACAATTTATATATGAAAAATGATCAGAAAAATTCAATCTATCCATCTGTAATGGTTTCATGCATGACAAAACAAGTTAACCTTGGTGTTTGAGCAAATAAGATAATGCACTAATAAGGCTATGTTAAATGAGCTAACATTTGAATCTTTGATTCAAATGAATTCATTCCTTTCTATTTTAGCTTGCATTAGGCCAAGACACTTTCATTTTGCCATGTCATAGCATGCATCATATTATTGCATATTATCATGTGTTGATTATGTTCGGTGTGTATTTCGTGGTAGGTTCTGCCTCTGAGGATAACCCCAAGTATCCGTCTGAAGGGCAGTACCCTACTACCACTACATCAGGCAAGCAACCCATTGATCATTCTGATACAAACCATGTTCTCGCTTCTGCTCTTATTTACTGCATTAAGACAATGCGATTCAAACTGTTGTGTGCTACGGTAGTTGAACCCTTATCCTTTGCATGACCTGTCATTGCCATAGTAACTAGATGAAACCCACTAGCATGTGTAGGAGTTGATTGAGCCATGTATGTGTTTCCTACCTTGCTATGCCTGCTATGCTTAGAGTTGTGTTAGGTCTGGTTCATCTGGGTGATGGGCTAGAGTGAAATGATTATGTCGGTAATGTGAGGGATGTGTTGAACATGATTTGGTAAAGGTATCGATGAGAGGCCATGTAGGAGTACATGGTGGGTTGTTTCATTGAGGCCGTCCATAAGAACTGAGATCTGTATGTGTGATTTAAGATTCAGTTACTACCATACATTGGGCCCGAAACCAATGGACCCTCTCGGCTTCTTATTCACCCTAGTACTCTGTCTAGGAGTTGCAATTAGTTTCTGGTGTTTGTAGGTTATGTGTTGGCGGCCGTGCATAGCGCTGACCCTAGGGGTGGGCTATGTTGCGGTAGATACACCGTGGCACGGTTTACCGAGTCACCCGTTTGGTGTCTCGAGAACCCTGTTCACATCGTTCGGGGCCGTATGTGGAAACCTCGGCCGGACTCCCTGTGGATGGAACCTGAATAGGCGATAAACCTGGACTAGAGGCTTGAGTGTTTAGGTAGGCCGTGGCCGACACCCTCGTTGTTCTTCCGCTTGAAGGTTGCCGAGTACATGTCGTGTAAACGGCGGTAAGTAGTGAAAGCGTGTATGAAGAAGTACACCCCTGTAGGGTATAAAACTATTCGAATAGCCACGTCCGCGGTAAAGGACTGCTTGGTTGCCTATACAGTTCAAAGACAAGCTAATGGATACTACTAAAAGACTCAAGATAAGTGTGAGTACCGAGGATGGCCCTCTCGTAGGATGACGAGGGAGGATCCCCGGTGGAGTATTGTGCTGATGGTTAGTGGACTCGTGTGCAAAAACTATTTTACTAAGTGGTGTTCCGTAGGATAGCTTAGCCAAGAGTCAAAGATGGCTTGCTGCAATAACCCCACCACCTTATTGAGAATGAGCATGTATAGTAGGTTCTGATGTAAGACTTGATGAGTACCTTTGTACTCATGTTTGCTTAATTACTATTTTCAGATGACAACACCGCCCCCTCCGATGGGTTTTATGTAGACCTCGACGTCGATGAGTAACTCGCCACCCAGGTGGTGACCCTGGCCATGGAGGGCCCTATGTAGATAGACACGCTTTGAGAAGCCTTCTTGCTTTCTAGTGTCTGTACTCAGACTATTTGCTTCCGCATGTGCTTGTATGCTTGTATGACTTGAGTGTCGGGTCATGTGACCCCTATCTGTATGAACATGTTATGTATGGCTCTCTGGAGCCTTTTAATAAAGTACTTCAGTTGTAGAGTTTTGTTGTGATGCCATGTTGTATGTACTCATATCGGGCATATTGTGTGTATGATTGAAATGCTTGGTATGAGTGGGATCCGACAATCTAGTTGTTTATCCTTGGTAGCCTTTCTTATGGGGAAATGTATTCTAGTGATCCTCGAGCCATAGTAGTCCGCTACAGCCCGGTTCACCAGAGTCCTGCTAGCCCAGCACTACTGCTCAGGACACTTGACTGGCCGACATGTGTTTCACTTTGTTCCTATGTCTGTCCCTTCAGGGAAATGTCACGCGGTGACATCCGGAGTCCTGCATAGCCTGCTACATCCCGGGTTCCCCGGAGTCCTGTTAGCCCAGTGCTACAGCCCGGATTCACTCGCTGATGACCAACATGCTCGAGGTGACTCATGTATGCCTGTCTCCATAGGTCTGTGCCGCTTTGGGTTCACGACTAGCCATGTCGGCCCGGGTTCTCTATCATATGGATGCTAGCGACACTATCATATACGTGAGCCAAAAGGCGCAAACGGTCCCGGCCATGGTAAGGCGACACCCGTGGGGATACCGTGCGTGAGGCCGCAATGTGATATGAGGTGTTACCGGCTAGATCGATGTGACTTAGAATCGGGGTCCTGACACATGAATACTCTCAACCAACCAATGATAAAGAAACAAATAATGATGTTGAGATAGAGCCACATGTTGATCTTGATAACCCACAACCTAAAAATAAAACATATGACAAAAGAGACTTTGTTGCTAGAAAACACGGTAAAGAAAGACAACATGGGTTCAAAAACCCATGCCTTTTCCACCTAAGTCAACTAAAAAGAATGATAATGAAGAATTTGAACGCTTTGCTGAAATGCCGAGGCCAGTCTTTTTGCGTACTCACTTGACTGATATCTTGAAAATGCCTCCTTATGCAAAGTATATGAAAGATATCATCACAAATAACAGAAAAATTCCAAAAGCTGAAATCTCCAGTATGCTTGCTAATTATACTTTTAAAGATCGAGTACCTAAAAAACTTGGAGATCCGGTAATACCAACTATACCTTGCTCTATCAAAAAGAATTATGTAAAACTGTTTTGTGTGATTTAGGAGCTGTTGTTAGTGTTATGCCTTTCTCTTTATATAAAAGACTTGACTTGAATAAACTCACACCTAATGAAATATCTTTGCAAATGGCTGACAAATCAACTGCCATACCTATCGGTATCTGTGAGGATGTGCCCGTTGTTGTTGCTAATGTTACTATTTTGACTGACTTTGTTATACTTGAGATGCCCGAGGATGACAACATGTTGATTATCCTTGGTAGACCCTTCTTGAATACTGCAGGGGCTGTTATTGATTACAATAAAAGCAATGCCACTTTCATATCAATGGTAATGAGCATACGGTGCACTTTCTGATGAAACAATTCCAAGTGATTGTTATTAATGTTATTGAAAAATCTCCGAGAATCACTATTGGAAGTTTTCAAATACCTCTACCTACTATCAAAAAGAAATATGAAATCCTTGTTGTTGGGGAAATGCATATCCCCATTGAGGTAACTTAGTGATTTACGAAAGTTCTTCGGTTTCATGCTAACCATTTACGAAAGTGGTTGTTAATAAGACTTGATCAACCTTATTAATGAATCATTTTTTAATGGTATGAAGTTGATGAATTTAGTAAGCACTACTTTCTGTCCCTACCTTTTGTTTTCTGTTTTATTAGTTAAATAAAATAGAATGCCATGTTTTTTCTATTTTCTGAATTTCCCGTGCAATAAAAAAATGACCCAAAAATAAAAGTTCTGAGAATGCCCTAAAACTTTATATGATTTTTCCTAAATATTTATGATTTTTTGGTGTAAAAATAACTAGAGCGGGGTGCACCAGGTGGGCACAACCCACCTGGGCACGCCAGCACCCCCTAGCGCGCCCTGGGGGTTGTGGTCCCCACGTGCCCCCCTCACTTATCTCTTCGTCCCACATTGTCACCTACCTCCAGAAAAAAAATCACTCTTGCTCTCTCTCTCCCGTGTTCTTGCTCATTTTGCTGCCAATTTCGATCTCTTTGCTCGAAGCTCCATTTCTGAAACTGTTTCGGGATATTGTTGCTTGGTATGTGACTCCACCATTTGTCCAATTAGTTTTTGTTTTAGTGGTTTGTGCTTTGATTAATTAGCTACTCTTGGTGCTGTTATAGATGTGCTTGCATGTTGAATGCTTAGTGTTCTAAGTAGTTTGAATGCTTGCTATGGCCTCTATGTATCCCTATGAGTAGTTGCTATTAGTTTTGTGAAGCTTTGTTGGAAAAAATTGTGAACTAAAAATTCAGATTTTTGTTCATAGGAAAAATTGTACGTGGACATGAATATCTTCGGGAAATATGTCTCAAGGAAGAACTCCAAGGGTGTTATTGGGGAGTCTTCTGACAATGATCTCCACCCCCGGAGGTTGGCAGAGGAACGGTCGTGCGAATGGCTGCACATCCCGTTCCTGCAAGAAGCTAGAATTCATGAGGAGTTCATGCAATTCATTGCCAATGCCGGTCTCACCTACTTCATCGCAGATGAGTGTGACCAGCACCAAATCCTCACAAATATGTTTGTTCAAAGCTTTACTTTCTTGCCTAGAAACAATCCTCCTGAAGTGAGCTTTGATTTATATGCTGAAAATCATTAGATACCACTTACTGAGTTTTGTGACATATGCTTGATCCCTTCTGACAGGAGCTTGGCCGAGCCTAGGCCGACTGAGTTTGAGGATTTTAGTCGCACTTTGACAAATGGGTGATGAGAGGAGAGTGTCAGCCATCACTACCGGTGGTTTACATTTTCCTGTTGTTCGTTACTTTGCATATTTCATTACCAAATGCTTGCTTGCTAGGGAGAAGGTGGGTGCACTTAGTTCACCAGACCTTGTTGTTTTACGTCGTGCAATTAAGGGCGACAACACGTATAGCTTGGGAGATATCATGGCTCGTTGCCTGCACCTTAATAAATCTCAGGGTAAAATACATGGTAGGATTTATGCTACTCATTTGGCAGCTCACTTAGAGGTTGAGATACGCCCTCATGATTTCCCTCTTACCAAAGTTTACCTACACCGTGTAGCCCTGGATCACAATCACTTTCTTGCACATGATCGTCCTGACATTGCCATTCCTTATAACTTGGTCTATAACATTGACACTCATGATGTTATCCCCTTGCATGCACCTGCTTTGTTTGATTCTGTTGCCAGGGCGGATACCGGTTTATGCCTGCAGACTTCCTTGCCTACTGGAACGCTCATGCTGCTACAAAGGCTGCACATGCACCTCCACAGTGGGATCAGTGGATGCCCGCTCCTCGGCAGTTGGATGAGTGGATGCCTGGTCCTCAGTATCCATACTACCCTCCAGGCTACTGATTCACTACCAACTTAGGCCAGCTTGGGAGAGTACGTGTTTCTCACCGACATTATATTCATGTTCACATATCATTTCATTTGTCGGTGTTCACACTTTTTCACTGGATCATCCATGCTTAGATTTATTTTCTTGCTTTCTTCCTATGTGTTTGAAAAAACTTTAGAAAAACCAAAAAATTAGTTGTAGTTAATTTACTTTCTATGCATGCTCAGTAGTAGTACTAAAAAGAAACTCCAAAAAGATTTTCTTGTTCTTCTTTTGCTTGTTGGGAGCTTTCCCGTGTAAATAGTTTTCTCGTTTTTGCTTATTATTTGCTTGTTGAAGAAAACCAAAAACTCCAAAAATATTTCAGTGTGTATCTCTGAATTTCTTTTCTTTTATTCGAGTCTTACCGAGGAGAAGACCATGATGAAAATGTTGAGTGGCTCTCACATGAATAATTGTTGAACTAATAAGAGCCCATTTACCTTGTCTTCTCGTGTTGAATAAAATGTTTGCAGATTCCAGCTTAGTCCATGGCACTCTTGCACTATTATTATTTTCATATCATTCGGTCGTGCAAGTGAAAGGCAATAATGATGATATTCGATGAACTGGCCGTGGCAAGGAGAAACTGGTATGAACTCGACTTGTCCCATGATTCAACCCGTTATGATTAAACATGTTTGTGATGACAATTAGAGATTATAGTTTCGCATGCCATGCATAAGTAGCTGGGAGTTAATAATGATTTATCTTGGATATCAACATAGCGTTAAAATAATTGTGATGTAGTATGATGATATGTATCCTCCTCTGAATGTTCGAGTGGCTTGACTTGGTACATGTTCATGCATGTAGTTGAATCAAAACCAACATAGCCTCTATAATGTTTATGTTCATGGTGTTCATATCCTACTCATGCTAGTGTCCAATGTTACTTATGCACAATGCCTGGTTATGATCCTTGTGGCTCTCTAGCTGGCCGCTTCCCAATCTTAAAATTGCTAGCCTTCGCCTGTACTAAGTGGCGATTCTGCTTGTACATCAAAAACCTTGAACCCAAAGTTATTCTAGATGAGTCCACCATACCTACCTATATGCGGTATTACCCTGCCTTCCTAAGTAAATTTGCATGTGCCACCTCAAAAAACTTCTAAAAAAATATATCCTTTTTGTGTGCCTGGATCGTTTATGGAACAACAGGATGTGGTCAGTATCTTCCATGCTAAGCGGGTTATTCTCAGGTCAAGTGTTTATTCACTCGCCATCGCACGAGGAAATGGGCGGCAATAGGGATGCCTAGTCCCAAACTGCAAAATACAAAAAGAGTTCATCTCTTACATAATCAAACAAAAACTCCCAATGGAGTCAAAATCTTTACTTTTCGCTTGGGAATCGCCACTAGCATGCTTAGCATGGAAGATGTTGATAACTGATGGTCGTGAAGTGAATAAGAAGGGTGCATGTCTCAAAATATCATTTATATTTATTTCAAAAATTAAGCTATGGCACCTCTGCAAATCCCTGCTTTCCTCTGCGAAGGGACTTTCTATTTACTTTTATGTTGTGTCATCACCATATATAAACAAGCTCCAGAAACTGAGTAGAGCACAGCGGTCATGATTTATGCATTGTGTATAGCTAATGTTGGATGCATCATGACTGGATCTTTTCTACCATGAATTACAATGTTTAGTAGCTCCTTGAACTTCGAAGGTGCTCTGCATTTATGTTTTGTGGTCTCAGAAATTGCTAGCGAGATACCATTATTGTCATATTATATCATGGTTGTTTTGACAACGTGTTGCTGTTTGAGATATCTTATTATTGCTCACTAGCTGATTATGTCATTGATATGAGTCATTATAATCTTTAAGAGTTATTGTTGACATGGTTAGTTATAACGTTAGCTGAAAACCTGGGTGTTGTTTAAGCTTATTTATGCAAACAAGAGCAAAAGAGTTCGTAAAACTTTTTCTTTCTCACTTTCAGTTTATCAACTGAATTGCTTGAGGACAAGCAAAGGTTTAAGCTTGGGGGAGTTGATACATCTCCAACGTATCTACATTTTCTCACGCTTTTCCTCTTGTTTTGGATTCTAATTTGCATGATTTGAATGAAACTAACCCCGGACTGACGTTGTTTTCAGCAGAACTACCATGGTGTTATTTTTGTGCATAAATAAAAATTCTCGAAATGGAATGAAACTTTTTGAGGATTTTTTATACCAATAGTAAGAATTTCTGGAGCCAAGACCCACCAGAGAGGGGCCCCTGGGTGGGCACAACTCACCAGGGCGTGCCCCCCTCTCCTGGCGCGCCCAGGTGGGTTGTACCCACCTAGTGGCCCCATTGATGACCCCCTGATACTATAAATTCACATTATTCCAGAAAAAAATCAGGGATAAAGAATTATCACGATCCACAAGACGGAGCCTCCGCCAATCCATGTTCTTCCTCAGGAGGGCAGATCTGGAGTCCGTTTGGGGCTCTAGAGAGGGGGATCTTCGATCTTTGTCATCACCAACCCATCTCCATCGCCAATTCCATGATGCTCCACACCGGGAGTGAGTAATTACTTCGTAGGCTCGCTGGTCGGTGAGGAGATGGATGAGATTCATCATGTAATTGAGTTAGTTTTGTTAGGGCTTGATCCCTAGTATTCACTATGTTCCTAGATTGATGTTGCTATGAGTTTGCCATGCTTAATGCTTGTCACTTTGGGCCTGGGTGCCATGATTTCAGATGTGAACCGTTTATGAATTCATCATTATGTCCATGTTTTAGATCCGATTTTTCAAGTTATAGTCACCTACTACGGTTATGATCCGGCAGCCCCAGAGTGACAACAACCGGGCCCACTCCTGGTGATGACCGTAGTTTGAGGAGTTCATGTATTCACTA
The DNA here is from genome assembly GCF_002162155.2 of Triticum dicoccoides. NCBI lineage: Eukaryota > Viridiplantae > Streptophyta > Magnoliopsida > Poales > Poaceae > Triticum > Triticum dicoccoides. The sequence continues at coordinate 463,047,201 of NC_041392.1, read as the reverse complement.
TGTGTTAATTCTTTGTTCCGGTTCTCTATTAAAAGGAGGCCTTAATATCCCTTAGTTTCCAATATGGACCCCGCTGCCACGGGAGGGTAGGACAAAAGATGGCATGCAAGTTCTTTTAATAAAGAACCTATGACTATTTACGGAATACATGCCTGCATTATATCGATGAACTGGAGCTAGTGCCATATCGCCCTAGGTTATAATTGTCTCATGATGAATATCATCCCACAAGTCACCGATCCAATGCCTACGAATTTATCCTTATTGATCTTGCTGCGTTACTATTGCTATCATCACTATTACACTTGCTACAAATTACTGCTATCACTGTTATTGTTGTTGTTGCTACTGTCACTACTATCCAAACTATCAAACTACTTTGCTACTGATCATATTGCTGCAGATAATTAATCTCCAGGTGTGGTTGAATTGACAACTCAATTGCTAATACCTTCAAATATTCTTTGGCTCCCCTTGTGTCGAATCTATAAATTTGGGTTGAATGCTCTACCCTCGTAAACTGTTGCGAACCCCTATACTTGTGGGTTATCACACCATGACATCAAAGAATGCGGGCGACAAGTAAATCTCAAGCTCATTTAGTATGACAATGATCTCTTTCTGTAGCGTTCAGAGCTATTTCACACTGATCGAGTTTTGAGATATAACATCGAAAACGTTGCAGAGACCAGTAAGTGTCTCACGGACGTGTGATACATCTCCAATGTATCTATAATTTTTTATTGTTCCATGTTGTTATATTATCATTCTTGGATATTTTACAATCATTTTATAGCAACTTTATATCATAGTTGCTGTTTTTTGCTTGTTTTTTACTTCATAGAAAATCAATACCAAGCGATGTCCAAACGCAGCGAGACATTTTGGAGATTTTTTCTGGACCAAAAGACAGAAGATGGGCCAAAGAAGTACCAGAGGGGTGCCCCGAGGGGGCACAACCCACCTGGGCATGCCTGGGGGGCCACGCGCACCCCGGTGGGTTGTGCCCACCTCGACGCCTCCCGCACCGCCTCTTTGCTCTATAAATACCGTGAAAATCCAAAAACCCTAGGGGAGTTGATGAAACACAATTCCTGCCGCCGCAAGTTCCAAGAACCACATATCCAATCTAGACACCATCACAGAGGGGTTCATCATCCTCATTGGTGCGTCTCCGATGATGCGTGGGTAGTTCATTATAGACCTTCGGGTCCGTATTTAGTAGCTAGATGGCTTCCTCTCTCTCTCTTTTGATTCTCAATACAATGGTCTCTTGGAGATCTATTTGATGTAACTCTTTTTGCGGTGTGTTTGTTGGGATCCGATGAACTTTGAGTTTATGATCAGATCTATTTTATGCATGAAAATTCTTTGAGTTTTGATCTTTTATATGCATTATTGCTTATAGCCTTGTATTTCTACTTCAAATCTATGGTTTTGTTAGGCCAACTAGATCGATTTTTCTTGCCATGGTAAGAGGTGCTTTGTGATGGGTTCGATCTTACAGTGCTCAATCCCAATGACAGAAGGGGACATGACATGTATGTATCATTGCTATTAAAGATAACAAGATGGGGTCTATTCCTACGAGAATAGATCTTGTCTACATCATGTCATCGTTCTTATTGCATTAATTACTCTGTTTCCCCATGTACTTAATACACTAGATGCATGCTCGATAGCGGTCGACGTGTGGAGTAATAGTAGTAGATGCAGCCAGGAGTCGGTCTACTAATCTTGGACGTGATCCCTATATAATGATCATTGCCTGGATATCATCATAATTATTTGAAGTTCTATCAATTGCCCAACGGTAATTTGTTTACCCGCCGTATGCTATTTTTCTCGAGAGAAGCCACTAGTGAAATCTACGGCCGCCGGGTCTATTCTTTATCATATTTACTTCGAGATCTATTTTTATTCTCTTTTATTTTCAGATCTATTAATCCAAAATCCAAAAAATAAATTGCTGCAATTTTTTTGTTACTTATTTTATTTCTCATTTCTACGAGATTTATTTATCCAATCTACTGCAAAGTTATCTATCTTTTTACCCGGGAGGGATTGATAACCTCTCTCATGCGTCGGGTTGCAAGTATTTGTTCTTTGTGTGCAGGTACCATTTACATAGTGTTGCGTCGTTCTCCTATTGTTTCGATAACCTTGATCTCATCACTGAGGGAATACCTACCATAGTTGTGCTCATCATCCCTTCCTCCACTACTAGGAAAAGGCCTGCTAGTGGCGCACCTGTTTTGGCTACGCCATTAGAATTTTTTACTAATGGCGCACCACAGGTGCGCCATTAGTATCTGGTATACTAATGGCGCACCACGCAGAAGTGCGCCATTACTAACAAATTTTTTTCAAAAAAATTTCAGATTTTTTTTAATTTTTTATTAATCTCGAGTCACTATGGCTTAATATCGCGTCAATATGCTTAATCTCAAGTCAGATCACGCTCTGTGGTCAAACTTCCCAAAAGGTCACCCATCCTCACACTACTCCAGCCC
>NC_041392.1:463025332-463044485 GCF_002162155.2 Triticum dicoccoides | reverse complement strand
GAGTAAAGATTTCAAACTTCCTGGTCATATTACGTATCATATTTTGGAAAAAAAATCCAAAAAAAATTTGGAACCAATTTTTTTCTGTTACTAGTGGCGCACCTAGAAAATGGTGTGCCACTAGTAAGTTTGTACTTTTTTTCATCCCCCCCTCTAGATCTTAAAAGCCCCGTATCTTTTGTTTTGTTAGGTTTTTGGGGATTTTCAAGATGTTTAACGGGGTTCCCCCGATTCAATTCGTATGTAACTTTTCGAGTAGATGATTTTTCATATAAAAAACTTTTTAATTCGAGTTCGTATGCAAAAGTTATGCCCATTTTACTAAATTCCAGGGAGATTTTGCAAATAAAGTCGAAATTCATATTTGTAAATTTTCCCAACAACTAGACCACATATCACATGGGAAACTTATTTTCTTTTATTTTTTGACATTTCCAGCAATTACTAACAATTTTTCTTTTCAAAACTACTAATGGCGCACGGTGGGTGTGGTGCACCATTACTATGTCAACTAGTAATGGCGCACTATCCCATGATGCGACATTACTAACATATTTTTTCATTTTTTTTCAAAACTACTAATGGCGCACCACACACCAGGTGCGCCATTAGTAATATGTCAATAATGGCACACTTGTATCTGGTGCGCCACTGCTATATAGTAGTGGCACACCACATACATGGTGTGCCATTAATGTCCATATTATTTATAGCCCTTTTCCTAGTAGTGCTCTTTGGGGAAATATCGACGAAGTTCAAGCTGCATCAAAAGGAATTTCTGGCGTCATTGCCGGGGAGACATCATGAACATCTATCTGGTTCCTAATCATAAATCTCATATCCTTGCAATTTACCTTGTTCGCCATTTGCCTCTCGTTTTCATCTCCCCCACTTCACAAAAATTCATTTCATTCGCCTTCTTTTTCATTTGCCTTTTTCTTGTTCGATCTTTTGTTTGCTTGCATCTTCGCTTGCTAAAAATCTATTGTTATGGATCCTCATCCACTTGCTACTCTTTTCAAAAGATCCAATTATGATGAAGCAGTTGATAGTTAATTGAGTGCACTATATTATACCTATGAAGTTTTGCTTGAGATTCATGAATCTGAAAATTGTGATGAAGTCTAAAACGAAGAAATTTATAAAGTGATTCATGATAGCTCCTTGAATGAAAAGCATGATTGCAATGATGTTATTATAAATTCTATTAATCTCAATTGTGTTAGTGATATGCAAAACCCCAAGCTTGGGGATGCTTGTTTTGCTGTGTCCACTACTTATTGCATTGATCATGAATGGGGTGATAATGATTTTTGTGATCTTGAAAATTTACTTAAACCTCATGATAAATATGCTTGTGATAATATTAAAAGTGGGTTTGGAAGAGTGTCAACTTTAGCTAAAATAATCCCACATATTTGGGGAGTGTCCAATCTTATGATTTTTTTTATAAAAGTGGGTTTGGAGAGGTCATGAGTTTATTTGATGATAATCCCATTATTTTGGAAGAGTGTCAACTTTGCATGCATGTGGATCATGAAGAGGGAATTTTATATGATAGCTATATTGTTGAATTTGATTATGATCCAATGTATAATTATTACGAGAGAGGAAAATATGGTTGTTGAAATTTTTGTGAATTACCTCTCGTTATGTTGAGATTGCTATTGTTTCTTTCTTCTTCCTTGCATATGCTAAATATTTCTTGTCTTGATAATTTGTTTTCTTATAAAATTCCTATGCATAGTAAGTATGTTAGACTTAAACTTGTTTTTCACATGCTACATGATTCTCTCTTTGTTTTTCAATTTCTATCTTTCATGTGAGCATCATAAAAATCTCAATGCCTAGCTAGGGGCATAAAATGCTAGCACATGTTGGGAGGCAACCAAATGAATGAAATTTATTTTTTCCTTTTTATTTCTGTTCTTGAGTGTTGACACAATTATGCTACTGTTGTGATTGTGTTTTTTACATTTTAATTAGTGTTTGTGCCAAGCAAAGCCTTTGGGATCATGTTGGGTGATAGTTTATTTGATCTTGTTGAAAAACAGAAACTTTTACGCCCAATAAAAAAATTAGTTAATCACAGAAGTGCGATAAAATCTTGATTTCTGTATACAAGATTTATATACAAATTTCCCACGGTTTCCTAATTTTTCATACTTTTTGGAGTTACAGAAGTATACGAAGTTTACAGATTGCTACTGACTGTTCTGTTTTTGACCGATTCTGTTTTCTTTGTGTTGTGTGCTTATTTTGATGAATCTATGGTTTGTATTGGAGGGTATAAGCCATGGTAAAGTTGGAATACAGTAGATATAATGCAAAAATAAAATATGAATGGATACTTAGAGTAGTAATTTGCTTTGTTATACTAACGAATCTCATGTAGGTTTTGTTGAGTTTTATGTGATTGAAGTTTTCAAGTTTTGGGTGAGATCATGATGGATGATGAAATAAGGAGTAAGAAGAGCCTGAGATTAGGGATTCCCATGGCACCCCAAGTTATTATCCAAAGAGGAACAAGCAACTAAGCTTGGGGATGCCCCCGAGTGGAATCCCCTCTTTCTTCTAACGACCATTTGTATTTTACTTGGAGCTATATTTTTATTCATCACATATCATGAGTTTTGCTTGGAGCGTCTTGTATTATTTGAGTCTTTGCTTGGTTTGCCTTTTGTTTTGAGTCAAGTATCCTTGTTGAAAACACCTATTTGATAGAGCCAAAATTATGCTATGATTTGTCAGAATTGCTTTATGTGCTTCACTTAAAAAAGATTGAGCTATGGAATTGCTCTAGTGCTTAACTTATATATTTTTGAGCAAGGTGTGCTTTAATATTTTTGAAGAAATGATGTCATGCTTCACTTAAATTATTTTGAGAGAAGATAAAAATGTATGCTCATGTTCTTCACGTAGTTTTGTTTTACCTATCAAAAGCAACATATGAAACTAGTCCCAGAGTAATAGATATTCAAGAGGGATACAATAAAAACTTTCATGAAGATCATTGGACAAAATAAACTTGATTCTTTGTAATAGTTTTGTGATATGATGATATAATATGTGAGTCATGTTGATGAGTAATTATGCTTTAGTAAGAATATTGGTGTTAAGGTTTGTGATTCCCTATGCAAGCTCGAACGTCAATAGTTATGCAATGAAGTTGCATCCTACTTGTGGTGCATTATTCGGTGTTATTTATGCTTAATGCTCGCTTATGAGATTTTTCGTTTCTTGGTTGGATACTTCTCAAGCTTTTCTAGCCTTCACTTGTACTAAGTGGGATTACTACTTGTGCATCCAAAGTCCTCAAACCCAGTTTTTGCAATATGAGTCCACTATACATACCTATATGTGGTAATTCCGTGCCGTTCTAAGCAAATTTGTATGTGCCATCTCTAATTTTCAAAATAATTTCCTTTTTGTGTGCTCGTACCGCTCATGAAACGGTAGGAGGTGGCCGATATTTTTCCATGCTAGATGTGTTATTCTCAAGATGACTGTTTATTCACTTGTCATTGCATGAGAGTGCGGCGAAGGTATTAGGGATGCCCAGTCCCGAAATGAAAAATGAATTTACTTTATGTTGTAAAATAATAAATTCCTTGGAAAGTGTTGGTATGGACAGTACCCGTGGATTCTGTTAGCCGTGGAATGTGAAAGTATGGTGGAAAAAGGAATAAACTTTAATTTCTGTTTGGGAACCGCCTATGATATATTTAGCATAGAAAGTATTGGGAGCTACTCAATCATTTTCGTTGACAGGAAAGGCATGCCACCCAAAATGCTTTATCTCTATCTTTTTCCGCTTTGACCTCTGGCACCTCTACAAATCCCTACTTCCCTCTGCGAAGGGCCTTTCTATTTACTTTATGCAAAAAAAAATTGAGTCCCCACCTTCTCTTATAAAGCACCAACTAAGGGGCACTATGATCGTACTCGAGCATTGGGTGTAGCTAATATGCGAGTGTGTTTCATGAATGGATCAATGATTGAGCATAATGGGCTAGGGATAACTTGCTTTAGTGTTGATATTTTGAAAGACATGGTTGCTTCTTGATATGCTTGAGTATTGAAATCTTCATGTCAAAAGTAGACTATTTCTTTGAATCATATAAAAGTCCAAATGTCCATGCTACAAAAGAAAAGAATATGTGATGAACATCATTTTATAGAAACTTTATATCATTTTTTGGTACTAACCAATTGACATAGTGCTCAGTGCCAGTTGCTTTTTTTGCTTGTTTTTTACGTCGCAGAAAATCAATACCAAAGTCCAAACGCAGTGAAACTTTTTGGAGATTTTTTCTGGACCAGAAGACACAAGATGGGCCAAAGAAGTACTAGAGGGTGCCCCGAGGGGGGCACAACCCACCAGGGCGCGCCTGGGGGCCCAGGCGCACCATGGTGGGTTGTGCCCACCTCGGGCGCCTCCCGAACCGCCTCTTTGCTCTATAAATACCCAGAAAATCCAAAAACCCTAGGGGAGTCGACGAAACACAATTCCAGCCGCAGCAAGTTCCAGAAACCACAGATCCAATCTAGACACCATCATGGAGGGGTTCATCATCTTCATTGGTGCCTCTCCGATGATGTGTGAGTAGTTCATTGCAGACCTTCAGGTCCGTAGTTAGTAGCTAGATGGCTTCCTCTCTCTCTCTCTCTCTATTTTGATTCTGAATAAAATGGTCTCTTGGAGATCTATTTGATGTAACTCTTTTGCGGTGTGTCTGTTGGGATCTGATGAACTTTGAGTTTATGATCAGATCTATTCTATCCATGAAAGTTATTTGAGTTTTGATCCCTTATATGCATGATTGCTTATAGCCTCGTATTTCTTATTAGAATCTTTGGTTTAGTTAGGCCAACTAGATTGATTTTTCTTGCCATGGGAAGAGGTGCTTTGTGATGGATTTGATCTTACGGTGCTCAATCCTAATGACAGAAGGGGACATGATGATACGTCTCCAATGTATCTATAATTTTTAATTGTTCCATGCTATTATATTATCTGTTTTGGATGTTTTATATGGATTTATATGCAATTTTATATTATTTTTGGGACTAACCTATTAACCTAGAGCCCAATGCCACTTCCTGTTTTTTCCTTGTTTTTGAGTTTCACAGAAAAGGAATACCAAACGGAGTCCAAATGGAATAAAACCTTCGAAATGATTTTGCTTGGACCAAATGACAAGCAGGAGACTTGGAGATGAAGTCGGAGGAGCCACGAGGCAGCCACAAGGACGGAGGGCGTGCCCAGGGGGTAGGGCGCGCCCCCCACCCTTGTGGGCCCCTCGCGCACCTCCTGACCTAATTCTTTCGCCTATATATACCCATATATCCCCAAACCAATAGGGAAAGATACGAAAAAACTTTTCCACCGCCGCAAGCTTCTGTACCCATGAGATCCCATCTAGGGACCTTTTCCAGCGTCCTTCCGGAGGGGGATTCGATCACAGAGGGCTTCTACATCAACCCTATTGCCCTTCCGATCAAGCATGAGTAGTTTATCTCAGACCTACGGGTCCATAGCTAGTAGCTAGATGGCTTCTTATCTCTTTTTGATTCTCAATACCATGTTCTCCTCGATGTTCTTGGAGATCTATCCGATGTAATACTCTTTTGCGGTGTGTTTGCCGATATACGATGAATTGTGGATTTATGATCAGCTTATCTATGAATATTATTTGAATCTCCTCTGAATTATTTTATGCATGATTTGATATCTTTGTAATTCACTTCGAACTATCGGTTTGGTTTGGCCAACTAGACTGGTTTTTCTTGCAATGGGAGAAGTGCTTAGCTTTGGGTTCAATCTTGTGGTGTCCTTTCCCAGTGATAGTAGGGGCAGCAAGGCACGTATTGTACTATTGCCATCGAGGATAAAAACATGGGGTTTTCATCATATTTCTTGAGTTAATTCCTCTACATCATGTCATCTTACTTAATGCATTACTCCGTTCTTTATGAACTTAACACTCTAGATGCATGTTGGATAGCGGTCGATGTGTGGAGTAATAGTAGTAGATGCAGAATCGTTTCGGTCTACTTGACACGGACGTGACGCCTATATTCATGATCATTGCCTTAGATATTGTCATAACTTTGCGCTTTTCTATCATTTGCTCGACAGTAATTTGTTCACCCACCGTATTATTTGCTATCTTGAGAGAAGCCTCTAGTGAAACCTATGGCCCCTGGGTCTATTTTCCGTCATATAAGTTTCCGATCTATAATATTAGTTTTCGAGTTACTACTTTGCAATCTTTTACTTTCTTATCTATAAACCAAAAATACCAAAAATATTTACTTTACCGTTTATCTATGTCTTTCAGATCTCACTTTTGCAAGTAACCGTGAAGGGATTGACAACCCTTTTATCGCGTTGGGTGCAAGTTGTTTGATTGTTTGTGCAGGTATTCGGTGACTTGTGTGTTGTCTCCTACTGGATTGATACCTTGGTTCTAAAACTGAGGGAAATACTTATCTCTACTTTGCTGCATCAGCCTTTCCTCTTCAAGGGAAAAACCATTGCAAGCTCAAGAAGTAGCACATGACACGTATGTATCGTTGCTATTAAGGATAACAAGATGGGGCCTATTCCTATATGAATAGATCTTGTCTACATCATGCCATCGTTCTTATTGCATTACTCCGTTTCCCCATGAACTTAATACACTAGATGCATACTGGATAGTGGTCGATGTGTGGAGTAATAGTAGTAGATGCAGGCAAGAGACATCTACTAATCTTGGACATGATACCTATATAATGATCATTGCCTAGATATCGTCATAATTATTTGAAGTTCTATCAATTGCCCAACAGTAATTTGTTTACCCGTTGTATGTTATTTTTCTCGAGAGAAGCCACTAGTGAAATCTACGGACGCCAGGTCTATTCTTTATCATATTTGCTTCGAGATCTATTTTTATTCGCTTTTATTTTCATATCTATTAATCCAAAAACCCAAAAACACCTTGCTGCAATTTTTTGTTTTTTATTTTATTTTGCATTTCCGCGAGATCTATTTAGCCAATCTACTACAAATTTATCTATATTTTTACCCGGGAGGGATTGACAACCCCTCTTATGTGTCGGGTTGCAAGTATTTATTCTTTGTGTGCAGGTACCGTTTACATAGTGTTGCGTGGTTCTCCTACTAGTTCGATAACCTTGGTCTCATCACTGAGGGAAATACCTACCATAGTTGTGCTGCATCATCCCTTCCTCTTTGGGGAAATACCGACGTAGTTCAACCGCATCAACATGCTCGTCCATTATACCTCTAAGGGCTACCAGAAGGATCTGCGTCATCATGTGACAGTCATGAGATTTCATCTCGCTGAACCTTTTCTTCTTGGTGTCTAGAAATCTACTTATCTTCCCACAGTAATCGAAACTAACTTTGATTCCGGTAAGGCACTTAAAGAATTGATCGATCTCCTTCGGACTTAGGGTGAAGCAAGAAGGGGGGCAATAATTCTCTTCCTTCTTGTTGACTTTTTTCTCCTGTCCCCTGCCTCCATCTCAGTCTCTATGTCCTCGGACTTTTTACAGGGCGGCATGTGGAGATCTACCCTGATGTTCAAATCTTTCATGTCTTTTCTAACCTTCGGCCCATCCTTGGTCTTATCCGGAATTTTCATCACAGTTGCAAGCAAGCTCTCATGGACATTTTTCGTGATATGCATTTGATCAAGGCAATGAGGTGTGTCAAGGTTGGGCCAGTACTCCAAGTCCCAGAAAACAGACCTTGTCTTCCATACCTTCAGTAGTGGTTCCGGCGCCTTTTTCATCTTTCCTGTCGCGGGACACTGTTCCCAGTTTTTCAACAGCTCATCGATTTCGGCGCCGCTCTCTTACGTGGAGGTCCTCGATGCTCAGTATCACCATTGAATAGATCTCCAAGGTTCTCCATGGGTCATCCTTCTCGAGCCATCTTCGAAGCCTCATGTACACAATTTTCCCAGACCCTCCATCTTTCGATAGCTGATGAGACGTTGTATCATCCATGCACCGGGTGCATCCGCAATATCTGTGGCACACCTGGCCTGCGACATATCCATAACTGAGATAGTCATGCATCGTCGTTATCAGCGCGGCTCTCATATAGAAATACTCATCTTTGCTGGCGTCCCATGTCCTGGCCAGTGTTTTCCATAACATGTCTAACTCCTCTTTCACTAGCCCTAGATACAGATTAATATTATTTCTTGGTTGTTTTGGCCCTTGAATCGGCATGCTCATGTGTATGTACTTTGACTTCATGCACAACCAGGGGGAGGTTGTACATCCATACTGTTGTAGGGTGGAACCCTAGATGGAGATCTTTCACGAATTCGAGGGAAAATCCCAAAGAACAAGAAGAACACAAAGGGGAAAAAAAGAGGAACACTCAAATTGACTTGATCCAATTACACAGAGAGAGATACAAAGGTCCAAATCCAACACAAGAAGATACAGGAGGTAACTAGTGCATCCCGATCCTCTGAGGAGAGAGGTCTTGATGATCCTATGATGGGGATCCTTCCCTAGATGGGGTCGTGATATCCACAAGAGGATCTTCTCCCTTAGGAGGTCATGATCTCCATGAGGAAGATGAGAAAAGATCTCTCTCTCTCTGTATACCAAATACTTTGCTATCCTACAAATGAGCTAGGGGAAGAGTTTATATAGGCTAGGGACGAAATTGGGGAAAAAGAGGGGTACAAGGGTCAAAACCCATAGTGCATGCAGGCACTCCCGGAGGGGTCCGGGCACCCGGACCGGGGAGGGGGTCGGGCACCCGAGGGATGGCGGCCCGGGCACTCGGACGGGTCAGAGGGCTAGCGCCCTTAGTGCCTGGCAGGGCCGGGCACTCGGGGGTGGCGACCCGGGCACCCGGTGGGGCAGCTCCAGTGCCTAGGTGGGGAAGGGCTGGACACCCAGGGGTAGCGGCCCGGGCACCCAAGGCGGAGGTGCAACTCCCAGGCTGGGGGGCAGCCACCCGGGGGTCTCCTGGCAAGGCACCAGGGGCGTCCAGGGCCAGCTCCCAGCCAGAGGCCGGGCACCCGGGGGCATAGGGGTTCGGGCACCATGGGAGTCCAGAGCCTCCTCATCTTCGCGCCCTTCTTTCCCTTCCTCTTCCGTAGTTGCTTGTACATTCGTCCTTGCCTCTTCACGGTCTTCTTCTTGATACCTAAGAGTGCATAACACTTCGGTTTGAGGTAGGACCCAACTCTCATGTGAAATCAAATGGAGTTCGAAGAGGAAAGAGTTAATCTCAGTTTGGATGACGCGTGCGTGGACTCTTGTCATTGGTACTCTTTGTGCTTGCGGTGGTGACTGAACATCGTTGGGGATGAGCGAGGGATGCTCCGCATGATCTCCCACCCCCCTTGGGAGAGATCCGTCCACGGATAGTGATCTTCATCACCATGTGAAGGAGAGGGTGTCGCCGTGTAGGAGTGGATGGCCACCAAGCACTTATCATGTTGAAGCTCCAAATGGGCATGCTCCAATGTCGCACCGTCTTGTGATTCCTTGAAAAGGAGCAAGTACAACAAAGACATGGAAAAACAAATGTGATTAGCGTTAGTGCAAAACCAAGAATTCAAGAGGTGAGTCACCAAACAAGTGTCGTCATCAAGCATAACATATGGTGTGACAAGGGAGTGTGACATGTCATGTAAGCACATAAATTGAGCAAAAGCAAGGACATCATGGAAACAAGCATGTAAATGAGAGGTAGCGATGCAAATATACATGTCAAGAGAATAAGCATCAACCTCAAGCTCATTCCAAGCATGCATAAAGCGCTCAACAAATGGTCTATGGTATGCATATGAAGCAATCACAACACCAAAATAAATGAAGTATCTAAAGTGAAAGATAATCCAAGCGTAACGTGCATGGGGTGTGGTAAAAATAGTGTGGCACCCAACACAATAGGAAGAGCAATTGTTCGTCATGTGTGAGGCAATCAAATCATTCAAGCTAGTAGTGTGAAGATGCAACATACTATAGGTAATCATGGCAATCATGTCATGTGTGCAAATAGTAGGCATAGGAAATGCACATGGCATATCGCAAACATGGCAATAACAAGCAATATCTCTACCAAGCTTGCAAATACACATAAAAGAACTAGAATCAGTCATCATGTGTAATTCAAAGCATGGGTCACAAATGCATGGCCAAGGCGTAGGAATGAGCATAGCATGCAATGTGAACATGGCAATATGATCAAATGATACGTAATAGACAAGAATCCATAACCATGTGAGGGTCAGGTGGAAAAGATGCGCGAAGTCCTTGCACGAGTGGAATGGTGGGGAGTGTAATCCATGGGATCACTACTAGAAAAACCCCTACTAATGGCGCACCTATTATGGCTATTAATGGCGCATCCGTGGTGCGCCATTGATAGCACGCCATTAGTAATTTTTACTAATGGCGCACCACCTGGTCCGCCATTAGTATCTGGTATACTAATGGCGCACCTCGGGTGCGCCATTAGTATATGCCAGGGTGCGCCATTAGTATGCCTCCCAGGGGCCATGTATACCCAGGTGCTTTGGCATACTAATGGCGCACCACCTCTGGATGCGCCATTAGTAACCGCGGCATACTAATGGCGCACTGCCCAGTGATGCGCCATTAGTATGCACTGTCATACTAATGGCGCACTGTCATGTGATGCGCCATTAGTATGAATATTAGTTTTTTTTGTTTTTTTATTTTTTGTTTTTTGCACAGGTTACAAAATGTATAGTTTGACAAAATATAGACAGCACACATCAACAACAGATTCATCAAATGTATAGTCTTTGAATACAATTCATCATATTAGTCTCCGAATACAATTCATCATATTAGTCTCCGAATTGAAAACACCGAACAAAGATAGAACATTATATTACAAGTCTCGAGACCGCGAGTAGCGAGTCTGTCTTCACATTACAAGTCGATATCGATCATCTAAACTACCATCACATAGAAGAGAGCTGCGGTCATCACGATGAGCATCATCACGATGAAACTCGTCTTCATCCGGTTCCTCCAACGCTCCCTCCCCTCTCCCGCTAGATAGCGGGCGTATCTAGATTCGGCCTCGGCCCTAGTGGTGTACCCTTTGTAACTGTTACCGCTGAATCGGTGAACCTGTCTCCGACACTCCTCCCAGTCATCGTAGACTCCGGGAACCTTACCCTTGTACACGACATACGTCGGCATCGCTATGCACTAGCCAAACGAAACGTTAGTACCAATTCACAGACAATACATAAGCAATATATAAGTATGCAACAGAACAATCGGAAGAGAAAAGCAAGACATTAATAGCATCGATTACATCTAAGTTGAACGACTCTCGAAACCAAAGAGACATACTACAAGTTCATTAAAGTTTAATTACAACATGAGCCAATCGATGTTTCAGAACTAGACAACTCGACTCAAGGGACCGGAGCGTGGATGAAGCCGCCGCCTATCGTGGGAGTCATGAAAGAACGGGCGTTGTCATCCTGCATTTGTAGCATTGTGTCGATGTCACTATTGGACGGTTGATTTCTGAGGTAGAACTGCCCCGAGGTACGAAGGACATCTTGATGGATGATTTCCGCAAACTCCAACTGGATGCGAAAGAATTCTTGTCGGAGGTCCGCATCCTGGATTGCCGAGATGCTCGCGGCCCAATCTTTGAGTTTACTCGTTAGAAGAAGTTGATGATGGTCTCGTACGATCGCCCGCATGTGATGGATGGCGTAGTAGGCACCCTTCTGACCGCCAGGCGGCTGCTTGACGTAGCAGAACGTCGTATTGTGGGAGAACACGTGCTTGCCGTACTTACGAATAGGCCTGGTGAAGGTGCCTCCAGATTGGGCGTAGCCGGGGAGAACATCATCAAGAACCTTCTTGACATTTGTGTAGTCTACGTTCGACTGACGGTCCGGGTCGAAATACGTGGCCATAGAATATTTGGGGCTTAGGAGGATGAGCGTGCAACGTGTGTCACTGCAGAAAACACGGAATGTTAAAAGAAAAACGATCGAAATGTAAGAACTCATATGTTACGGGCCGGTTGAGGGGAGGACTTACTCGGGAAAGTAAGGCACAAGGAAGTTATCCTTATCTTGGTTTGCCAGAATGACGCCTTCGAGGTAAGAACTTGCGACTTGCCGGTCCCCAGCGCTGCCCAAGATCTTGGCACGCATGTAGAAGGGGTCGACTATCACGATGTTCGGGGTCTTGTCGCGAATGATCCGCATCTCCATACTCAGCGAAAATAGCCGAACGAAGGTGTAGTGCAGCGGATGAAGGTTCAACATAGCGTGGATGTCATCAAAACGTAGGACGATCGTACGCCCGATGGAGTTATCCACAAAGCCCTTGCCCTCTGGCACCTTGGCCGCGAAAACCGGGTATGCCACATCCTTCTCTCTGAGACGCCGCTTCTCCAAAGCAAGAACACTGTCATGCAGACTCCGCATAGCACCGGTTGCAGCATTGAGCATATTTGTCGGTAGCATCGCCCTACCCGCCACATGCACCCTCCTCGAGATATCCTGCGGTGAAGGTGGCCCGTCCTGAGCACGGATCGTACTCGGTGCTGGCTGGCTCGCACCCTTCTTAGTCTTTCTTTTGCGTGCCTTCTTCTTCTCCTGTAATGGGACCGAGTTCTGCTCACAGACCGCCTTCTTGAGTGTGTTGGGGCTGATAATATTTCGCACCTCGCCTATCTGAGGCTCGGTGAAGTCGGTAGCTGGAGGCGTCTCCTGAGAGCTGAACGCCAGACGGCGCCTATTGCAACTTGGCTTCTCCGCAGTACGAGCTAGATCGCACACGTCTTTTGTTGGGTTTGGTTCTTGAGAAGGAGGCCCCATGAAGTCGCCATCGTACCCATGCTCGGCAAAGTACTGATCGACATTGCCAAATGTATCATCGTCGTCGTCGTCGTCGTTCTGATCCTGTGCCATATGCATGTTTGGATCCAGTGGCATAGGGATGTCCGGCACCGTTACGGCGGTCTTGCCATGGGGCCGACTTGGCGCCGGCACGACTGGCGGTGTTGTCCCCCGCCCCCAAACGAATCTGGCTCTTCGGCCAAAGCAGGGGCCAGCTCAGGCAGGCGCTGAGGGTCATCACGTCTTCATCGTCGGCCCCAACGGGTCGAATCGGAGGTAACAAGTCGTCGCAGCCTGGCAGCACCCGAACCAGTTGAACCCTAAACAAGTTGGGTGGCATCTGGGTACCGTGGAGCAAGGGGTTGCCCGGTTGAACGATTTTGCCCTTGGCGACATCGACCAACTCGTTGTTCATGAAGTGGAGGAGAGTGCACGGAACGTCGGCGGCGCCCTGCAAAAACATGTAGGGCGTCAGGGATGCCCAGTCAAAGGCAAGGAGATGAAGTCCTCGGCCGAGAGAGGCTTAATTAGTTACCGTGATGATGGCGTCGAGCTTGGCTAATGTCGAGGCACCGCCAACGGCGGGCGTGCAGTTGACGGAGGGGCCGCTTGCTGAAGAGGTGCCGGCCGGCATACACCCGGGTGCATTAAGCTCCCGTGCCGGCGTCGGAGACACCAATGCCGCCTCCGCCGGAGGCACCAATGGCCCCGCCATCGCATTATGCGAGTTGCTGGCCGTGAAGCTAGGAATCGGGGGCGGCCCCTGTTGGCCGCCCGCAATCCACGCACTCAACCCCGAGATCAAGGTAGGCACAAGGGCGGTGATCGTCGCTCCGAGTCGTTGTTCCACTTGCTCTTGGACAATCTCCGGAATCCGCGCCACCTGTGCCTTGAGTTCTTGAACCTCTCGCGCCTGGCTTTCCGAGCTGGTCTTTTTCTCCTTCCACACACCAGCGGTATAGTATGACCCCCATTTTGTCGACAAGCCTTTGCCGGCCACACGACCAGCTGACGTCGGCTTACTGAGCTTATCCTTGTTCTTCATTACATTCAACCCCCTATTTAGAGTGGTGTCCCAAGGGTTGCTCTTAGTCGACTCCGCGCTACTGCTTTCAGTCGCCTGTGGAAGGAATGTGAACCATTTAGAAATTTGGCTTCATTAATTAGAATGCAACCATATGGAGCTAATTACGCGGGGGTGTATTCCTTACCAGAACAAGCTCAAGCGCCCTGGTCTTCGGATCCGTGGTAAGCTCCTTTGTTATCGGGTCCTCCTTGTACCGGGCCCTGACATAGTTCCTAGTCTCCTTGTTACCGCTGTATTTCTCGAAGCGGGGCGGTAGGCCTTGCTCGGCACGGTCCGCGTCCTCCTTGTCCCATATAGGCTCCGCCACTCTGTAACCGCCGGGACCGAGTGTGTGTTCCCCTATGTTCAGCTCTCGCATTTGTTTCCCCCACTCACTTGATTGGGAGCTTGCGGTGCTCGAGCAATTGATCTTGAAGTCGTTGTAGTCATCTTCGGTGATCGAAGGATTTTTCTCCTTCATCTTCTGATAACTCTCACCTTTCTCGATCATTCTCTTCACATTGCTTTTCCAAGTAGACAGGGCCTTGCTCATCTTCGTGAGGGCAGCATTGTTCACTTTATTACCTTTGAGGCTTGTGTTTTCAAATTCAGCGGGGAACTTGTATCATTCGTGCAGCTTCGTGAAGAGGAGGTTGTGCAAATTCCCTCGGTCAGGATGCCTCAGGTTCTCGGTGTTGATCGAGACGGTGCTCCGGACAATGCACCCGAGCTGAAGCGAGTACCCCTTGACTATTCGTTCGGGCGCCGTTGGATTCCCGTTGGAGTCCACTTCAGTAACTTCCTCCTTGAGGGTGCGGAGCATGATCGGGCGCCGGTCCTTCCGTTGCCTCTTCGGTTGGCTGCCATCTGTGCGTGCGCCGCCATCATCAGTGGTGGCATCCTCGGCGGCACCATCAGTGGTGGCATCAGTGTGGTCATCCTCGGCGGCACCATCCGTGGTCTCAGGATCGGTGGGGAAGGCGGCGGCCTCATACAAGTGAGGTTGTTCCTCCATCTCCTGGGACAGCTCCCAGAATGCCTTGCCGCCCGAACCCCCGGCCTCATCGTTGTGGGCCATGTTTCTCTCTAAATAGAAACAAAGTTTGGTCAAAAAGTTGGTTATTGTCAAGGAACAAGATCTCTAAGTTGACCAAATAACCTAATTCTCGAGGAATGTCGCCAAAAAGTTGGTTATTGTCAAGGAACAATTGAGAGATGTTTGTGATATTGCCTAGGTGTTTTGGGATAGAACCTGTTAGTGTGTTGTTGCTAAGGTCCAAGTCCACGTTCTCAGGGTAACCTAGTTCTTGAGGGGTGTGTCTAGAAAGTTCACTCTTCTTTTTAGAAGACAAGCGTCTGAAATGGTATTGCCTTTCCTTAATTTGTACTATTTTTTCATTGTGTTGAATACTTATGTGGGTGAGTGTATCTGTAATTACTTTTTACTACACCGCAGGGTGTTCAAACACGCAGAGAGGATAAACGCTAGCAGGCTGATCATTGCATATCATTCATAACCATGAATGAAGGCTCAATGGACCAAGGAAAGAAAACCTACACAAACACAAGGATGACTATTGAAGACACTCAGGCCTGCTGCTTTGTGTTGATTGTTCAGAAGCTAGGGAATGTCCATTATATATAGATGCAGAGAAGCTTCGGCCGTGGTGAAGGTCAACCCCTATATTTTAATTGGAAGGCCAAGAGATAAGCTAAGCTGCAAATTATGAATCTGCGTCGAAAATTGCACCACATTCAGCATAGGGTAGGAGACGCCTACCCTAATGAATATGTTATTCTCACACCTCATCACTTGCTGAACTTGTAAATCATTTCCGTGAAAACAATCAAACGGTTTTCAGCGACAAGTGATACAAGGAACTAAACTGGGTTTCAGCTCTACATGGGCCAGAGTGGACTTGAGCAAATGTGTGTATGTGATGTGCCCCAACAGGGTAAACTTATTAAGATATACTCCAATCTTCATCAAGTTGCAGTTTTGAAACGTTGGCAGTTTTTCTAGCTGATGAAAGGAAATGATTTCCTTCCTGGACCATCGAGTCATGCACACGTTGGGTTAATGCGCAGTCGAACTCCGATGAAGAAAAATAGAAAGTATATGGCATAAAGGGGTCTAGACTTGTGCAATTTTGACATTTAGGGTTACCCAAATGCATGTGTTATGACTTCTGAAGCCAGACAGAAACTCCGATTATTTTTGGTTCTGTACATGATGCAAAATGGATGGATGGATGAATATAATGAAGCAAGTAATTGTCCTGCCTTGGAAATTAAGCTGGTGCCTACAGGTATATGTATGTATTGTTCGGTTGGTCCTGAAAAACAAAAGCTATCTAGCTAGTATGCAATGCAAATTAAGCTGCAGATAGCTTATTGTCTCCTCTCACTATCTCTCTATCACACATGGCAAGCAAGGGTGTCTGAGTGTGTGAATAAAATACTAAACTAATCCAACCACTAAAGCAAATTAATTTTTATTTCGGTTGAGAATCGGGCACCTGCTAGGTCAAGAAAATTGGGCATGACCTTTGCTAATTTTCTTGACCTAGGAGTGCCCCATTTCTCAACCGAAACGGAAATTAATCAACGTTTCAGGAGAAAGGGGTTATTTTAGAAGATCACAAGTAGCAGCAGCATCACTTGACAAAATCACAACTAGCAGCAACAACTCACAGATAGCAGCAGCAGCATCACTTGACAAGTAGTACAGCAGCAGCAGCATGCATGCACTGGTCCATGGCACAAAGTCCATGACCCAGAATAGAGCACTTTACTAAAAATGAAGAAGAAAAATGGCATGCATGCACTGGTTGTAGCAAATCATCAGTTAATTAAGAATAGTTTTAGAGGTAACTAACTGAAACTATTTATCATGTTGACAACAGTAGCATGTGGACCTATCATGGTGATTTCATATCAAAATAGAGGAGTACTCCTGTTCATTTGGAGAACTCATACAACAATTGTTATGCATCAAACTTGGGATCAACAGTAGCATGTGACAAACAAATTATACATCAGGAATAAAGCATCAACTTTGTCAAGCGTATGAAATTGCTTAGGTTCAACAGAAAACAAAAATGCCCTGTCAATTTTCAATGCCCTGTTTAATTGACCGAACAAGTGTTTTTATAGGCATAATACAGCAGCACAGCCCCATAATGATACCACGGGCCCCATGTCTCATTGTAAATAGACAAGTAGTACTGTCCATCATGTATTATCTAGTACTGTATATTCTTGCTAGGAGGAAGACCAACTTCCTGGGTAACTAGTGTATAAACTAAACAGTATAGTCAATATCAGCCTGACAAAACAGAACTGAGTAAATTTTGATCAAACAGAGGATCGCTGCAAATCAACAAAAAGAAAATCTCATAAACGAATTACGTTCAATGCGAAGTAATTTTGATAAGTAAGGATTAGCTCGCTCCAATGGAAGTAGTATCGTTTGGTTCACTCATTTCAGCTGTGCTCTTAAGCATTCATAGTAAATATATATATATAGGTGGTTCCACACCCACCATGAAAATCATACTACCATACCATCAGTACTAACCAAAGATTACACCAATTGTAAAAAGAGATAGAGAAAGCAGTAGCATCTATTGTGTTAGCAGTAGGACATCCAGAAGAGATAGAGAATATTGCCGATTATTTTTACAAAGCATACAACCTATCAGAAATTCCTAATTCTGTTTTTCTCATTGACAGTTAGTTTCTGGAGGGGGCAAGTCAATGGGAGCAGATTGTTGAGAAAGTTATTTTCACATGTTTTTCAGGAAAAAAATCCATGAAATTTTGTGTGACAAATTAAACTGAACGTCGTGCTAATTTGGTGTCAAACTGAAGCCGTTTGCCTATCTGCACATAAATTGAGTAGTTTGAATTACTTTGAACTAGTTTTTGAGAGTGTGAGATCAAAATTCTGTTTTGATAATTTGACAAATTGCATCAGTTTCATAATTTGTAACGCAAAGGTGCAATGGATCCAAATAAATTCAGATGCAAAATGAGTACATAGGTGCCGAGGGGAGGAGAGGAGGAGAATTCAGATGCAAAAGCTCACCTTAGCAGCAGCTTGGATTCAATGGAGCTTGGAAGGGAGGAGACGGTGCCGAGGCCGTGGGGGAAATGACGGCGCTGCGCGGGTTTCTCCTCTCCTCTCCTCCTCGACAGGAGTGTGGCGGGCTGCTGCAATGGAGAAGGGGCGAGGGTTAGGATGGATAGAAGCAAGCAGCCGAGGGGGGAGGGGCAGCTCACCTGGCTTGGCGTCGAGGGAGAGGAGGAGCCGCTCTGCTTGCTTGGCATCGAAGGGGAGGACTCGGGCAGGCGAAGGAGGAAGGGGGGATGGAGGCGTCCGTCGGTGGTGGCTGGCCGGTGCTCCTCTCCTCTTGTAGCTGCAGCGGCAGGAGAAGAGCCCCTGTCCGCGGAGTGGAGGGGATCTTCACGCGGACGGGGATAGAGCTCGAGGTGGTCCGCGGACGGCGGCGCCTGGTCGTCGCGGCGGAGGAGGGCCGGTGGTCGCGGGGACGACGGTGGTCACGGGGACGAGGTCGGGGTCGCGGGGTCGCGGGAGAGAAGAAGCACGCGAGCAGCGGCGTGGTCGATGGGAGCAGCTCGAGCAGAGGTGGCGGAGGATCTGGCCAGCGTCGAGGGCGGCGGGGCGGCGGGGCGGCGGCGTCGGGAGAGAAGAGGGGAAGGGGATCGAGGGCGAGGGCTCGGGCGAGGGAGAGGAAGGGGATCGAGGGCGAGGGCTCGGCCGAAGTAGGGGGGCACAATACTAATGGCGCACCACCCCACGGTGCGCCATAAGTATATACATGCTAATGGCGCACCACGGCCTGGTGCGCCATTAGTATTTTTTTTATTTCCGCTCGAGCCAACAGGTTATCTCCCACGTGACCTCATCCACATCAACTCCCCTCTACTAGCTCGACTGGTCAGGTGCCAGTTCTCACACCAGGAGGTCCTGGGTTTGATTCCTAGGCTCCACAAAAAAAAATTATGCATTTTAAAATGCTGTTTCATACTTATTTGTTTTTAAATATGTTCAAACTTGTTTAAATCATAACAGTAATTTTTTTTATAAGACAGTAATATTTTTTTTATAAGACAGTAATTTTTTTTATAAGACAGTAATTTTTTTATAAGACAGTAATATATTTTT
>NC_041392.1:462957350-463025322 GCF_002162155.2 Triticum dicoccoides | reverse complement strand
CAGTAATGCCGGTGGAGCGGGGGAGGGTGCGGGGGGTCGGTGGCGGCGGTTGAGTAGGGGAGGGGTGCGGGGGGTCGGCGGCGGCGGTTGAGTAGGGGAATCGAGGGTGCGGGGGGTGCTCGGCGGCGAGGGGGACCGGATCTGGCGAGGTGGGATAGCGATCGAGATGGAGGGGGATCGAGATCGAGTGTCCATGAAATTTAAAAATATTCATGATAGTTCAAAAAGTGCCCATGAAATACAATCGAGAAATGAAGGCTGCGATTTAAATACAATCGATCTTAGCTAGCTATCTGTTAACAATCTTCTTGCCCTTCTTTTTCGCAAATGGAGTTCTTCTGTGGAACGGACGTCCTTTAGGTAGGGTGGTCCTGCTTCTTCTTGTGGTGTATTCTGCTACTTCATCATCGTCGTCATGTTCGATCCTCGGGTCGCCGTACTTGTCGAAGTCTTGCTCATTGGCTACTCCATCCATTCCGATGATCTTCCTTTTGCCTCTCCTCACGACAACACGACTGGGCTTTGGCGGGTCGGTAATGAAGAAGCATTGGTCCACTTGGGAAGCCAGTACCCATGGCTCATTTTTCGCGGTGACGTTTGCGCCCGCGGTCTTGGATTTGGCTTCGGGTATAACCATGGTGGTGAAATATCGGTCTTCTTTTATGACGTTCTTGGCCCATCTGACACGGAACATCGGGACCTTCTCTCCAGCGTAGCTCAGCTCCCAGATCTCCTCGATCCTTCCATAGTATCTGTCCTTGTCGTTACCGGTGTAGGATTCCATCGTTACCCCGGAGTTCTGATAACCATCGCTCTGCATGTCCTTGGCCTCGGTGTAGAATGTGTAGCCGTTGATATCGTACGCCTCATAGGTCATCAGGTTGTGCTCGGCGCCCTGTGACAAGGCGAATATGAGTTGTTCTTCCGCGGAAGAATCCTCATGTAAAGGGTATGACAGAAGCTTCTGCTTGAACCAACGCATGAAACATGAGTTGTGCTCTTTGAGTATATCTCCGTCCGTCCTCTGTTGGCCTCGGTCATTGTACGTCTTCTTAATAAAGGTTTTGTGCTCTACCACCCAAGGATCGACCACGTCTATGTGTTGTAGCGCGACTAGGTTTGCTCTTTCAAAGTCGGCGAGTCGACCCTCGAAGTCGACATGCATTTCACAGCGACCCTCACGGTGACCCCATCCAGCGAGCCTGCCGAGGTGCCTGTTGACGGGCAGACCAACGGGGTTCTCGATGCCTAGATAATTCGTGCAGTAGGAGATGCACTCTTCGGTCAGAAAGCCCCTGGCTATGCTTCCCTCTGGACGTGACATGTTGCGAACGTATCCTTTGATGACACCATTCATCCTTTCGAATGGCATCATGCTGTGCAGGAACGTCCGCCCGAGTTGGATGATATCCTCCACTATATGGACCAGCAGATGCACCATAACATCGAAGAATGCGGGCGGGAAGTACATCTCAAGCTCGCATAGTATCACCACGATCTCTTCCTGTAGCCTTCTGAGTTGCCTCACGCCAATCGACTTCCGAGAGATGACGTCGAAGAAGTTGCATAGGCCAAATAGCGTTTCACGGACGTGCGCATCCATGATCCCACGGATTGCAACTGGAAGTATCTGCGTCATCAGCACGTGACAGTCGTGAGACTTCATCCCGTTGAACTTCTGCTTCGCTGGGTCTAGGTATCTGCTTATCTTCCCCGCGTAACCGTAAGGAAGTTTTACTCCTAGGAGGCAGGTGAAAAACTGCTCGATCTCCTCCTGACTTAGAGTGAAGCACGCGGGAGGGTAGTCATTTCCGGTCTTCTTGGCCTTTTTGCCTTTGCGACAACTTTCTGTGTCCTGCTTCGCCTCATCATCATCATCATCATCATCATCATCATCATCATATATAGCGTGAAGCTCCTGCCTGATGCCCATTGATTTCAAGTCTGCCCTTGCTTTCGGCCCATCTTTGGTCCTCTCTGGCATGTTGAGCAGGGTACCAAGCAGACTCTCGCACACGTTCTTCGTGATATGCATGACATCAAGGCTGTGAGGCACACGGTGGATCTTCCAGTACGGCAAGTCCCAGAAAACAGACCTCGTTTTCCATACCTTCAGCAGCGGCTCTGGTGCCTTTTGCTTCTTTCCCGGCAGTGGGCAGTCTTTCCAATTTTTCAACAGCTTGTCTATTTCCTCGCCGCTCCTCGTACACGGGCGTTTTCGGGGTTCGGTTTCACCATCGAACAGATCCTTGCGTTTCCTCCACGGGTCATCGTCGCGAAGCCACCTTCGATGTCCCATGAACACGGTTTTCGAAGACCCGGGATCTCTATCTAGCTGGCGATACGTTGTGTCATCCATGCACCTTACGCATCCAGAAAATCCGTGGACTACCTGCCCCGCAAGATATCCGTAACCTAGATAGTCGTGCACCGTCGTGAGCAGTGCGGCTCTCATAGGGAAATATTCTTTCTCTGCAGCGTCCCACGTATTGGCTGGCATTTTCCACAGCGTGTCAATCTCCTCTTTCAGCAGCCCCAGATACAGATTGATGTCGTTCCCTGGTTGTTTCGGCCCTTCAATTAGCATACTCATGTGAATGTACTTCCTCTTCATGCACAACCAGGGGGGAAGGTTGTACATCCACACGAACACAAGCCAGGTGCTATGTGTGCTTCTCTGGCTGCCAAATGGATTGACTCCATCGGTGCTCGCGCCCAGCATGATGTTCCTTGGATCGTTCCCAAATTCTGGGTATTCGAAGTTCAACGCTTGCCACTGGCTCGCATCCTTAGGGTGACTCAGCATCTTGTCTTTTTTATCTATCTCCGGATCATTTGCGTCATCTTCTCGCTTCTTCTCCTCCCTATCCGTGTGCCAACGCAGGAGCTTTTCTACCTTAGGGTCCGCGAAATACCGCTGCAGACGAGGAGTGATCGGAAAGTACCACACCACTTTTCGAGGAGCTTTCTTCCTCTTCTTGTATCGAGTGACACCGCACACCGGACATATGGTAGACTCCGCGTGCTCATCCCGATAAATGATGCAATTGTTCATGCACACATGGTATTTCACGTGCGGTAAATCTAGAGGACACACGATTTTCTTTGCCTCCTCCCAACTAGTCGGGCACTTGTTCCCCTTGGGAAGACGTTCGTGCCAGAATGACATGTTCTCGTCGAAGCATGCGTCGGTCATTTTGTGTTTTACCTTCATCTCCAGAGCCATGAGCGTTACTTTCAGGCGGGTATCCTCGGGCCTGCATCCTTCATACAATGGAGTAACCGCGTCTAACTCAAGTTGATCCATCTTGGCTTTCTCTTGGGCGGCAGCTCTTGCGTTATCCGTCTGCTTGAGAAGCAGCTCTTGAATATGAGGGTCCTGCACCCAGCCCATCGATGGTCCAGCGTCGTCTGCTCCGCCGGCATCATCATCATGTCCTGCATCTTCTACATGATGACTGTGTACAGCATCACCGTCGTGATCATCTCCTGGGGATTCTTCGTCTTCTCGCCCCCCGAGCCGCGGTGGTTGTCTTGCTGCCCTTCCTCATTTCTTGCCCGGCCCCCATGGACGACTTCGTAGTCATCTTCATCACCTTGCCACCGATAGCCATCCATGAAACCACGCAAGAGCAGGTGGTCCCGCACCTGCCCGGAATCCGGGTCCGCAATAAGGCTATTCAGCTTGCATCTTCGACACGGACATCTTATCTCCGTCTCGTTCTTTTGAAGCATCTCGGCCTTCGCGGACCTCAAAAACCTATTCACGATGCCTTTGGTCATCGTGCGGACCATGGTCGCCTGCGGGGTAGAGCAAAACGATATTTTAGAACCAAGAAAAAATTTGGCATGACTTTCCCTAAAAATAGGACCAAAAAGAATGCTTAATGCCAAAATTCTCGCGGAAACAGAAATGAATCAACATTCCGGCAAAATATTGGCAACTATCGCATTTCAAATACCGGTACACCTCCAAACACAAACACATATGCAACACCACAAACATATGCAACACCACGAACATACATAGATCTAGCTAGGCCATAAAAAGTGCATGTGCACATTGTTGTAGGGAGAACAACATAAATATAGCTTCCCCCCTTACTTACCTAGCAAAACAAGGTAACTTAACCACTTAATTTGAATGAATCTATGGTGGAAATGAGGTGAAAAAGAGGAGGCACCCGAGACAAGGAGGAGGCGGTGGAGAGAATGAAGTGGGGAGAAAGTGAGTGTGGGAGGAGAGGCTGTCCAAAATATCTTGTTGCTGCCCACTTACTAATGGCGCACCAGCAACAAATGCGCCATTAGTAATCCAGGTTACTAATGGCGCACCCCCAGATGGTGCGCCATTAGTACTCTTGCAAAAAAAGGAATAAAAACAATAATAAAAAAATAACATTAGTGGCGCACCTTCCGGCCGGTGCGCCATGGCGCACCACCAGAGGATGCGCCATTAGTATGTTTGGACAGGCGCACTAGTTCAAAAAAAAATTGGTACTAATGGCGCACCGTGAGCAGGTTGCGCCATTAGTAGTTTCAACACTAATGGCGCATCAGGGTGTGGTGCGCCATTAGTGTCAATTCCATCTATAGCCCTTTTCCTAGTAGTGGATCCCAAAGCATCCTTGCTCTCAAGAGCTCATTTCGTCAACTCATGGGATTGTGAGGTTGACGAGTGTTCATAAGTACCTACACAAAAGAAAGGCAAAGGGAAAATTGTGTGTGCATGGTAAATGTACACATCATCCATTATGATGCATATGTGCATGGGTTGGTTAGCATGAAATATCCAATGCTCAAATAAATGAGATGCGTGATATAGCAACATGTCATTCATCATGAAAGGTTTGTTATTATGTATAGCATAATGGAGACTCAAATTGTGTAATGCATTTCTAGTAATATCTAGAGCATTGTTATGAATGGTATGCATATGATGCACACAGGGAATGGAATCAAGCGATACGTAATAATTTTCATGGCATGGCATATGAGATGAATTGCACAAATTTTTCAATGCTATCATAGCAATATCATCACAAGAGAAACACATACCAATAACCATGATCTCGTCATCTATGCCATAAGTGCAAATGGGATTTATTTGAATGGGGCATGCATATTTACTATGTTGAGTTGGAATGATGCAATATGGGAGATCTCAGACATAGCATATGACAAGTTTAATAGGTTGTCAAACATAATGTGACCAATAGAATTTTCACATGATATCCTATGGAGAGGAGCATCACAACTAGGCAACTCAACATTCTCATCATCATATTCATCATAAATTGGTAAGTCATGACATGAGAAAGTCGCACTAGCATGAAGCATGGTAATAGGTGGATCAACACCATGCAAGCAATTAATGTCAAAAATGTCTACTAGTGGGACTAGAGCATCACCTTCACCTATTTTACCTTTCTCAATCCACTCATGTGGTGTAGGTGAGGTGTCAAAGACAAAATGATGGTCATCTTCATCTTGATGGAACCATGTGCGGGTGCATCATAGTCCACCATGGCCATCGTCATGTCCAAAGGAAGGACGATGTCGTCGAGGATCGGCGCGTCATCATATATGGGGCCTAGAACCAAATGAGAAGACACAATAGAGGTGGAGTTTAAGTTGTTAGAAATCGAAATGGTCTCACATGCCCTATCAACTACCTCACTCTCTCTATGTGGTGGTATATCACTCACTCCCACAAGGTAGGTGCACTCAATGTCACATATGGTGGAGTCACTCAAATCACTCAAGTGGTGGTGGTGGTGGCTCTCCTCAGATGGGAATTGGGGCAACTCGTCATATATGGGGCTAGTGGTGAAGGCACTCTCACTCTCAATATGTTGGCATATGTCATCACTCTCCTCCGAGGCCAAAGAGAAAGTCTGATGAGCGGTCTTGTAGCTTGACTCGGAGTATGAGTCCCATTTGGGCACCGTCTTCAAGTTGTAGAAGAGGTTTGTGCTTGTCGCCATGGTCGAAGGGGATGGCCCTTGCTCGACCGTCTTGTCGCCGTCTTGTATGAGGCCCATATGATGTGGCACCTTGTAGCTTGTCTCCATGACCGAAGGGAACTTCCCATGCTCGTTCGTATTCCTTGAGGGGATTCCGAAGATGGAAGTGTCGCCCTCGCTTGTGTGTGGTCGCCTTGGACTTGATGAGCTCGATGTAGTCGTACTCGTGGGAAGTAGGCAAAGATGTCGTACGTCCAAAGGCGTAGATGCCTTGATAACACTTGGCGAAGTTGCCGAAGTGGTGGTGGTAGCCGTAGCTTGGTCGTGGTGGTGCTCGTCTCTCGGTCTTCGTTTGTGCTCAAGAAGGATTTCTTGATGGTTTCGCATGGTACTTGCATCTTGTGGACGCTCCGAAGGTGTGCAACTTGAGCGTCTCCGTTGTGAAGATGACGAAGCGGAAGAAGACTTGTATTTGGCCACCATGTCTCGTAATTGATCCATTTGTTCGTCCAACTTGGTGTCGGTGTATTCCCTTTTCCTTGCTTCGCTTAGGAGAATGTCGATGGTGAGTCGCTCAATGCCATGCATTGCTCATTGTGGTCCAAAGAGTGGTGTTTTGGTGATGTAGTTGTTCGCGTCGTCGTTAACGTGGAAGACCGGAGATGAAATGCCTTCCCTATCCATCACAAGACTCGAGCAAATGTGAGTGGAATAAAGGAAAGAACTAGACCAAATGTACCTTTCCAATGTTGAAGATGAATCAATTATCACTCAATAATGTAACAAGGAAATAGCACAATTGGTATCGGATCTTGTCAATTCTCACACCTACACAAGTAAGGCTTATGGTGGAGCTTGGTGAGGATAGTGGCACAAAAATTTGATGCAAAATGTTAGCAAGAGTCAATAATGTTGAAAAAGATTCACAAATTCACAAGTGAAACAAGTAGACCAATAGAAAAATGTGGCACACGGAAACACACACACAGATAGATAAATGGGGTCGTGCAACCAAGGAACGAGCTCAAAATGTGGAATCCGCGTAAAATGCTCTTGTTGCACAACTCTAGAGAGATGCTAGCACGATTGCTCCATAGGCGGATACGACACTTGTGCACAACCTATAAGAGACAAAAATGCAACAACTTCTATCCCAAGTATGTTATGTATGTAAGGTTCTCGGTGTGTCGCACACAATGATCCAAGATGATCAATATGGTAGTATGATATGCAATGTGGCGATGCTATGGCTATTGCTTCCAAGCTCTTTGTTTTTCTCTTCTTGCTTAAAAGCTTGTTCTCTTTTTTGTATGGCCACTTATGCGAATTGGACAAACCAATATAGCTATTGTGTATATGCGGGAACAATCTTGTGACACAAGGGATGGTACTATGATACGAAGATGATACCAATATGATATGGTATGTACGCAATGGAAGGTGTATATCGATGATCACTAATGTGCACAAGTAAAGTTGCTGGCAATACTCAATGGCTAGTCTCGATAGGCAAGTGACGCAAAATGGGCTAAGGGGTTAACAATGTAATGGCAAGGGGAATATACAATGATGGGATACCATGATACCAAGATGATATAGAGGTTACTATCGGAGTAATGGGCCACGGGTAGGCCAACCCGAGGCCCAAAACCTTTCAAGACATCGGGGCAGGCTGCGCCCCTCAAGACCCCAGGGCAAAGAGCCGCCTTCTAAGGAGTCGACGGCAAGACGGCCGACTGCCCACTCATGGCCGAGTCCCAGGGACAACTTCAGGGTAAGCCGACTCCTGACTGGCGACTTCTAGAGAAGCCGGCTTTGGGGAGTCGGCCTGCGACTCCAACAAACCCCATGTCCTCATCGGGAGGGACAGGACCGGGGAGTGGCTACAGTAAAGCCCGCTCCCGCCCCTTACCAAGGGCAGGCATGGGCACAGTACGCCATACCCGGGAAGATCTCCGTGCGGTGTGACACTGTTGCCGTGTTGGCCCTGATATTAGCACCGCAGGACCGAATCCAGCGCCCACGACGGCTTGTCTGTATGGCCCGGAGGCAGCGGGTCCCACCAGTCAGTGAGACCCTAGGAGACGGCAAGTGTTCCGCCAGTCGGCCCCCGGAGTCGGCCAAGCACTCCCCCGGGGGCCCATGCGCCATTAATTAGATGTGATGGAGAGTCGCGATAGTGATCGCCCGCTAGGCGGAGGGGCTGTTGCCGCGACTCCATGATCAAGCCCGTGTCATCAGAAGCACGACTACAGTAATCAGCAGTCGGCAAGACCCGCCCGCGGCGGATGCGGCCTGTCGGCTCCGTACCAGACCAGTCGGCGGGGCCCACCAGCCGGCGGGCCCTAGCAATTGGCGGAGAAGACGGAGGCCAGAGGCACTGACGGATGGGCCCGCGTCCAGCCGGATTACCATTGTACCCCTGGGGGGTAGGCCTATATAAACCCCCCAGGGCACCCATGCAAAGGGTTGGAATCCATTAGCTCTAGACCAGATCATATAGGAGGGAGAGAGCTAGCCCTTCCCTCTCCTACCTCCAGGAAACAGCTCAAGGAGCAATCGTGTAACACTTTGCCATAGTGATCATGCGGAGACCCCGCAGAGAAGCAGTAGGGGTATTATCTCCCCGGAGAGCCCTGAAGCTGGGTAAGATTCGTCGGCGTGCATGTCTTCGCCTCATCCCGTTTCCAGGCACCGGCGACGTTCTACTCGCCCCCACCATGATAAGCCATCCTTTGGCATATGTCGCACCCAACCCCCGACATTTGGCGCCCACCGTGGGGCCTGGTGCACCGCAATCCGGAGACCTGTTCTGGACGGGAACCCTTTTCCTCCCTGGCGAGCGCAGCCAGCCAGGCATGCCAGACGGAGTTTGCCGACGCGCTGTGTGGCATTGAGATCGCCTGTGCAGCCAGTTGCCTCGCCGAACTTGTCAGAGAGGTTTGCCTCTCCGACAAACCTGCATCCAACGCAGGCACGGGCGGCTCCGAGAGCCTCCTTGCGGGCCTCCTTGATCAACTCCATGTTTCCGGCGAGCCTGCCGTAGACTTGGAGTCTATAGGCTCCACCGACCCTATGCTGGTCGACTCCGACACCGCGTCGCTCGACGCGTTCCCCACTAATGTGGTGGTCTACGACGAACCTCTCCCTCGCGCGGAGAGCGATGGAAGCACCGTCACCGAGGTGCTCGTCATCAGTCATGACGAGGTCCCCGGCGGAGGAGCGCACGACTCACTCGGCGCGATGCTACAAGACCTAACTGCGCCCATTCCGGAAGACGCTGACGCAGAGACGTTGGAGGAGCGCCGCCTTCAGCTCGTCGAAGGCGCGAAGAAGCTGGCCAGCATGAGACGCTTGTCAGAAGCCTACCAGCGGGAGATGGATCGCGCCGTTGGCGGCTCGCCGGCCCCGGCAGGGCCCAGCCGCCTTGGCGCGGTCCAGCAGCGCGGCGTAGCCATCGCCAACCTGTTTGGGGCCAGCCGCCCTGTGTACGCTACACCAGCGGAGAACATCCGAGCCACCCAGGCAGCGGCGGATGAGCTGGACAATTTCGAGGGCGAAGAACGCCACCTGATGATGGAGCGAGTCCAGGGGCTCCTTGACGCGGCTGCCGCGCAGAACGAGGTCGGCTGCCGCACGGAGGCGCCACAGCAGAAAAACAATGACCTTCGCCGAGATCAAAGCGCGACGTCTCGGACGCCGACTGGCGGTGCCCGAGGAAGAAGAGACAAGGATCCGGCTGTCAGCCACAGTCGGACTCACATTACCATAGAGCGCGACCGAGGCGGCCGCCCGAGAGAAGTGGAACGACGGGACGACTGTTTGCCTCCCCCTTCTCGCAAGGAGAGGCGAGTCTCCCCGCCTCCTGTTGACCATCCGACTCTCGACGATCGCCTTGGCCGCCGAGAGGGAGTCGGAGAAAATGACGCCCGCCACCGGATCGACCAACTTCACCAATCCCTAGCGCTGGAAGAAGACGAGTTGGGTCCGCCTTGTTTCGGACCCCGCATTCGAGACGAGCCCTTTCCCAGAGGGATCACGCTCCCAAGAGACACGCCCAAGTATACCGGCTCCATGAAGCCGGAAGACTGGCTGGTCGACTACTCCACGACTATCAACTTAGCAAACGGCAACAAGCGTGTCGCCGTAAAATACGTTCCGCTCATGCTCCAGGGCACGGCACAGACATGGCTGAACAGCCTGAAGCCCCGCAGCATCAACAGCTGGGTCGACTTCACCGAAGCGTTCGTCTGCAACTTCACCAGCACGTACAAGCGTCCTCCCAAGCCTCGTTAGCTCTCCTTGTGCGTGCAAGGTCCCGACGAGTCACCTCGCGACTACCTCACGCGTTGGGCCGAGCTTCGGAACTCCTGCGAGGGCGTGCACGAGGTGCAGGCCATCGAGTACTTCACGGTCGGGTGCAGAGAAGGCACCCTCATCAAGCACAAGCTCCTCTGCGACGAGCTAGAAACCCTCGACGAGCTGCTGATCATAGCGGACAAGTATGCCACGGCCGACTCCTCCATGAAGGCTGAGATTCAAGTCAACACAACTGGCAAAGTGGCCCCTCAAGGTCCAAGAACTCCGGCGGGAGACGCCAATCGGCGACAACAGTAGGGCGACCACAAGCGCAAGGCCCCGCTGTCGGCTTCCAGCAGCCGGCAAGTCGCGACCGTTGAAGCCCAGCAGCCGGACGGGCAGCCTCCGCCCAAGCGACAGAAAGGCGGCAAGCCCAACTGGTTGCCAGCCTTCTCCTACGAGCAGACTCTGGATGGACCTTGCAAGTTCCATAGCGGTGCAAAGCCGTCGAAACACACCACCCGGAAGTGCAACTGGCTCACCAGGATCGCCAAGGGAGACGGCCTCCTGCCTCCCCCGCCTGCTGGGCAGCCGCCTCCGCCTCCGCCCCAGCAGCCGGCTGTCAGGCCAGTTGGTGCAATACAAGATGAATACCCTGAAGAACACAGAGCCTACATGGTGTTTACCAGTATGGCTGATGATCGACGCAGCAGGCGGCTGCAGCAACAAGAGGTGAATGCAGTAGCATCAGAAACGCTAGAGTTCATGCACTGGTCCGAGAAGCCCATCAGCTGGAGCAGCGCTGACCACCCAGAGGTGATGCCGAGTCCGGGCTCCTATGCCCTGGTCTTGGATGCCACCTTTGCTACGGATAGACGAGCCGCGTGTTTTTCGCGAGTTCTGATAGATGGAGGCAGCAGCATCAATATCCTGTACAAGGACACCATGGAGAAGTTAGGGACCATTCAAGATAGCATGAGGTGGCTCAACTCAATTACTCGTCGCAGTGGACAAGTTCACCAAGTGGATAGAAGCAAAGCCAATCAAGAAGTTGAATGGTCCGACTGCCGTAACTTTCATTTCCGATATCACAATTCAGTATGGCATACCACACATCATCATCACCGACAACGGCACAAATTTTGCCAAAGGCGCCTTGCCCCGTTTCTGCGCAACACAGGGCATCCGACTGGACCTAGCGTCCGTCGCCCACCCACAGTCAAACGGCCAGGTGGAGCGAGCAAACGGCCTCATCCTGTCCGGCATCAAACCCCGGCTGATCGAGCCTCTGGAGCGCTTGGCTGGCTGCTGGCTCGACGAGCTACCAGCCGTCCTCTGGAGTTCGCGCACGACTCCAAACAAGTCAACCGGCTTCACGCCTTTCTTCCTCGTCTACGGTGTCGAAGCCGTCATCCCAACGGACATAGAGTTCGACTCCCCACGAGTCACCATGTACACCGAGGAGGAAGCAGAAGAAGCATGACAAGACGGCGTCGATCTGCTGGAAGAGGGCCGGCTATTGGCACTCAGCAGGTCCAGCATCTACCAGCAGAGCCTGCGCCGATACCACAATAGGAAGGTCAAGCCAAGATCTTTCCAAGAAGGCGACCTTGTGCTCCGGCTGATCTAGCGAACAGCCGGCCAGCACAAGCTGTCGGCGCCTTGGGAATGCCCTTTCATCATCAGCAAAGTACTGGGCAACGACTCCTACTACCTGATTGACGCTCAGAAGCCCCGAGCACGCAAGAGGGACGACTCCGGCAAGGAGACAGAGCGTCCATGGAATGCAAATCTCCTTCGAAGATTTTACAGTTGATGCAGTATGTACCACGCTACCTTTTGTATTAAAGTACCAAGACTTCGGGGGCCCCGAGACGAGCTCGGGGACTGCCCTCTTTTGTCTGTATGATAAAAATTATGCATACAAGTATGTTACTCTTTGTTATGCCGCTTGGCACTGGGCTCGACAAGTCGGCCCGGGGACTTGCCGCCTTGCACTGTGAAATGCTTCCTGCAGCCGGACAAGTAGTGTGTAACACCTAAACCATCTCCTGTCAGAAGTCGCAGCTCGTAGAGCGACTGTACGGTGGGCAGGAGTAAGGTAGAATGGGCGTTCGCATGAAAAATGTCTAAGGACTCAAAGCATAAAACATAGCTCAAGACGGCTTCCAGCCTTTTTTTGCAAACCGACTCTCGAATAGTCGGATTGCCGCCTTCTATTCAACTTGCTCAAAAACTCTTAAAAACGGCTAAGTACTTGCCTTCCCAAAGTATCCAAGCATTTGATCCAGCGGCAGTCCGCAGAGCGGCTGTCCGATTGGCACGGTAGGCAACTAAGAGAAAGCAGCAAAGGAAAAAAAGCCAAAAGAGCAATGAGCAAGAAAAGATAGAACTTGGATAAATTTATTTACATAACGTAGGCCCTTGGCCGAATCTTCGAGCAGAAGTTCAAAATACACCCTGCAGGTGGAATTGTGTGAATTAACAAGTTCTTCAAAGACTACTAAAGCAGATAAAATAAAGATAAGGCGGCAGCTTAGGAAGCAGCAGACAGATTCGGAGGGTCGGAGGAGGCGGAAGCATCAGGCGTCGGGGCGGCCGGCTGGGTAGTCTCGGCTTGATCGCCTCTGGCGGCAGTCGGCTCGGTCGCACGCGGCTCGTTGCTGGAGGCGCGGTCGAGCTGAGGCTGGCCGTCTGCTCCGTCTTCTGGTGCATCTGTCCTCTGCCTCGCCTTCCTCCTCGACGCTGGAGCCAATCACCTCTGTCGAGTCTCGTCGTAGTCTGGGTTCATCCCAAACCACTCCGGCGGTACCTCCTCGCCGTCTTCAGACCGCTCGGGGACGAAGATGCTGGTGTCAGTGTACTCGGTGATCGCCGCAGCACGCTTGACGAGGGCGTCTTCCGCAGCTGCCAACTCCGGCTGGGCCTCCAACCAAAGTGTGGCCAGCCGGTCTAGATCCAGCCCCGGATACCATGCCTTGACGAACTCCAAGGCCCGGCGCGCTGCAGCTCGGGCCGAAGAACCCTTCCAGGCCTCAAGACAACCAGCTGCGACCTCTAGCCAGTCGGCCGCCAGGCTGGGGGTGCGCGGAGCCTGCATGTCCGGCCACAGGGCGGCAATCGCCTGGGCACCAACATGGTGAAGCCGGCGCAACATCCGGTGAGTCGGCCGAAGGCGAGCCTCGATGCTCAGGATGTGCTCATCAAGGGTTCGGGGGGCGTCGGCGGCGATCTCTGCGCCCTCCGTCCTCCGACCTTTACGGTCAGCCTTGATGGCTTGGATGGCAGCCTGCGAGTGCCCAGGAAAGAAGTCTGCCAAGACGGAAGAAACAAAGAAGCAAGTCAAAAGCCAGGAGTCGGCATGACATATAATCGGCAGCTCAAAGAAAGAAAGTGAAGAAACTCACCATCAACGATGTCTTCAATCTCATGGAAGCCGGAGGCCAGCATCGCCTCCTTGTCAGACCAGGAGGAGCGCTCGCTCGCGAACTCGGCCAGGAGGGCGGTGTCCGTCTCTTCCGCCTCCCTCTGCGTCTTCGCAAGTAGCTCCCTCTGCTCTGCCAATTGAGTGGCCAGCAGATCGCGCTCTGTGGCGAGCTTGCTGCACTCCTCCCCTTTGGCGCGCAATGTGGAGTTGGCTTCGCTCAGCTGCTGTTGAAGAGCAGCGTTGGCTCCTGAAAAGAAGGAAGAAAGAAGGCGTTAAGTCATCAATAAAGAAGGTCGCCGGGGAGATCCGGCCCGACTGCTCAGCAGTCGGCCCGAATCTCGGGGACTACAGCCCGCGGGTGCGCCAGCATGCCCCCGCAAAGAATAAAAAGGACTTACTCCGGCTCTCCGACAAATCGGCGGTCCGCTTGCCCAGCTCTTCAACGTTCCGGTTGAAGACAGTGACGCGGAGGTTGTGGTTATCCTGCGACAAGCGTTTCAGACAAAAAGTTAATACCCAGAGTTCATCAATTGGAGTTCCGGGCCTCCTGGTCAGCAGCCAGCCCAAAACTCAGGGACTACACCCAGTGGGTGTGCTGTCGCGCCCCCACAAAGAGGAACAAGAAAACAAGGACCAAAGGAAAAAACATACCCGGACGGCTGCCCGCGATGCCAGGTACGCCTTGGTGCAATTCTGGAGAGCGTCGCCCTCAGCGCGAAGCTTCGCTTGGACGTCCAGAAGCGCCTGGTTCAGTGGCCCTGTGCCGCCTCCTTGCACCCACCCAATGGGCGCGGCGCTCGTCGCTTTGGCGTCTGGGATCGCCGAGCTGGCGGTGCCGGCCTCCAGGGGGCGGGGTGCCGAAGTCGCCTTCTCCAAACGGCGGCGCATTGGCGAGCCGACTTGGAGGAGTAGCCTCGCCACGGCCTCATCTTCGATCGGCGGCACCAGAGGGTCCGCTGGCTGTTTGCCTTGCGGGCTCCTAGACGGCGGCGGAGGCGGCGGCGAAACGATCACGTCCGGCGTAGAGGAGTCGTCGCCTTCCCTCTCCATGACGGGGTTCTCACCGCCGGCTTCCCCAGTCTGCCTCGTGAACTCCGGAGGCGGCGGCGCAGAGTTCAGTGGGGTGACGAACACCGCCGATTGACGGCACGCGGCCTCCTCAGCCTGCCGCTTCGCCGCGGTGCGCGGCCTCCACAGCCTGCCGCTTCGTCGCGGCGACGGCCTAGGCCTCCGCCAGTTTCTTCTTGGCGGAGGCCTCCGCCCTATCGGCCTCCGCCTTCTCCAGGCAAGCAGCCTCTTCTTCGTTGCGCTTCTCCTGCGCATTTCGCTCTGTTGCCTCCCGGAGGTCAGCAGCGGGGTCAATCCGCCGGGTGGTGGCAGACGTCTCCGCTGACCCCATGACGGAGGCGGCGGTGACCCTCTCAAGAGTGAGGGGAGCCCTGAAGCAAGGGAAGCAAGCAAAAGACTCAGGCAAAGCCATAAAGAAAGAATAAAGTGTTGAGACAGAATACTCACGCGGAGACCAGCGGCGGCTTCTTCACTTCCTTACAGAAGCGGATGGCCTTCGCGGCCGCCTCATCCTGCCGGGTCGCCGCGGCCGAACCCTTGGGTTTCTTCGGCCGACTACCGAACAAAGTCGGCATGGCCCTACGCTTCTTCCCGCCGCCCGGAGCACCCGACGTGGCAGAAGAGCCCGCGCCAGGCTGGCTGGCTCTTGGCCGATGGCGGGGGGTGACTTCTCCCTCGGCATCATCGTCAGGCCAGTCGGCGAAAGTGGCCGAAGGCCTGGAGCCGCTTTCTGCTCCTCCTCCTCCCTCGGCATTGTCCTCCAGAGCCGCCGCCCCCAGATCAGGGTCGTCAACATTGCTCTCCGCTCGGTCGGCAAGGAACTCGCGGGCCGGCCCCGAGGAGCCGGCTGGTGGATAGAGGAGGGGATTCTGACCAGAGCCGACTGGTCAAAACAACTCGGCAAGAAAGAAGACAATCCAAAGAAAGAAAGAAAAGGCAACTCACCACGGGCAGGGGGTTGGCGCGGGAGTACGGCTCCTTGCCGAACCGCCAATCCTCCAGGAGCTTGCTGTCTGAGAGGTAGTTCACCATATAGGTCACCTCCTCGTGAGGCATGTCCTTGGGGCACATCTGACTCGGGTCGTGACGCCCGCTCATTTGGCATATCATGTGGGGGCGACCTTGGAGCGGGAGAACTCGGTGCGCCACGAAGGCGGCCAGCAGGTCAGGACTAGTCAAGCCCTCCGACTGCGTCAGCACTCGGAGTCGCGTGACGGCGCCGGCTCCCGCAGGCGTCAGCGACTTGGCCTGGTACGACCAGTTGGGCAGCCTCCCAGCTGGCGGGCCGGCTTCGAAAGCCGGCAGGTTGACCCAGTCGCCCCTCGCGGAGACGCTCCTGACGTAGAAGTACGATCTCTGCCACATCTTCACCGACTTAATCAGCGAGACGGTGGGGAAGGGGTTGTCGGCCCCCAACCTTCGCACGGCGATGAAAGTGCCGCATTGAGCCGGCACGCCTGCATCCTGGGTGCCGAGCTTGGAGAAGAAGAACTCCCCCCAGAGCTCGAGGGTGGGGAGGACTCCGAGGAAGCCTTCGCACAAGGCCACGAAGGCGGACTGCAGCACCACCGTGTTGGGGGTAAGGTGGTGAGGCTGGAGGCCATAGAACTCCAAGAAGGAGCGGAAGAAACTGCTCGCCGACAGCCCCAACCCGCGCAGGCAGTGCGAGCGGAAGATGACCTGCTCGCCCTCCTGCGGCGCAGGGCAAATCTCCCCCCTCGGTGCAAGACGCACCCGCACGTAATCCTCGCCGGGGAGCCGATGAGTCTTGCGGAGCAACTCAATGTGGTCGGCGTGAACTTCGGAGCCGTCCCAAGTGCCAGAGCGCACCGGGGGAGGTGCGGTGGCAGAGGAAGAACTCATCGCGAGCTGATCGTCGCGGCGTTCGTCGAAGCTTGGGCGCACAGCGGAGCAAAGAAGAAGAAGAAGGAGGAGAGCGAGGAGCAGTGAGAAGGAGGAGAGAGAGGAGTAGTGGGAAGGAGGGGCGCACGTGCCCCCCTCTTTCCCCTACTTATAGCCTCGTGGGCTGCGAAGCCGAGGGGGCGGTCGTGGGATTTACTGCGCCCACGGCCCCACGACCCCCACGTTCCACGACAAAGTTACTGCGCGCGGTAACTCCACAGGAATCCCAACCGTCCGCCGGGGCCACAGCGGATCCGCTCGGGCGCCGAGGCGCGGTAGTGGCGGGTCCCGCCTATGGGCCTGTCCCGTCGCGCACGTAGGCTGGCAGAATGGCTCGGCCACGTGTCATCGCATGACAGGCCTAGAACGGGTGGCGGCCTGGAGGCTTAGCTAGCACGCTACTTGGATCCCGCCGCGACGTTCGAAATATTGTGGGAGTCAGAGTTGGGCGAGTCCGACTCCTTCTAGCCGGCTCGGCAGAAGTCAACCAAGAACCATGTCTTGAGCACCCAGAAAGAGAAACTGCTGAGGCGTCTCGGCCGATCATCTGCGGCACCTCACCAGCTTCGGGGACTACTGTCGGAGTAATGGGCCACGGGTAGGCCAACCCGAGGCCCAAAACCTTTCAAGACATCGGGGCAGGCTGCGCCCATCAAGACCACAGGGCGAAGAGCCGCCTTCTAAGGAGTCGACGGCAAGACGGCCGACTGCCCACTCACGGCCGAGTCCCAGGGACGACTTCGGGGTAAGCCGACTCCTGACTGGCGACTTCCAGAGAAGCCGGCTTTGGGGAGTCGGCCTGCGACTCCAACAAACCCCATGTCCTCATCGGGAGGGACATGACCAGGGAGTGGCTACAGTAAAGCCCACTCCCGTCCCTTACCAAGGGCAGGCATGGGCACAGTACGCCGTACCCGGGGAGATCTCCATGCGGCGTGACACTGTTTCCGTGCCGGCCCTGACATCAGCACCGCAGGACCGAATCTAGCGCCCACGACGGCTTGTCTATATGGCCCGGAGGCAGCGGGTCCCACCAGTCAGTGAGACCCTAGGAGACGGCAAGTGCGCCGCCAGTCGGCCCCCGGAGTCGGCCAAGCACTCCCCCGGGGGCCCACGCGCCATTAATCAGATGTGATGGAGAGTGGCAATAGTGATCGCCCGCCAGGCGGCGGGGCTGTTGCCACGACTCCATGATCAAGACCGTGTCATCAGAAGCACGGCTACAATAATTCGCAGCCGGCAAGACCCGCCCGCGGCGGACGCGGCCTATCGGCTCCGTACCAGACCAACCGGATAGGGCATGTCAATAGCTACTCAATGAGCTAAAGAATGTCGAAATCGGACTTCGAGAATGAAAGTTATGGCCGAAACGGTTTTTGTTGGCGGGCTTATTCGGGGGTGGTGCAGGTGCCCGTGGGTCGGAGGTGTGTGCACCCGGGGTGGTCAGCGGGGTTGGGCGGAAAAAGTGGCCCGGGGATCCGGGTGCCCAGGGGTAAGGGGTGCGGGTACCCGGGGTGGTCAGCAGGGTTCGGCGGAACTTGCCCGGGGGGTCTGGGTGCCCGGGGTTTGAGGTCCTGGGCTCACGGATTTGGGTGGAAATTTGTGTCAAAATGGAAGAAATTGGTGGATTTTGTGGTGGGAAAGGTGGAGATGGATGGGGGAAGGCTAGATCTACTTGAAACCAAGCAAATCCATGGATCAAATCCAACAAAACCTCATCAAACCAACAAATCACAAAAAAAATTGGGGCTATTTTTGGTGGGGAATTTTTGAAATTGGGGAAGAACACAACAAAATTAGGCTAGAGAACAAGAAGGGGGACTCCAATTTCGTGAGAAACCATGGCTCATGATACCAAGATATTGTAGGGTGGAACCCTAGATGGAGATCTTTCATGAATTAGAGGGGAAATCCCCAAGAACAAGAAGAACACAAAGGGGGAAACCAAGAGGAACACTCAAATTGACTTGATCCAATAACACATGTGCTAGATCCAATTAAACAAAGAGAGATAGAAAGGTCCAAATCCAACACAAGAAGATACAAGAGGTAACTAGTTCATCCCAATTCTATGAGGAGAGAGGTCTTGCTGATCCTATGATGGGGATCCTTCCCTAGATGGGGTCTTGATATCCGGCTACAAGAGGATATTCTCCCTTAGGAGGTCATGATCCCCATGAGGAGGTGTAGCGACCAGACCTCAAATAGTCTGATCTCTGTGCTCCGGTGTCATCCCTGGATCAGTAATGCTGACACCACACAGTACTCGGAGGATTTATAACAGAGTAGCAATCACACACTTATTACATCGAGGGTCTTCATAGAGAATTTATTACAATAAATATGGCTTAAGGCCATCTAATAACGATAACAGCAGAAGGCTTGGAAGATAAGTGAGTCCATCAACTCCAACGGCATCACTGAGTATAGAACCACGACCTAAAAACTCCTTAATCATCGTCTGAAAAGTCTGCAACATTAACGTTGCAGCCCGAAACGGGTCAGCACATGGAATATGCTGCCAAGGTAACACATAGAGAGTAATGGAATGAAACAACTATACTATATGCATATTTGGCTGGTGGAAAGCTCTATGGTTATTGTTTTGCGTAAAGCCAATGTTTCCCTACTACAAAGGAATAAATTTATTTAACTATCATGGTGGTTGTTAAACATTGATAACATGGTGGTTGTTAAAGCATTCTCAATCCCAATTAAGCATTATCATTAAACAAAACCCAACAAAATTAATTTAGAGTAACATGTTGAGATTCACATGATAATCCAGGTACTAGAAACTCAAGATGTCCATAACCGGGGACACGGCTAATCATGATTAGTTTATTTCACTCTGCAGAGGTTTGCACACTTTTCCCCACAAGACTCGATCACCACCGTTTGATTTCTCGCACTACATGGTGTTTGAGAAGACGGATGACCGAGACACAGTCTTTCAGAAGCGCTAGCACCTTACGATGGATAGACCGTGACACCTACTTTCCCCTACATCTGCTAGTCTACCCTGTGAGAGTTCGCACGACTTATTCAACTATGCCAGAGCCCATAATGGCTTGTGGCTGCACACGGAAGTTTCTAGTATGAATAATCCCATGATCCCTTTGAGCCTGGGTGGCGGTCCATAAAAAAATAGGCAATCCTGGTCTACCCAGGTGCCTAGACAGGCAATCCTGGAATAACCAGGTACCTCAATCCACCCAGATGTGTGTTTAAGTTGCCACCTTAGATAAACCATTAATTAACAAACTCACATCTGTCATGAATATCACTCACCCAATCCACGTCTACTAGCATAGCATAGCATAATGGCAAACGTAGAAGTAACTCCCAAAGGTTTGACAATAAAACAGGTAATAGGTACTACCTCAACTACTTCCCATCCCACAATTTAATTAGATCCTAATCATGCAATGTGAGAGGATTGATCTAATGCAATAAAACTAGGTAGTAGAAAAGGTATGATCAAAGTGTTACTTGCCTTGCTAATGATCTGGGAAACCTAGCGATTCGAGGTAACAAGCGGCGCACTCCAGGTATTCTATCATAGACAAACAAACAAGCATGCAATAAGTACTCATCTAATGCATGGGTAAAACTCAATTAAGAGATCTAACCAGAAGGTTCAACTTAAGTACTCCGGTTGGCAAAAAGAATCAAATCGAACAAAGCAGCGAAAATCAAACGGTGAAAGAAAACAACTTCGTTCTACTAATCTGGATCTAAGGCAATTTTTATAGTAGAAAAAACTTATTTAAGTTGGTTAAACGGATAGAGGGTTTCGAGACGAATCTCCAGGCGCTTGAATCGCCTAATTCCGATAAACGAGCGAAAAGTTATACTAAAACGAAAATCGGATCAGGAATCGCGATCAGAAAAATCGTGGATTTAATCCGAGAAAAATAAAAACGACGAACGTTCGTTAGAACGAACGAACGGACTAACGCTCGCTATTTAAATAAATCGGAAAAACCGATCTATTTTTAAAAAAACTGAAACTAAAAAACCGACGAAAAACCGACGGAAAAACCGAACGTTTTTTGAAGAAATAAATAAAAAAACAGCATGGAAAACGAGGCGGCGGCGGACCTCGGGCGGCAGGTCGGCGGCGGCGGCGGGGCGGCGGCGGCGTGCAGCGGCGGCGGCGGTGGCGGTGTGCGGCGGCGGTGGCGGCTGGGGCTGGCTAGGGTTTCGGCTGGGCCTCCCCCCGGCTATATATAGCCTAGCGGGCCGGGAGTCCGGGTCGGACACGGCCCCTAGGTCGGTTCGTTTTTTTAAAAAAAAATTACGCGTAGAGGAAAAATAAAAAGAAATACTAAACGGACTCCAAAAATCCCGAAATAAATTTTCCCGGGCTTCTAAAATCAAGTCGCACAAGGTGAGCATTTATTTGGGGCCTAAGTGCAATTTTGAAAAACGCACATTTTTTCCTAAATTCAAATAAAATAATGAAAAACTCCGAAATAAAATCTTATTTGATTTTATTATTAAATCCTCAATATTTCTTTATTTTGGGAAAGTCATTTTATTCCCTCTATGATATTTTTGTAATAGAAATAATTGATGATAAAATAAATAAAATCAAGTGATCCTATTCTCAAAATTTGAGAAAACTCAAATATGAAAATAAAGAATTTCCCAACTCTCTCCGTGGGTCCTTGAGTTGCATAGAAATTTCTAGGATCAACCAAAATGCAAAATAAAATATGATAT
Source organism: Triticum dicoccoides (assembly GCF_002162155.2). Lineage (NCBI taxonomy): Eukaryota > Viridiplantae > Streptophyta > Magnoliopsida > Poales > Poaceae > Triticum > Triticum dicoccoides. Next base: position 463,003,932 of record NC_041392.1, on the reverse strand, counting down.
GCATAGATGATCTAATGTATAACATTCCAAATTGAAAATTTGGGATGTTACAGGAGGAAGATGAGCAAAGCTCTCTCTTTGTCTATCAAATATTTTACTATCCTACAAATGAGCTAGGGAAGAGTTTATATAGGCTAGGAATGAAATTGGGAAAGAGAGGGGTACAAGGGTCAAAACCCATAGTTCACGCACGCACTCTCGAAGGGGTCCGGGCACCCGAGGTAAAGGGGTCCGAGCACCCGGACCGGGGATGGGGCCAGGCACCCGGGGGTTGGCGGCCCGGGTACCCGGACAGGTCGGAGGGCCAGCGCCTTAGCGGATGGCAGGGCCGGGCACCCGGGGGTGGTGGCCCGGGTACCCGGTGGGGCAGCTCCAGTGCCTAGGCGAGGAAGGGAGGGGCACCCGGGGGTAGCGGCCTGGGCACCCAGGGCGGCGGTGCAGCTCCCAGGCTGGGGGGCAGCCACCCAGGGGTCTCCTTGCCAGGCACCAGGGGCGTCCAGGGCCAGCTCATAGCCGGAGGCTAGGCACCCGGGGACATAGGGGTCTGGGCACCCATGGTGTCTAGAGCCTCCTCGTCTTCGCGCCCTTCTTTCCATTCCTCTTCAGTAGTTGCTTGTACCTTCCTCCTTGCCTCTTCATGATCTTCTTCTTGATACCTAAGAGTGCGTAACACTTCGGTTTGAGGTATGACCCAACTCTCATGTGAAATCAAATGGAGTTCGAAGAGGAAAGAGTTAACCTCAGTTTGGATGACGCGTGTGCGGACTCTTGTCATTGGTATTCTTTGTGCTTGCGATGGTGACTGAACATCCTTGGGGATGAGCGAGGGATGCTCCGCATGATCTCCCACCCCCCTTCCGAGAGATCCGTCCATGGATCGTGATCTTCATCACCATGTGAAGGAGAGGGTGTCGCCGAGAAGGAGTGGACAGCCACCAAGCACTTATCATGTTGAAGCATGAAATGGGCACGCTCCAATGTTGCACCGTCTTGTGATTTCTTCAAAAGGAGCAAGTATAACAAACACTTGGAAAAACAAATGTGATTAGCATTAGTGCAAAACCAAGCATTCAAGAGGTGAGTCACCAAACAAGTGTCGTCATCAAGCATAACATATGGTGTGAAAAGGGAGTGTGACATGTCATGTAAGCACATAAATTGAGCAAAAGCAAGGACATCATGGAAAAAACATGTAAATGTGAGGTAGCGATGCAAATATGTGTGTGAAGAGAATAAGCATCTACCTCAAGATCATTGCAAGCATGCAACGCTCAACAAATGGTCCATGGTATGCATATGAAGCAATTACAACACCAAAATAAATGAAGTGTCTAAAGTGAAAGACAATCCAAGCGTAACGTGCATGGGGTGTGGTAAAAATAGTGTGGCACTCAACACAATAGAAAGAGCAATTGTTTGTCATGTGTGTGAAATCAAATCATTCAAGCTAGTAGTGTAAAGATGTAACATACTATAGGTAATCATGGTAATCATGTCATGTGTGCAAATAGTAGGCATAGGCAATGCACATGGCATATCGCAAACATGGCAATAACAAGCAATATCTCCACCAAGCTTTCAAATACACATACAAGTACTAGAATCAATCTTCATGTGTAATGCAAAGCATGGGTCACAAATGCATGGCAAAGGCGTAGGAATGAGCATAGCATGCAAAGTGAACATGGCAATATGATCAAATGATACGTAATTGACAAGAATCCATAACCATGTGAGGGTCATGTAGAAAAGATGCGCGAAGTCCTTGCGCAAGTGGAACGGTGGGGAGTGTAATCCATGGGATCCCAAAGCATCCTTTCTCTCAAGATCTCGTTCCTTCAACTCATGGGATTGTGAGGTTGACGAGTGTTCATAAGTACCTACACAAAAGAAAGGCAAAGCGAAAATTGTATGTGCGTGGTATATGTACACATCATCCATTATGATGCATACGTGCATGTGTTGGTTAGCACAAAATATCCAATGCTCAAATAAATGAGATGTGTGATATAGCAACATGTCATCCATCATGAAAGGTTTGTTATTATGTATAGCATAATGGAGACTCAAATTGTGTAATGCATCACTAGTAATATCTAGAGCATTGTTATGAATGGTATGCATAAGATGCACACAAGGAATGGAATCAAGCATACGCAATAATTTTCATGGCATGGCATATGAGATGAATTGCTCAAATTTTGCAACACTAGCATAGCAATATCATCACAAGAGAAACACATACCAATAACCATGATCTCGTCATCTATGCCATAAGTGCAAATGGGATTTATTTGAATGGGGCATGCATAGTTACTATGTTGATATTGGAATGATGCAATATGGGAGATCTCACACAAAGCATGTGACAAGTTTAATAGGTTGTCAAGCATAATGTGACCAATAGAATTTTCACATGATATCCTATGGAGAGGAGCATCACAACTAGGAAACTCAACATGATCATCATCATACTCATCATAAATTGGTAAGTCATGACATGAGGAAGTCGCACTAGCATGAAGAATGGTAATAGGTGGATCAACATCATGCAAGTAGTCAATGTCAAGAATCTCTACTACTGGGACTAGAGCATCACCTTCACCTATTTTACCTTTCTCAATCCACTCATGTGGTGTAGGTGAGGTGTGAAAGACCAAATGGTGGTCATCTTCATCTTGATGGAACCATGTGAGGGTGCATCATAGTCCACCATGGCCATCGTCATGTCCAAAGGAAGGACAAAGTCGTCGAGGATCGGCGCGTCATCATATATGGGGCCTAGAACCAAATGAGAAGACACAATAGAGGTGGAGTTTAAGTTGTTAGAAATCGAAATGGTCTCACATGGCCTATCAACTACCTCACTCTCTCTATGTGGTGGTAGCTCACTCACTCCCATAAGGTAGGTGCACTCAATGTCACATATGGTGGAGTCACTCAAATCACTCAACTGGTGGTGGTGGTGGCTCTCCTTAGATGGGAATTGGGGCAACTCGTCATGTATGGGGCTAGTGGTGAAGGCACTCTCACTCTCAATATGTTGGCATATGTCATCACTCTCCTCCGAGGCCAAAGAGAAAGTCTCATGAGCGGTCTTGTAGCTTGACTCGGAGTATGACTCCCATTTGGGCACTGTCTTCATGTTGTAGAAGAGGTTTGTGCTTGTCACCGTGGTTGAAGTGGATGGCCCTTGCTCGACCGTCTTGTCGCCGTCTTGTATGAGGCCCATATGATGTGGCACCTCATAGCTTGTCTCCTTGACCGAATGGAATTTCCCATGCTCGTCTGTCTTCCTTGAGGGGCTTCCGAAGATGGAAGTGTCGCCCTCGCTTGTACGTGGTCGTCTTGGACTTGATGAGCTCGATGTAGTCGTACTCGTGGGAAGTAGGCAAAGATGTCGTACGTCCAAAGGCGAATATGCCTTGATAACACTTGGCGAAGTTGTCGAAGTAGTGGTGGTAGCCGTAGCTTGGTCGTGGTGGTGCTCGTCTCTCGGTCTTCTTTTGTGCTCAAGAAGGTTTTCTTGATGGTGCCGCGTGGTACTTGCATCTTGTGGCCGCTCCGAAGGTGTGCAACTTGAGTGTCTCCGTTGTGAAGATGACGAAGCGGAAGAAGACTTGTATTTGGCCACCATGTCTCGTACTTGATCCATTTGTTCATCCAACTTGGTGTCGATGTAGTCCCTTTTCCTTGCTTCGCTTTGGAGAATGTCGATGGCGAGTCACTCAATGTCGTGCATTGCTCGTTGTGGTCTGAAAAGTGGTGTTTTGGTGATGTAGTTGTTCGCGTCGTCGTTGTCGTGGAAGACCGGAGATGAAATGCTTTGCCTATCCATCACAAGACTCGAGCAAATGTGAGTGGAAGAAATGAAAGAACTAGACCAAATGTACCTTTCCAATGTTGAAGATGGATCAATGATCACTCAATAATGTAACAAGGAAATAGCACAATTGGTACTGGATCTTGTCAATTCTCACACCTACACAAGTAAGGCTTATGGTGGAGCTTGGTGAGGATAGTGGCACAAAAATTTGATGCAAAATGTTAGCAAGAGTCAATAATGTTGGAAAAGATTCACAAATTCGCAAGTGAAACAAGTAGACCAATAGCAAAATGTGGCACACAAAAACACACACATAGATAGATAAATGGGGTCATGCAACCAAGGAACGAGCTCAAAATGTGGAATCCGCTTAAAATGCTCTTGTTGCACAACTCTAGAAAGGTGATACCACGATTGCTCCATAGGCGGATACGACACTTGTGCACAACCTATAAGAGACAAAAATGCAACAACGTATATCCAAAGTATGCTGTGTATGTAAGGTTCTCGGTGTGTCGCACGCGATGATACAAGATGATCAATATGGTAGTATGATATGCAATGTGCCGATGCTATGGCTATTGCTTACAAGATATTTGTTTTTCTCTTCTTTCTTAAAAGCTTATTCTCTTTTTCTCTTTTTTGTATGGCCACTTATGCGAACTGCACAAACCAAGATAGCTATTGTGTATATGCGGGAACAATCTTGTGACACAAGGGATGGTACTATGATACCAAGATGATACCAATATGATATGGTATGTACGCAATGGAAGGTGTAGATCAATGATCACTAATGTGCACAAGTAAAGTTGCCGGCAATACTCAATGGCTAGTCTCGATAGGCAAGTGACGCAAAATGATCTAAGGGGTTAACAATGTAATGGCCAAGGGGAATATACAATGATTGGATACCACGATACCAAGATGATATAGAGGTTACTGTTCTTGCTTACGGTTAGGGTGTCAAATTGGTGAAGGTGGTTGATGTCGAATCCTGGACGAATTTGAGCGGCAGTGTTGTCGATGTCGAACCATTCCTAGTTAGCCGAAACACACTGGGAAATGGAAAACCCGCAAACTCAAAATCTCAAAGGAAAATGTCAAATGATGGTAGCGGAATGCGTTGGTGGTTTCGGAGTTAGCAATGCGGAAATGGTGGTGGTGGTTGATGAAGAAGCAATTGTCCCTAAGTAGCCAAAACACCTTAGGAGACTCAAGTCACCACGCGAGCAACCACAAATGCTATATTGATCAAAATGGGTTAGGTTGCGGAAAGCTATGGTGGTTTTGCGGCTGATATGGTGGATGGCCTAGGCAAAGATGCCAAAATGCCAAAACTTTGTTGGAGTCAAATGGTGGTATAACTTATCTAGATGGATAGGGCATGTCAATAGCTACTCAATGAGCTAAAGAATGTCGAAATCGGACTTCGAGAGTGAAAGTTATGGCTGAAACGGTTTTTGTTGGTGGGCTGATTCGGCGGGGTGACGGTGCCCATGGGTCGGAGGTGCGGGCACCCAGGGTGGTCTGCAGGGTTGGGCGAAAAAGTGGCCAGGGGATCCGGGTGCCCGGGGGTAAGGGGTGCGGGCACCCGGGGTGGTCAGCGGGGTTGGGCGGAACTTGCCCCGGGAGGTCCGGGTGCCCAGGGTTTGAGGTCCGGGGGTCACGGGTTTGGGTGGAAATGTGTGTCAAAATGGAAGAAATTGGTGGATTTCATGGTGGGAAAGGTGGAGATGGATGGGAGAAGGCTAGATCACTTGAAACCAAGCAAATCCATGGATCAAATCCAACAAAGCCTCATCAAACCAACAAATCACAAAAAATGGGGCTATTTTTGGTGGGGAATTTTCGAAATTGGGGAAGAACACAACAAAATTAGGCTAGAGAAAAAGAAGGGGGTCTCCAATTTCGTGAGAAACCATGGCTCATGATACCAAGATGTTGTAGGGTGGAACCCTAGATGAAGATATTTCACGAATTGGAGGGGAAATCCCCAAGAACAAGAAGAACACAAAGTGGGAAACAAGAGGAACACTCCAATTGACTTATCCAATCACACATGTGCTAGATCCAATTACACAAAGAGTGATACAAAGGTCCAAATCCAACACAAGAAGATACAAGAGGTAACTAGTTCATCCCAATCCTATGAGGAGAGAGGTCTTGATGATCCTATGATGGGGATCCTTCCCTAGACGGGGTCTTGATATCCGTCCACAAGAGGATCTTCTCCATTAGTAGGTCATGATCTACATGTGGAGGAATATGAGCAAAGCTCTCTCTTTGTCTATCAAATACTTTGCTATCCTACAAATCAGCTAGGGGAAGAGTTTATATAGCCTAGGGACGAAATTGGGGAAAGAGAGGGGTACAAGGGTCAAAACTCATAGTGCACGTAGGCACTCTTGGAGGGGTCCGGGCACCCGAACCGGGGAGGGGGGCAGGCACCCAGGGGTTGGCGGCTCGGGCACCCGGACGGGTCAAAGGGCCAGCGCCCTTAGCGGCTGGTAGGGTCGGGCACCCGGTGGGGCAGCTCCAGCGCCGAGGCGGGGAAGGGCCGGGCACCCGGGGGTAGCGGCCCGGGCATCCGTGGTGGCGGTGCAGCTCCCAGGCTAGGGGCCGGGCACCCGGGGGTCTCCTGGCCGGCTACCCGGGGCGTCCAGGGCCAGCTCACAGCCAGAGGCCGGGCACCCGGGTGCATAGGGGTTCGGGCACCTGGGGTGTCTATAGCCTCCTCGTCTCGCGCCCTTCTTTCCCTTCCTCTTCTGTAGTTGCTTGTACCTTCGTCCTTGCCTCTTCACGGTCTTCTTCTTGATACCGAAGAGTGCATAACACTTCGGTTTAAGGTAGGACCCAACTCTCGTGTGAAATCGAATGGAGTTCGAAGAGGAAAGAGTCAACCTCGGTTTCGATGACGCGTGAGCGGACTCTTGTCATTGGTACTCTTTGTGCTTGCGGTGGTGACTGCACATCCATGGGGATGAGCGAGGGATGCTCCACATCACATACAAACAAGGGCCATGTGCTATGGTTAGTGTTCTGGTTGCCAAACGGATTCATGCCACCGATACTCGCGCCAAGCACGATGTTCCTTGCATGATCTGTTAAATATCCATGTTCCGTGTTGAATGCTCACCACTGGCTAGCGTCCGCAAGGTGTCTCAGCTTCGGATCATCTCCGTCGTCAGGCTTCCCCCTCTCCGCATGCCAGCGCATGAGCTTTGCTTTCTTAGGATCTATGAAATAACACTACAGACGGGGAGTGATCGGTATGTACCATACAACTTTCTGAGGAGATTTCTTCCTGGCCTTCTTGTATCAAGAAGCATTGCACACCGGACAGCTGGTTTTTTCCGTGTGCCCCTTCTGATAAATGATGCAATCATTGATGCATGCATGGTATCTAATGTGGGGCAGATCAAGAGGGCACACGATCTTCTTGGCATCATCGACACTAGTAGGACACAGGTTCCCCACGGGAAGAAATTTATTATGTAGATACATCAAATGCTCATCGAGGCTTGCGTCTATCCATTTGTTTTTGGCCTTCGTCTTTAGAAGTTCAAGTGTGAAAGTCAAGCGGGTTACCTCGGGATCGCAATCGTCATACAATGGAGTCTTCGAGTCTACCTCCAATTGCGCCAGCTTGGCCTCCTCTCTGGAAGAGGCTCTATCCCTAGTCGTATTTTTGCGAAGTAGGTCTCGGACATGAGGGTCCTGCATGACTAAACTTAGTCACGTCGAAGACTGTTGTGTGTTCGCCTCTTCTCTGTCGTGTCCGGCCTCTTCTGCGCCGTGTCCGGCACCCTCTTCCCTACCGTGTACGGCCTCTTATCCGCCGCCATGTCATGCACCCTCAAACTCTTCTTCGGGGCCATCATCGTCGGGCATCTCTTCGTCTACCCCCATGTCGTTATTTTATGCCATGTGGACATCCTCATCATCATCTTCAGTTATCCACCGAGTATAGCCATCCATGAAACCATGCATGAGCAGGTGCGCCTTCAAACTGCCATGGTCAAAGGGGTCCAAGATGACGATTAGTTTGCATTTTCTACACGGACATATAATCCCATTCCGATTATTTGAATACATGTCTTGCACCGTGGATCGTAACCATCTTTCCACCACCCTTCCACTGATCTTCATGATTAATTGCCTGCGCGATATAATAAGCAAAAGAATTATTACCATGCATGCATATATATGGCTATATCAAAGTCATACAAAAATTCGGCATGACCTTCCCTAAAAATATGACATATAGAGTTTGCCCGAAATTCGCCGAAACGGAAATAAATCGACATTTCAGCAAAACATAAGCAACTCATGCCACGCATGATCCGACAAATACACATAGGCGGCAACTCATGTCACACGCACATTCTCGCCATCATAGCGCAAACACGAATATTGTCATTCTTGCAAAGCACAACTTTTTACTCACCTATCGTCCCAAGAGAGGGATCGAGCACACAAGTACGGTAGATGGCCGGTGCCGCTAGCTAGCTAGCTAGCTAGAGGGATCAAAAGTAGTGGAAGGAGGGAAGGAAAGCTAGCTAGCTAGCATGGTAGATCTTGAGATGCTCTACCTAACTAGAGGAGAGGGAGGGAAAGCTAGCTAGTGGCATGAGTGGGGAAGAGAGAAGGAGGGAGAGACAAATAAATTCAAGTGAGGAAGAGAAAAAGGCATTAATAGAGCTCATTAATGGAGGAGATGGTGGATGGGGGCATTAATGGGGAGATAAGAGAGGTAGGAGAAGGAAGAAGTAAGTGAGGGAGGTAGAGGAGGAAGAGGGGAAAGGGGAGGGTGGGAGAAAAAGGTGGCTAGTACGTGTAGTAGTAGCGTTGGTAGCGCACCGGTGCTACTGCTAAGATCCATAGCAGTAGCGCGTGTCCGTGGCCCAGTGCTACTGCTTATTTGGGCCTGCCTTCTGCCCCGTGCACACATAGCGGCAGCGGCGGGCCACCGACATGTGCTACTGCTATGGATCTTAGCAGTAGCATTGATTTTGGCCCATCGCTACTACTAAGGGTAGCCCGGCCGGTGGCGGTGGGACCACTTAGCAGTAGCGTTGCCCCGCCGGCCGGCGCTACTACTACTTCATTACATGTAGCGTTGGTTTCTTCCCCGCGCTACCACTAAGTAGCAGTAGACCACTAAGTAGCAGTAGCGCTGGCCAATAATACCACGCTACTGCTAAAATTCTATCTGTAGTCTTTCTCCTTGTAGTGATAGGTGGCGACAAAGGTGTTGTTCGCCGAACTGGACACGAAGGCGAAGGGGAGGAGGAGCCGGAGCCTCTGCAAGCGCAAGAGCTACCGCACTTTCCCATCTACCCGGTGTCGGGCATGGAGATCGCCGATATCTCCGACGATGAGTAGGTTTAACTATGTGCGTAGTACATAGGTCTTATCTGCATGGCTAGTATGGTTTTGATTTCAGATTCATGATTGTTACGGGCGTTTTTGGTGTGCTGCCTTATCACTGTACTTCCGGTTGTACATGCTCTTGTGCAAACTAACATAAAGGTGAAAGGTCCCACCACGAGAGATAAGCATTCATCACTTTCATATATATATATATATATATATATATATATATATATATATATATATATATATACACCTACATTTTGGGTAATGTTAAGATGATACTAATTACATCCGACCACTGCAATCACATAATATTTGGATGAATGTCGAGACATTGAGGATGCACACAACCATATGTCTATTGGAATTATTTGACCAGGCTCATTTATATAATAATTCCTACATAAATCCCAAAGGCCCACATTGCCCATCCAAGCATGGCAAGCAAAGTCGGAAGAGTTTAGTCTCACCCCGATTATGAAGGGAGTGTTAGACCAACATATAAGGTTTACTCCTTCACACACCATTAAGAGCTTGAGGAGAGGACAAATACATGGCCACTCCTCCGACGTCCGCCTCGCCACGCCACGCCTAGCAGACGCGTCGTGTTTTGTGGTTGTGTTGTGCTAGGAACATTTTGCCATTAGTAAGATACACGAATATCACGTTCCTCTCCCTGTGGATCAATTTTCAGAGGTCGCTCCTCTTCCTAGACGAGCACACAGCCATTCGACACCGTGCCTATTCATCTAGTCCCAGTTTTATGGATGTATTGGCATTAAATTTCGAATGCAGTTCTATATCTAATTAATTTTGTTTGAATAGTTGAGCCCTAAAATAACATTAACTGTATTTAGTCGTCATAAGGTCCATAAAATTTTCAAGTTCAGGGGCTCTTAGCTTGAAAGTATTTTACTTTATACACTATTTGTCATAACATGCATGCAGGCCTTGCACATACGTCCGTGAAGGATAATTAATTAAGGACGACCATGGCATGCAATGGTCACATGCATGAACAATACACATGGCAAGTTAGCTAAGATTATTCAAAAAGAAACAACTGAACAACACAGAGATACGCCTGGACAGCACCAACCTACGTAGTACTCAGTGAAGAAGCATTAACGCTGGCACCAACATAGCCAGAGAAATTGACGACAACTGATAGGCGGGGCTACTGCTGTCCCTCGTGAGAGAGACGAGAGAGAGCGCGGGAGAAATCATTGTACCTGTATCGTTGGGTCCAATCCTTTATAATTAAGAATCGCTTGACTTCGGGCTCTCTGGCTAGGCCATGCTTTGCATTAATTGGATCGCCGTGTTGGACACAAAACCCTGTTTAGGCTGGTACAACCTCCATTAATTCGACATTAGCGAAACATCATAATTGAGTTGATCTATTCTAGCTAGGGACACTTTCTCATAGGAGTACACAGTAGTGTAATGAATTTGGTGCAAAAGAACTGTCTTGATAGAGGCAGGAGTAATTAAAAGAACCTATTTGCTCACTATTACAGATAATATATCATTGTTAATGTAAACGATCTGGGGACACAAATCTCGCTAGCTAGGCAGGATTTTTTTTTTAGGCAGGATATAATCATGCACTCTGTCTGAAATGAAGCAAAACTTCAGTATCACAGGTGCACCGTGTGCTATTGCAGCGTGATTGCTTCACAAGAGAAGAAAATTAGCTCATCCGTGAACAGTGATAAAAAGAAGAAGAAAATTGCTCCACAACAGAGAAGAAGACGGCAAGCAAGCAAAGCAGTCAGACTCAGAATGGTAGATATGATTGACAAATGGAGTTAACTAGCTAGGGTGATGGTCCAACCAAAGCACTGTTGTTTTGGTTGCAAAGAGCTGCAAATCTGCACATGTTAATTAAGAATTCTACCTACTGTAGTCAAATCAGTTAGAAGAAACTGTACTACCCGTACCATACAGTAGACCAGCAAAGATGCAGGGTTTGGATCATACCATAACTCCTGCACCAACCCCCAAAGCATATGCATGGGTGCGGGATGGCGAGGCCATAGCTAGCTAGCTAGCTAGTTGATAATCAACTATGGGTAGTAATTAATTTAAGTTGTGATTGCTAAGCCTAACTAACATTCCAAATGTGTGAAAGATGTAGCCGCCAAGGAGGCAGCATCTAGAAGGAAGCAAAAGGAGCTGCGTGCATGGCCATGCAAGTTTTAGGAGCTAATCACCTCCCCCAGTTTTGACTTTGCAGCTAAGAATATTAGTTGTTGGCATGTTGCCTCGATCATGCATCTATCCATACGGTTCTCATCCCGATCTTCTTTTCTTCCTCAGCTGAAAATTGCCAAGGCAACTAACTCAGAAAATAAATGAATTCACTGCACATTGGACAAGCTTGTCGACGGATCTGTTAATTTGTAGATGTCTTTGGAGAGAAAATTCAGATGAAAAGATGGAAAGAGATTTGATCATTATCATGAGTTAAGTCACTGCTTATCTGGTTGTTGCAACATGGAAAATGAAGTTGATGTCTCCTTCCTTGCCTATGTATGTTCATATATATGATGCTTGGATGCATTAATTCAATGATATATATGCATGTTTTATCATGGCTGACATATCATGGTGATCATGAGAACTGGACTTGGGTGCAGTTATGGTCCTTATGGATGAAGAAATGTGTGATCAAGCCAGACTTTTTGTTTTCCGTTTCAGAACCTCACGTTATCATTATGCATGGTGGCACAGTATGTGTACGATAGATATGATGACCTCCACGTGAATGAGTCTCATCAAGCTAAGGTGAAAACAATGTGCTACCAGTTGTTCAAAGTTAATTAACAATGGCAGGCAGTACAGTTATACACGCAGTCGTACAAGCAAATTAATAATGCAGGTAATTAACAGTCAGTACTCGCCGATCAGTTTATCTTACTACCTTCTTAGAAATGCATTGTCGTCCTTCTCCAACAGTTTGAATTTTTACGTGGATCAATCTTTGGCAGGCGGCCCACAACCTCCTCTCCCCCGACGCGCTTGAGCTCCAAGGCGCCGCTTCAGGGCAGATATCGGCGGGACCTACCATCAGGGCAGGAGGCTTTGATGTCTGTAGGCCCTCTCGGCAGGACGTGATCGCATTCGGAGGGATTTCAGATCCAGTTTCTGAGGGCCGGCGGATGAGTCGCCGGCTCGAGGATTTTCCGGAGGTTGACGACATGCAGCAGAGGTGCGCTATGCGGGCGGCCAAGCTTCGTGACATTGAAGTCACTACTGGTATGTCTGTTAACGTATCTAATTCAATTTTACATTATTCAGATGAGGAGATTATTCATAATGCAAACCAACTAGGAGTTTCACTGGGGAGTAATGATAGAGAGATATCTAATTCGGTCAATGATCTCCTAGATTTGGAGGCGGAACGTGCATTAGAGACTATTCAAAACCTAGCTGCGGTAAAACCCATGAACGATGCAGAGATTGGTGCGTTAGGGGTTAGAGTGCTTGATAATCTTTGTGCGGATCTTGCACCATCTAATCCTCACTCCTAGGAAGAGGATGCAACCCTAGAGGAGGATATCGCTAGCCCCACTGTGCCCGGTTATGAGGACCGGATGGAGGATCCAAGTAGACCCAAACGCACGTGAAAGCGGAAGATTTATCCCACTTCTGCGGTTCGTCGGAGTGCTAGGATTCAGACTACCAAAATATTTCATGATGAAAGAAGAAAGGAATCTTTTGGAATAGCAGAGGTCTCAAAGACTTGGCTAAAAGAAGGTTTCTTGCTGAGGCATCTTTAGAGCATCGTTTAGATTTTATTGCTCTCTCGGAAACTGGTCGTGAGAACTTTGCGCCCCAGTTTCTTGCCTCTCTTGTGGGCGGTGTTGTTTTTGATTGGCATTGCCTTCCTCCGCGAGGAAGATCGGGTGGGATCTTGCTTGGTGTGAGATGCGACTCGCTAGAAGTCCGCAGTGTAGTGATGGGTGACTTTGCGGTCAAGTTTCGAGTTAGGTCTAAAACTGATGGTTTCAACTGGGCTTTGGTGGCGGTATATGGTGCCGCACAACCTGAGCTAAAACCGGAGTTTTTGGCGGACCTTGTTCGAATCTGTGGGTCTGAGCAGCTTCCCATGTTGGTTGGGGGTGACTTCAATATCATTAGGAGGAGAGAGGAGAAGAACAACGATAATTTTGACGGCAGGTGGTCATTTATGTTCAATACCATTATTCAAAGCTTGGATCTGAGGGAGATAGAACTTTCTGGTAGAAAGTTTACCTGGGCTAATGCTATGCCAAACCCGACGTATGAAAAACTTGATCGAGTTCTCGCGAGCGTTGAGTGGGAACAGAAGTACCCTCTCGTAACGGTACAAGCCCTCTCGCGTGGAATATACGATCACACTCCTTTGTTTCTGGACTCAGGAGAGCCGAATCACATGGGAAACAAAAATACCTTTTCTTTCGAGATGGCCTGGTTTGAGAGCAAAGGTTTCTTGGACCTGATTGCCAGGGAATGGGTTAAAGGTGCAGGAGGTAGGACTTCGGTCGAGCGTTGGCTGAATAAGATTAGGCATTTGAGAAGTTTCTTGAGGGGATGGGCTAAACACCTTAGTGGGGTGTATAAAATTGAAAAGGACAGGCTCCTTTCTCTTATTCAGGCCCTTGACATACAGGCTAAATCCACGATGTTGCAGCCAGCCAAGCTCCAGGTTAAAACTGAGGCGGAGAAGAGGCTGAAAGAGCTTCTCCGCGAAGAAGAATTGAAGCGGGCATTATGAGCTAAGGTCCGCAAAGTTGTCCAGGGGGACGCGAATACCCAATTCTTTCACTTAATTGCTAATGGCAAACATAGAAAGAAGAGAATATTTCAGCTTGAGCAAGACGAAGGAACCATTTTAGGACAGGATAACCTAAATACCTATATAACCGAATATCACAAGCAGTTATTTGGACCTCCCGAGAATAGCTATGTGTCCCTCGATGAGTCCAGGATTGAGGATGTACCTCAATTATCAGTTGCCGATAATGATATTTTGGTTGCCCCGTTTTCATAGAAGGAGGTGTTTGATGCTATTGCACAGATGAAAAACAATAAGGCTCCCGGACCTGATGGTTTCCCGGCTGAGTTTTACAAAAAGTGCTGGCACATTATTAAGGGGGATTTGTTACCTATGTTACATGATCTGTTCTCTGGACAGCTTCATTTATTTCACTTGAATTTTGGAACTATCACATTGCTTCCTAAGAAAATGGATGCTATGAGAATAGAGCAGTTCAGGCCGATCTGCCTTCTTAATGTTAGTTTCAAAATCTTCACCAAGGTCGGGACTAATAGGCTTACACAGATTGCACATTCTGTGGTAAAACAGTCCCAAACTGCTTCCATGCCGGATAGAAACATCCTCGAAGGGGTTGTTGTCCTTCATGAAACGCTCCATGAAATCCATTCTAAAAAACTTGATGGAGTGATTTTTAAGGTGGATTTCGAGAAAGCGTATGATAAAGTCAAATGGCCATTCCTTCAACAGGCATTGCGTATGAAAGGTTACGATGAAGCCTGGCGCCACCAGGTTAAATCGTTTACGCAAAAAGGTAGTGTTGGAATTAAGGTGAATGACGATATTGGTCATTATTTCCAGACACATAAAGGCCTAATACAAGAAGATCCGATGTCGCCTATCCTGTTTAACATCGTGGTGGATATGTTAGCACTTTTGATAGGAAGTTCTAAGGAGAATGGTCAAGTAGGTGGCTTAGTACCTCATCTTGTTGATGGAGGTGTATCCATTCTTCAGTACGCTGATGATACAATCATCTTTATGGAGCATGATTTGGCCAAGGCAAGAAATATGAAGCTGGTGTTATGCCTTTTCGAACAATTGACCGGGCTTAAGATTAACTATCACAAGAGTGAGTTGTTCTGCTTTGGTAGAGCCAAGGAAGAACAAGATGCTTATAGGCAATTGTTTGGGTGTGATTTGGGGGCGTTACCTTTTTCTTACCTAGGTATACCAATCCACCACCGCAAGCTGACAAATCGAGAATGGAAGTGCATCGAAGATAGATTTGAAAAGAAACTGAGTTGCTGGAAGGGCAAGCTCATGTAATACGGAGGCCGACTAATTTTGATTAATTCGGTGCTCACGAGTATGCCTATGTTTCTTCTATCATTCTTTAAAGTCCCAGTTGGGGTTAGGAAAAGACTGGACTTTTATCGATCGCGTTTCTTCTGGCAGGGTAATGAGCTAAAAAGAAAGTACCGGCTAGCTAAATAGGATATCATTTGTAGACCGAAAGACCAAGGGGGGCTTGGTATTGAAAATCTCGAAGTCAAGAACAGATGCCTTCTTAGTAAGTGGCTGTGGAAGCTATCCCAAGAGACTGATGCCACGTGGGCACAAATACTGCGTAACAAGTACCTTCAGACCAAAACTTTGTCACAAGTGACGGTTAGGTCGACTGACTCGCCTTTCTGGAAAGGACTCATGAAAGTCAAACAATCACTGTTTAATAGGGCAAAGTTCATTATTGGCAACGGTACTAGTACACGGTTCTGGGAGGATACTTGGCTCGGAGAGACACCCTTGGCCATTCAATACTCGTCTTTATATCGTATTGTTCAATGTCATGAGGTGTTCGTTGCAACGACATTTTAATCTATCCCCCTTAATATTCAGTTTAGACGGTCGCTAGCGGGCAATCATTGGGAAGAATGGCTCCGTCTAGTTAGGAGGCTGATGGAGGTTCAGCTTTCCCAGCAACCAGATGAATTACGCTGGAAGCTAACTAGGTCTGGAGTATTCACAGTTAAATCAATGCATATTGATGTTATCAACTCGAGCTTCATTCCTACCTCCATGCATGTTTGGGCTGTCAAAGTTCCTTTAAAAATAAAAGTGTTTATGTGGTTTGTCCACAAACAAGTCATTTTAACTAAGGACAACCTGACAAAGCGTAATTGGACAGGATCTACTAGGTGTAGTTTCTGTGATCGGGATGAGAAAATTAAACACCTGTTTTTTGATTGCCCGCTGGCCAAAGTTCTTTGGTGTACCGTCCACATTGGTTTCAATATTACTCCACCGAATTCTGTTAACATGTTATTTGGGACATGGCTTAATGGGATTCAGCCTGATGTAGCAAAACATATTCGTGTGCGAGTATGTGCTTTGCTCTGGACTATCTGGAATTGCAGAAATGATTTGGTTTTTAACAGAATATCACGATTTCATTTTGTGCAGGTTATCTTCCGAGCCATGGCATTAATCCGTTCGTGGTCACTACTCACTCCGATGGAGGCCAGGGAGCATTTGGTTACTGGGTCTATCCGCTGGGAGATGGTAGCTCAGGATATCTTCAACCGGTTTGGATGGCGGTCATGTAATAGGATAGGCAATTAGTTTACCTATCTTGCTTTAGCCGGCCGGTTGTGGCGTCCCTGTCTTGGCTAGTTTGTTTTCCTAGCATTTTTGGCTCTGAGTGAGCGTTTGTTTCCGTTGGAGATTTTCAGACCTTGTTACAACTTTTTATTTATAATAAGTTGGTCGTATGCATCGTTCTGATGCAGAGGCCGGGGTGCCCCCTTTTTCAAAAGAAAAAAAATATGTATTTTTTGTTTGCTGAACCCTAGCCGCCCCTCCTCCTCTTCCCTTCCTTACCGCCGCCTGAAGCAGCCGCCTGGCAAGCCCAGGGCGCCAAGGATGGTGGCGGCGGGGCCTCGATTGCCCTGCCTCTGCGTGGGGAACCCCGGATCTGGAGTGGCGGTTCCATTGGCAAGGCATGGCCGGCTAGCAGCAGTGCGGGTGGTGGATTTGGCGTCCCGGCCGCATGGGCGGCAGGATATGGTGGTCGTTGGCGGCCGGCGGCGGTTTCTGTGGTGGCCGGTGCGCGCGATCTGGCGCCTCCCCTCCTCCCCTGTTTGGTGTGCGGGCCAGCCTCGTCGGGCCGCGCTTCTTTGGGTCGCCGGTTATGCACAGGAGGCGCTGCTGGTGGCGGGGATCTAGTTCGGGCGAAATCCCTGATCGGCCATGGCCAGCCGTGTCGACGGCGATGCCTGAGGGCGCCGTTCCCCTCCTTGAAGGCATCGGTATGGACTGGTCCCCTCACTTCCCCTTCCTTTTGGTCTTCTTGAAGGCGCCGCTTTGAAAATCTTGGGGCTGGGTGGCGCTTGTGGGTGGTGGGCGACGGTGGTGGTGCGGCCCTATCCTAGCATGGATCTGCGTTCGTTGGTTGGAGATGGACTTGCGTAGGTGGAGGTCGTCATTTGGCGCCATGGTGGCGTTGATGGCGGAGGCATCTGCCAAGGTTGGCACATCAATCTGCTCTGAAGATGGACCAGTGGAAGATGGCGGTGACGACATATGTGAGTGCGTCGGACCGGTTTGTGCCCCGAACCCGGTATGTGGCTCGATCGGAGCCACCGGCTTTAGATGTTAGGCTTAGGTGAGAGGTTTGGGTATTTCGCCTAGCTTGCACCCCTTCATCATATGAATTAAAGTGACGACAGATATTACCAAGATGACGAATTCAAGCATATTGTTGTACTACTTTGTAAGGTTCTCAAGAATAATCAATAAAATGACCGCATGCATCTTTCAGATGCAGAGACCGGGGGTCATCCTTCTTTTCTAAAAGTCTATATTTTTATTTAGAAAAGAAGGATTACCCTGGCCTCTGCATCATTTTGATGCACACCGTCATTTTTTTTATAAAAGAATAGCGATATGTACAACTAATCGTGAAAAGCGGATCGCGATATATGCACTTAGATGAATCGGTCGAGGTGGATTGTCGAGGTTTGGGGAATACATGCGGATAGACGACCGAGCTGTTGCCAATGGTTTTTTTAGGTACACTTGCCAATGGTTTTGTATGTGTATGTATGGTTCTTCGATAATGGCAGGTGAGAGTAACGAGTATGCAGAACAACGCGTACTGAAACTCTGCACTGACCATGGCCACTCTCAGATGTATCTCACCGCGAGCCATGTAGAACAATCAGACGGAAAGAAAGAAACTGCTGGTGGTGGTGGTAGTGGTAGTGGATGCTTAGACAGTTTAATTCATCTTTAATTATTATTTTTGAGGAATAACTTCGTGTTAGGACCCTGAAACGCAGGAGTCCCCGGACATTTGCACAAAGAATCTCGAAAGGAACAAAGTTAACTCAGTCCTACGAGACCCTTGTAGACATTGTCATCTACAACCGTTGCCGACCACCATCGTCGTTGAAGGTTCAACGACCGCCGGAGATAGGACAGATGAGCAGCCCCACAACCCAGATCTGCCGAAGCTCCATAGCTGAAGCATCCCAGATCTGCCGACAGATGAGACCCTTGTAGACATTGTCATCTACAACCGTTGCCGACCACCATCGTCGTTGAAGGTTCAACGACCGCCGGAGATAGGACAGATGAGCAGCCCCACAACCCAGATCTGCCGAAGCTCCATAGCTGAAGCAGCTTTGTGAACCAATTGAGCAGCCCGTCGCAGAACGACAAGACCGAATCCTTGTTGCTTGTCGGTCGGCGAACATCCCCGTGCTCGTCGGTTTGCAGATCCGTCGACTCCACTCGACGTCGTCGAAGGCGGGGATCAGATCTGCTCGCCATCTTCCACAAGCCCTTGTACGAGGCCATCATGTTCGAACTGTTGTCGGGCGTCGCTATCATCCGAAGAGGGAGCCACCACCGGCCGGATCATCCCAAATCATCCTCCTAGGCCCTCAAGTTGTGCTCGAGGAGACACCGCCGAGATGAAGGCGGGCCTGGAGGACAAAGGAGAAGAACTAGGTCGCCGCCGACGCCTTGCCGACCTAGCCCTACCACCCAGATCTCGCTGGCCACGCATGACCTGCGAGCAGATCATAGCTCACAGATCTGACACCCACCGCTCCAAGGACCATAGCAAGGAAAGATCAGAGGCAACATTATTGACCGCCGCCGCCATCGCCGCCGGAGAAGCCATGACGGACGGACAAACCCTAGCTACGAAGCTAACCTAACCTACAGCTAAAAAGGAACCGCGTGAAGGATCCGGCGACTCCGACCATTACCCAACGAGCATGAGGCCCGTGGGGGAGTGGAGTCACCGGATCCAAAGCCGGAAGCCTGGCCGCCCCTCTGGTTGCCTTTGGGAGGGAGCGAGAGGAAGAGACGCGTGAACCACGACAGCACTACCAAGGTTTTTTCTATGAGTTCAATCGGCCTATGTTCTTTCAAAAACAGTAGACATTCCTACTGTGCATTTTTATAAAAAAAATTGAAGTTGCATAGTTTAGAGAGTAAAAGAAAAGAGTGATCAAATAAAGTTAGCAATACGCAATTGGAGGTATTTTTCCTTTTTGCTCTATGTATCACCATAGCAAGTTCTTCTATGAATTTCTTCAAGAAATTGTGACGACTTGCTTGAACTCTCTTGAACATGTAGTCGTTTCTCACTGTCCAAATAGACCATCTCACTAGAAATAAGATGATGATCTCATAAAGTAGGGATAGTTGCATAGTTTCTCGATATGTTATAATTGATCAACCATAGACATTTGCTGCCATCCAAAACCATGCGGGATGGATCGTATCTCGACCAAAGGTAGGCAAAGGGAAAGTGGAGGAATACGTTGACTCTTTTTTCCAAAAGGGGAACACTCCGGCCTCTCCATCATGTGATGCACACAGCCAAGAATAAGTTGTTTCTAGATTCAGTTGTTGGAGCATCACATAGGAGTAGGACACATGAGTAGTTAGGCAAAGAAAATTTTCTTCTGAAGGATATCTCTTGTATTGAACCTTTCATGTAAGAGGAGCAAAAAAAGACCTTGTGCTTATTTTGACAACATGACTTCTAACGCCATTTAAAGGCTGACACAACTGCCCTAAGCCCCTAACCCGTCATGTGCAAACATGCTTTCAAAAGAGCTCCCAGAATATGCCCAAACATCTTGGGAGTTAGATAACTCAGAATCGTGGATAAACTCTCGAGGGGCTGGTGTAAGATTGGATTGATGGAAGCGTTCCTACTCCTCCGTAGAGGAGCCGCGGGTATATATTGATTGTGGGGAGGAACAACCCCTGTCGTGGTTTACAAGAAGCCCATCGATCACTAGGATTCAGCCGGATAGAGATAGGAAGTTAAATGGGAGAGGAAAGAATAGAGAAGGTAGTTGAGATTACATAATGCAAATATCTCTAAGTCTAACACCCTCCCTTAATCTAAACTACCTATCCTAGATTGAGATTGTTCTTGAATTCTTCAAATGGCTTGTATGGTAGAGCTTTAGTAAACCCGTCAGCCACTTGATCTTTGGAAGGAATAAAGCGTATCTCCAGCTTGTTCTCTGCAACCCTTTCTCGTACAAAGTGAAAGTCTATCTTAATATGCTTGGTTCTGGCATGAAAGACAGGATTAGCACTCAAATAAGTGGCACCCAAATTGTCACACCATAGACATGAAATACAATGTTGCTTCACACCCAATTCTTCAAGCAAAGATTCAAGCCAAATAATTTCAGCAGTAGCATTTGCCAATGATTTGTACTCAGCTTCAGTACTTGACCTTGACACCATTGCTTGTTTCATGGCACTCCATGAAATAAGATTAGAACCAAAGAAAACAGCAAAACCACCTATTGATTTTCTATCATCGCTGCAACCTGTTCAGTCTGCATCAGAGAAAGCACTAACAAGTGTAGAATTGGACCATCTGAAATGAAGTCCCAAACTTGGAGTGTGCTTAACATACCATATGATCCTTTTGACAGTTGTCCAATGAGCAGAAGTGGGAGCATGTAAGTATTGACATACTTTGTTAAAAACAAATGAAATATTTGGTCGTGCCAAGGTTAAATATTGCAAGGCTCCAACAACACTTCTGTATCTAGTGCTTTATTCCTCCTTAAGTGGCTCCCCTTCATATGCTGACAATTGTTCTGATGAAGATAATGGTGTGGGTGAGGCCTTGCAATCCTTCATTCCCATCCGAGCCAAGAGTTCAGTGGCATATTTTTCTCGTTTCAACACTATACCATCCTGAACCTTTTTAACTTCAATGCCTAAAAAGAAGCTCAAATCACCAAGATCCTTTAAAGCAAATTCTGAGCTTAGATCATGCAGCAGAGCATCAGTGGCATTCTGAGAAGAGCTTGCAACTATAATATTGTCAACATATATGAGCACAAAGATAACAGTATTTGCCTTATTGTATATGAAGAGAAATGTGTCAACCTTTGATGCAATAAATCCAAGATGTTTTAACTTCATACTTAACCCGGAGTACCATGCTCTAGGTGCTTGTTTCAAACCATATAGAGCCTTGTCAAGTTTGCATATAATGAGGTTTTTGCTTGTTTTCATAACCTGATGGTTGCCTCATGTAGACCTCCTCTTCCAGAACACCATGCAAAAACGCGTTCTGTACATCTAGCTGCCTTAGGCTTCATCCCCTAGACACAACAATAGCTAGCATGAGTCTTATGGTTGCAGCTTTCACCACAGGACTAAATGTATCCTCATAATCAATACCATAACGTTGCTTAAAACCTTTAGCAACAAGACATGCTTTATACTTGTCAATGGAGCCATCTGCCTTTTTCTTGATCCTATACACCCACTTACAATCAATGATATTTTTACCTTTCCGGTTTGGTACCAAGTGCCATGTTTTGTTTCTCATTAAGGTTGTATATTCCTCATCCATAGCCTTTCTCCACTTTTGATCTTCAAGTGCATCATCCAATTTTGTTGGCTCACCTGAAATGCACAACATGCCATACGGAATAGTGCCATCAGTTCTTATTTTTGGATTCTTAATACCTTTTTGTAGCCGAGTTGTAACTCTTGATGTGGCTGGTGGAGGTTGTTGTACACGCTAGCGCACGGCATCGCTGGTTGCAGAAGATCCTGGAGAGGAATCAGGAGATGCCACACCGGATCCAGTGGCCACGGGTGTGGCTTGCTCATTCAGCGCCGCACCGTCCATTGCCGCAGCAGATCCCGCGCCAGGTGAGCCTGTCGGCCGCATTTGCGAGCCACGCCTCACGGTTGGCTGCATGCGCGAGCCGCTCGAGGGGGATTCCCCGTGTGGAGACGTGGCGGCCGCGGATTGCGTCTCCTAAGCCTGGTCATGCAGACTGGCCGGCTAGCGATTCGAGACGAATATCCGCACCCGATCCGAGGAGGATCGGCGCGCAGAAGTGGCAGGCGCCGCCAAATCGTCCTCGTACGCCGCGCCAACTTCGTCCTCTTCTTGTACATGAAATATAGCTTCGCTTTGAATGGGATTTTGATCATTTTGATCATTTTGAACTCCATTTTCTTCAGAGACCTGCACACACGGAAGACGAGGATTGGTTCCAGTAGGAATATTATCATCATGTTGGTTAGTGCAATTGTTTCCCCCATGATCAAAATCTCGAAGTGTAGATGGAAGAAGAAGAATCTCTTGACAAAGGAGGGCGTCAGCATTAGGGTGAAGAGATTCAAATGGAAAACTGATTCATCAAACACGACATCTCGAGATATATAAACTCTTCTTGTGGGAACATCTGGACACTTCACCCCTTTGTGCATAGGGCTATAGCCCAAAAACACACATTTTTTTGAATGAAACACAAGTTTGCGTGTGTTGTATGGTCTTAGATTCGGCCAACATGCACAACCGAATACTCGAAGAGATTTGAAGTCTGGTTTGACACCAAAAATACGTGTGATGGGACTCTCAAATTTGATGACTTTGCTTGGTCGAATATTTATGAGATATGTGGCAGTGAGAAAGGCTTCATCCCAGAATTTTAGGGGCATGGAAGCATTGGCTTGCAGTGCTACTCCTACCTCAACAACATCACAGTGTTTGCGTTCAGCCAACCCGTTCTGTTGGTGAGCATGGGGACAAGAGACACGGTGATAAATTCTAATCTTTTAGAAAAAGGAATTTAATTTTTCATACTCATCACCCCAGTCGGTTTGCATAGCAAGAATCTTTGAGTCTAGTTGGTGTTCAACAAGGTTTTGGAAGTTGAGAAAAACTTGGAAAACATCAGACCGTTTCTTTAGCAAATAAATCCAAGTGAACTTGCTATAATCATCAATGAAACTAACATAATAAGAAAATCTGCCAACTGATGTGGGAGCTGGTCCCCATACATCTGAAAAAACTAGTTGCAATGGAGCAATGGATACACTTGTAGATATAGGATAAGGTTGCTCGTGACTCTTAGCTTGCTGGCAATCATCACAAATTGACTGAACACTAGACTCATAGGGAAGATTATTCTTGCTAAGGACATGTTGAACTATGACTGAAGAGGGATGACCAAGACGACTATGCCACTTTGTCGAGGAAGGTTTGGTGACAGTCCACGCTTGTTTATTCGACCATGATGAAGATGAAGATGATATGAGTGGATATAGGCCTCCCTCACACTTTCCTCTAGGATGACTCTCCTCGTTGCCAAGTCCTTGATCACAAAAGAGTAGGGATAAAATATTATGAGAACATTGTTGTCAATGGCAAAACGATGAACAAAAACGAGATTCTTGGAAGCATGTGGAACATGTAAGACATTACTAAGGTGTAAATCTTTTACAGGGGTTTTAACAATTGATTTTCCAACATGTGTAATATCCATACCGGTTCCACTTGCCATGTGTATCTGGTCACTGCCATGATACCTTTCCCGCATCATCAGCTTGTCAAGTTCCCCGGTGATGTGCTCAGTAGCACCGGAGTCGGCATACCAGTTGGTGTCAATGTCGTAGTTGTTGGTGACGAGGTTGGCTGCCTTCTTCTCCTCATGATCATCATCATAGCGATGCCAGCAAGCTCTTACGCCACCGGCATGAAACTTGTAGCAGATCTGGCACTCTGGATAGTCTCCTTCTTGTGTTTTTGTTGTTGTTGTTGTTGCGGTTGGGGACAGAATCGTTGTTGCTGATGGCCACCACCACCACCGCGACCAAGGGAAGAAGGAGAGCGGTTCCCTCGACCGCGTCCTCCTCTGGTGCTTCGGCCACGGCCTCCCCTGCCACGGGACTGCCCGCGCCCCTTGTAGACGGCGTTGGCAGAGGAGCAGAAGCCTGCTGGTCCGTCCCCCAGCATCTCCATCCGCTGATCGAACGCAGAGATCTGCGCGAAGAGATCATTGACGCTGATGGAGTTCTTGATTGCGGCGATTGCTGCCACGATGGGATCATAGTTCCGATCAAGGCCAGCCAGGATGTAGTCCACCATCTCCGGACCGGTTACTAGACGCCCAGCTGCAGCTAGCTCATCCCTGAGGTTCTTCATCTTGGCGATGAAGGCGTTGCTCGACATATTGCCCTTCTTGGTGTTGGAGATGGCCATCCGTAGATTGGTTATGCGGGATTGCGACTACGCAGTGAATATCATGGTAAGAGCAGTCCATAGATCAAAGGTGTTGTCCTTATCGATGACTTGTGCAAGGATTTCCTGGGTGAGAGAATTCAGCTGGTAGCTTAGAACCTGCCGATCCTTCGACAACCACGGGTCGTACAGAGGGTTGGGCTCGGTGGCCGTGTTTTTGTCCGCCTTGGTGACTTCTACTGTTTTTGGCGGTGCGGTGTCGCTGCTGTCGAGGAGGCCGGTCACTTGTGCGCCTCGCAGTGCCATCATGACCTACGCCTTCCACAGGAGGTAGTTCCCCCTTGCGAGCTTCTCTGTTGGTGGAGAACCTAGGTTGAGGCCGACGGTGCTTGAGCTCGTAGCCATGGCGATGGAAGGGTGTTTAGGGTTTTGGGTTTGCTAGATGATAGGAAGAGTCTTGGCTCTGTATACCCTGTAAGATTGGATCGATGGAAGCGTTCCTACTCCTCCGTAGAGGAGCCGCGAGTATATATTGATTGTGGGCAGGAACAACCCATGTCGTGGTTTACAAGAAGCCCACCGATCGCTAGGATTCAGCGGGATAGATATAGGAAGTTAAACGGGAGAGGAAAGAATAGAGAAGCTAGTTGAGATTACATAACGCAAATAGCTCTAAGTCTAACAGCTTGAACTCTAGAAAGGCTTCCACATGTATTGGAAGGTGAATTGTTTGAGTTGCATAATAGAGCTAATGGAGGAGTTCTCATCTTTTATAAGGAAAAAATGGGGAAATAGCAATATGAGATCTTGAAAGTACTAGTTATACTTGAAAGAAATATGCCCTAGAGGCAATAATAAAGTTGTTATTTTATATTTCCTTATTCATGATAAAGGTTTATTATTCATGCTAGAATTGTATTGATCGGAAACCTAAATACATGTGTGGATACATAAACAAATACCATGTCCCTAGTGAGTGTCTACTAGACTAGCTCGTTGATCAAAGATGGTTAAGGTTTCCTAACCATAGACATGTGTTGTCATTTGATAACGGGATCACATCATTAGGAGAATTATGTGATGGATAAGACCCATCTGTTAGCTTAACATAATGATCGTTCAGTTTATTGCTACTACTTTCTTCATGTCAAATACTTATTCCTTTGACTATGAGATTATGCAACTCCCGGATACCGGAGGAATACCTTGTGTGCTGTCAAAGGTCACAACGTAACTAGGTAATCATAAATATGCTCTACAGGTATCTCCAAAGGTGTTTGTTGAGTTGGCATAGATCGAGATTAGGATTTGTCACTCCGAGTATCAGAGAGGTATCACTGGGTCCTCTCGGTAATACACATTATAAGCTTGCAAGCAAATGACTAAGGAGTTAGTCACAAGGTGATGTATTATGGAACGAGTAAAGAGACTTGCCGGTAACGAAATTAAACTAGGTATGAAGATACCGATGATCGAATCTCGGGCAAGTAACATACCGGTGGACAAAGGGAATTACGTATGTTGTCATAACGGTTCGACCGATAAAGATCTTCGTAGAATATGTAGGAGCCCATATGGGCATCCAGGTTCCGCTATTGGTTATTGACCGGAGAGGTGTCTCGGTCATGTCTACATAGTTCTCGAACCCATGGGGTCCACACGCTTAATGCTCGTTGACGATATAGTGTTATATGAGTTATATGTTTTGGTGATGGAATGTTTTTTCGGAGTCCCGGATGAGATCACGGACATGACGAGGAGTCTTCAAATGGTCGAGAGGTAAAGATTAGTATATAGGATGATGGTATTTGGACACTGGAAGTGTTTCGGGACGTACCGGGAAGGAATCGGGTCACCGGAAGGGGTTCCGGGCACCCCGCGGCAAGTTATGGGCCCTATGGGCTAAAGGAGGGGACAGACCATCCCACAAGGGGGCTGGTGTGCCCCTCCCTTGTTTGGACAGCCCTAGGGAAGGAAAAGGGGGAGGGCTAGCCCCTCCTGCCTTTCCCTCTCATGGGAGAAAGGAAAGGGGGGGCACCACCCTCCCCTGCCTTTCCCCGCACTCCAAATAAGGAAAGCGGGCGCGGCTTGGGAAGGACCCCAAATAGGATTCCTCCTACTTGGGAGGGGCGCCTAGCACACAACAGAAAATTGCCTAGCCTTGTGCGGCGGCCCCCCTCCACCGTTTAAACCCCCGGTCATATTTTCGTAGTGCTTAGGCGAAGCCCTACGGAGATCACTTCACCATCACCGTCACTACGACGTCGTGCTGTCAGAACTCATCTACTACCTCGCCGTCTTGCTGGATCAAGAAGGCATAGGACGTCACCGAGCTGAACATATGCAGAACGCATAGGTGTTGTACGTTCGGTACTTGATCAATTGGAGCACGAAGAAGTTCGAATACATCAACTGCATTGTTAAACGCTTCCATTTAAGGTCTACGAGGGTACGTAGACATACTCTCCCCCTCTCATTGCTATGCATCTCCATGGATAGATCATTGCGTGTGCATACAAAAAAAATTTGTTTTCCATGCAACGATTCCCAAGAATACTTTCTGAACAAAGTGGATTCCTCATTTTAGAGATGGCAGGTCGCAAGAGCTTCAAATGAGGGCAAAAGTTTTAAACAATCTCTCAGCCAAAATAGTCTGAGAATTCTTTAGGTGGAAATCCTGAGTGATAATACACTTTCTAAATCATGTGAACCCATGGGAAATCTTTATGGCTGACGAACATCTAGATTTTTAATAATGATGCATTAATTTGCACTTTAATATTAATTATGCCAAGTACTCCATTTGTGTTAGACTTGTAGACTAGGTCCCACACATTTAAAGAGGTTATTCTTTGTGAAGCCTCCACCTCTCTAGAGTCAATGTTTTCTACATTTGTCCAAGAACTCAATGATTCCCTTGTACACCATGAGAGAAAAGGTTGAAGATGATAGAACTAAATTAACTACTCCCTCTGTCTAGGTGTGTAAGCCATCTTAGGTTGCGCACTGTGACCAAGGTGGAGGGGAAAACGAGAGAAATTAATGTTATTTTGCTAATTAATAACATTGCATGAAATTAACTAACAACTGCATGTCGTGTTTGGTAGTCTCAAGTCATTTAAAGCATGCATGGCCCACATCTCTTATTGGTTGATATGTCACAAAACAAGAAACGAGATGAGAGTTAATGTACCGTGCCTAAGTGTTTTGGGATTATTTGGTTTTCGTAAGATGACTTACACACCTAGACGGAGGGAGTATGTGGAATTTCCCTGCATAGCTTAGATATTTTGAGCAGCTAAGTGGTAGGTTTTAACCCTTTGAACATCAGCAATTCCATCTTTGAATTTGTGATACTTAGGGGAAGCCCAAGATAAGTGGAAGAACTAGAAACGAGTCAACTTAGTACCATAGGGCACTTGTGATGTCATGGAATTCATCCTCGGGAATAATTATTGGGATCAAGCTGGACTTTTGATAGTTAGGTCTTAATCTCGTACATTTACAAATTTGTCTAGAATCTCTTTAAGGTGTTGTAGTTGTTGCATATATCTTGGCATTCTGTAAATATAAGATGAAAGAACAAATGAGCATTCTATATGAAGGAAATATGCCCTAAAGGCAATAATAAAGTTGTTATTTATATTTCCTTGTATCATGATAAATGTTTATTATTCATGCTAGAATTGTATTAACCAGAAACTTGATACATGTGTGGATACATAGACAAAACACAGTGTCCCTAGTAAGCATCTACTAGACTAGTTCGTTAATCAAAGATGGTTAAGTTTCCTAACCATAGACATGTGTTGTCATTTGATGAACGGGATCACATCATTAGGAGAATGATGTGATGGACAAGACCCATCCATTAGCTTAGCATAATGATCATTAAGTTTTTTTGATATTGCTTTCTTCATGACTTATGCATATTCCTTTGATTGTGAGATTATGCAACTCCCGAATACCGGAGGAATACCTTGTGTGCTATCAAACGTCCAACGTAACTGGGTGATTATAAAGATGCTCCACAGGTGTATCCGATAGTCCTCAAACAATTTGACTGGGTCCCTGCAAGAAATGGGTTTGGGTTTCATTCTCACCGTATAACCTACGATTGGCAATAGCTGCCTTGTACAAGGGAAAATTGTCATACCATTCTAAAGTTTAAACAATGTTTTGATCGCCGTCATTCTACTATGGGTAAGTCACTGAGACTTACCATCCCATATAGCAGAGGCGAATAATAAGAGTAAGTCGGCATGGTGATCAATCCATTCTGCACCCAAATCATTACCTTGTATATGGTTTAGTGAATGTCGCATCCTAACACTCGGTCATCTTCACAAGCATTGCAGAATTTCTCTTGTCGACGAACTAAATTTGGATAAAACCATGGATTCTGCAAGCCAAACAAACAGCTATCGTTCCTTCATAACTCTCAGGTTTTGCGTAACTCCTATAAGATCGTCTGTTGATACAGGCATATCCTCTTCCAGGGTTTTTCCTTCAGCAAGAGTGTGCTTACTTCTTGGCAGGTCCTGGAGCCTGTGGGTTATGGCCCATCTCATCACTTGTAAACATTGAACTCATCTTGGGGTTACAATTGCTCCAAATTACCACATTGTACCTCCTTTATGTCCAATAGTACTTCATCCCTTCATATTCTTGGGGTATCCCACATATCGAGATAAAACTCATACTTATTTTGTCCGAAGTCCACTCCGTGGAATACCATTATCTTTTCCAGGGGTCAAGTGTCCTCACAGGGTACTACCACCCTTGAAATGCACAAATTCTTCCATAGACCATATTTCTCATATCCTCGAAAATGGTCAAAATCTTTCTTCATAGAGTAACAACTCATAAAATTCAACGTATGAAATCATGATACATGAACTTTATTGATTTCATGAACTTATTACAATCTCGTGCATTTCCATTACATGCCTCAACTCAACACCTCAATAGTAAAAAGAAATGTTCCCACTACTACTATATTTTTTGGATGCAATCTCAACTATTTAGCACAAGCCTCCTTCTCTTTGGGACAATCTCTGGCAAAGTGCCCTGCTTCATTACAGCAGAAACATCTTACTTCTAACCAGTCTCAAGGTCTCCTTGTGATTATATAGCCTCCTTGGGTCCTCATCTTCCCTTTTGGGCAATCGCTGAAGTAGTGTCATGAATCTTTGCACTTGAAACATGTGATATGACTCGGGTCCTTCTTTGTAGAAATTGGGTTGTTCCTGGAATCCAATCTATTTCTCTTCCTGGACTTTTCTGTGCCAATCAGGGCTTCTATTTCCTGTGGGTCATACTCTACTTCCATTGTCGGAAATGCTACTAGATCCCCCTTCAGAGAATTCTAGGAGATGTGTCCTTCTTATCCACATGAATAGCATGAATTGGTGCAGGGTTTAATTGAGCCTTCTTCGAGTGTGTCCTCCACCACTTCCTTCATCACGGGTTCTTCTAAAGTTTCCATGAGGGCTCATTTCATTGCTTCTTTCTTCTGCTGGATGGTTCTTTGAACCACAGGGTAAATGTGACACTGAGCAGAGTAGTGGGTAGTCCCTTCACATAAGAAACGAGTAATCTGCCTAGTTGGGCATTCTTCATTCAGCTGGGTGACTTCCTTCACAATGAGGGCATTCATCCTTGTGTTCTTTATGGTTGTGTCCTATTTCTCTACAGAGCTTGCATGCACAAGGTTTCTTCATATCATTTCCATAAGGCTTCAATTTTCGGGACACAAGCCGAGAATTTAGCAATGTCAACTTAAATTCTTCCCAAGTGGTTAATCTTTGCCATCCTTTGATGGTTTGTTACATCCTCCACCAAGAAGTAGTACCTCTTTCAAAGCACTGCAGAGCATGCTGGGCCATATCCTTTCCAGCTATAGTGTTATTCTTCATGTGATCTTGCATGTTGTGAATCCATCGGTTCGTCTCCAATTGAGTCATCGGTCCAGAAAATATGAATTCATCTCCATTCATCCTCTATTGGTTCCAAGGGTTTGGGGTGAGATAAGAGAGATAGAGAGGGATACACCATACAAACAATAGTTTTGAAGAGACGGATTTCATTTTGTGGCTGTCAAAAAAACATCAAACAAATGACAGCTCACAATCGTCGCATCTAATGTAAGTATATAACAGGGTTTTGGTCTTGTTCTGATCGTGCTTGCTGATCTTCTCAAGTTCTTCTGCTAGATCATCTCCATTGATGCAAAGTCTCTTGTGACGTCCTTGAATATTCTGGAGTTGCGTTCCACACTTCTGGGTTTCAACATCCTTGGCATGAACCATGGTCCTACTGTCCTTCAGTTCCTCTCGAATCTCCGGTATCTCGAGGTTTTGCTCCTCCAGCTTGGCTACTTTTAGCTTCTGGGTCCTGAGTTCTTCACGAAATGCTTCCTTGTCTAATATGGCTTCCTGAAGGTCCATCTTCAAATTCTTGATGTACTACTCTAGATCCTGGTGATACACCAGCTAAGGTTAAAACTTCATCTTTTGCTGATAGGTGCTCCATTAGCCATTTTGTCATCCAATCCTTCCAAAGAAATGTATGCTTAACTCAGCTCGGTGACAATAGCATAAGCGGGCGATAACATCATGGATAGCCGTGTTTATGCCCATGTCATTGCCATGAGCTATCATTCCATAGTTGATATCTCCTACCTTAGGGTTTTCTTGACAAAAACTTTGAATTTTAACGCTCCATGTTCCGGTATTTCTCTGACACACCTTGATCTCGGGTATTGATAGCTTCAATAGTCTAACAAGTTCCATAAGGGTAGCCTTCCTAGGTCATACAAATCTGGAAATTCTTCCGAGCCTTTAATTTCTCCTAGTCTTCGGACTCTTCAACCATTGTAGTTTCCAATATTATAATGCACGGTAAAATCATCTTCATTATGAAGTGGTCTCAGTTGTCTGATATCTTGTACTTCTTGGAGTGGTCTCATCAGTCGAATCTTCCTGTGGTCAAAAGGAGAAAGGGGTATAGTCTAACTACTTGAGGTGAGAGGAAATACTTGGTAAAGCTTAGAAAAGATGAGAGTTAAGGGATCTCTTTTGAAAATGAAGTTCTAGAGAAAATCATTTCCTATGGGTTTGCCAGTTTCTAGGGGTCACGTCCTATAGTCAACATGTGCTCTGATACCATCTTGTAGCGACCCGATCCAAATGGATCGAAGTCTCTGTGCTTAAGTGTCATCCCTGGATCGGTATGCTGACACACACAGTACTCGAGGATTTATAACAGAGGTAAATCATATGTATAGAGTAACGTAAATACTATTACCTCAATCCTTATAGCGGAAGAAACAACAAGGTTGTGGAGTCCCAACAACACCAACGGCAAAGTTGAGTGTAGACATTGTAACCCTAACATATCACTTACTCATCGTAAGATTCCTGCAACATGAGACGTTGCAGCCATGTAGGTCAGTACATTGAATGTACTAGCAATTTCACACCATAGAGTAATAATGAAAATGTCTATCTCTATATGCATATTTGGCTGGTGGAGGCTCCAGGTTTAATTTTGCATAAAGCTAATTTTTTCCTACAAACAAAGGAATAAATTTTTATTTACTACCAAGTTAAATTACGCATATTGAGAAGGTTTCCCCAACTCAATCCCAAAAATCACCAAATCATTAATAACCCAACAATATGATTCCCAATAATTCACTTCCAGATACTCAAAGTTGTCCATTAGCAGGGACACGACAAATCATGATTTGTTTGTACATTCTGCAGAGGTTTGCGCACTTTTCCCCACAAGACTTGATCTCCTCCGTTGAATTTCTCGCACTGCCTGATGTTTGAGAACCGGATGATCGAGACATAGTCTTTCCGAAGAGGTCCCCTTAACTGATAGATAGGTCGCTACACCTACAATTCCCTACATCTGTTAGCCTATCATGGAAAGGTTTCCCACAACTTACTTAACTATGCTAGAGCCCA
Organism: Triticum dicoccoides; assembly: GCF_002162155.2. NCBI lineage: Eukaryota > Viridiplantae > Streptophyta > Magnoliopsida > Poales > Poaceae > Triticum > Triticum dicoccoides. The sequence continues at coordinate 462,971,452 of NC_041392.1, read as the reverse complement.
TAATGGCTTGTGGCTACACACGGAAGTTTGTAGCATGAATAATCTTATGAACCCTTTGAGCCTGGGTGGCATTCCATAGGATGACAACATGGGTACCCCGGGATCTCCTAGGACAATACTGGATTCCCCAGGTGCCCGCAACCAATCCACCCAGATGTGTATTAAAGTAGCCACATTAAGTTTCCCTTAGTTATTATCTATCACAACTTGCATGATTCTCACATACCAATCCCTGTCTACGAGCATGGCTAAGCAATATGAGCATAACGTATATTACTTGGGTGATCAAAGATATTAGGTTCCTACCTCATCAACTACATAGCAATAACCACATGTTCCCAATCCTACTCATGCAATATTTGAGGGTGAACTAATGTAGGTCAAACTGGGTCTAGGAAGAGTATGATCAAAGTGTGAACTTGCCTTGTACTGTTGATGAAGATTCTTCACACTCATAATTCCTAATATTTCTACTCGTCACACTCCAATCAATCTATCGTAAGCAAACAATGGTAACCACACATAAGCAATCACTCAAAGATCCAAAAGAACAAAGAAAATACTTCAGAAAACTTCAAAAACCATCAAATAAAGCTTCTAGACAGAAAAATATTTCAGTAGCAAAATTGTGTGATTTTGATCTTAACAGAAAGTACATGTCAAGAGCTTTGATTTGCAAAAGGAACCAATTAAATCAGAGTTATAGAACTCAAGTTACAGCCAAAACAAGTTTAAATCTGATCTGAATAAGTTCAAATTTTAGAACTTTCAAAAATATATTTGAGTTGATTTACTGGATAGATGAGATCACACTGAAGATTTTGGCGTTGGTTTCATCGAGTTTGGACAAACGAGTAAAAATTTGTGCTAGATTGAAAAACAGGGGCTAATTTGTAAAATAAAACTAGCAGATAAGTCCCTGGCAGAAAAAATTAAAATAAAAAGAAAAATCTTTGGAACGAATGTTCGCTACAGAACCTAATCTAATGGATTCGTTCGCTACAGAACCTAAACTAGCGAACGTCCACTAAATGAAAACAAAACGTTTCGAAAAAAACACCTCGATCTGGACCGTTAGATCCAGATCGGACGGACGAGGGCAGGAGGCGGTTACCGCGGCGGTTGGGGTCGCCGGCGATGGAGAATACAGTGGTAGCGGCATCGGCTACGGACGGAGCGGCGGCTCCAGTGGTCCTCCGGCTCGAGCGGCACCACGGGAAGGCGCGGTGCGTCGAGACGAAGTCAAAGAAGGCGGCGGCTTCGGTCGAGGGCGACGGGATGCGGGGCGACAGCGGCGGAGCTTGTCGGTGGGGGCGGGGGCGGCGGAGATGTGCGGCGGCTAGGGAGGAGGAGAGACAAGGGGCCGTCAACGGCGCATTTATAGGAGGGGAGGGGAGGCACGGCTTGCGAGGGGCTAGGCGGCGGGCGGTTACCGGGTCGGGCACGGCGGCGCGGCGGTGGCGGAGGACTCCCGAGCGGAGTCATGCTCGGGGACGGAGGTGAGGAGCTGGGCAGGCTGGAATGGGCCCTGGCCTGGCTGGCTAGCTGGGCCGGCCCAGTTCGCCGGAGAGAGTTTTTTTTAACTGGCAACAAAAAAAGAATAAACAACAAATATTAAAAATGATATATAGGCATATTATATATCAAAATTTTCAGAAAAAGATTTTCTAAAACATGAACATATTTTCGGGGCAAATAAGTTCCACAACAAATTTAATAAAGCAAACAGTACTACTAGTTCAAATAAAAACCAAAATAAATTTTTTATAAAATACCGAAATAATTTCAAACTAATTTTTCTCCAATTTTCTAGTATAGGGAATCATTTTACCCTATTTTCTATATATTTTATTTTTGGAGAAAAATAATTTGAATAAAACCAAATAACTCTAATTTGAAAGGGGATTTCAAAATAACTTCAAAGGGACTTTCAATTTGATTCTTTGAAACTTCCAACTCTCTTTCTTAGCATTTGAAGAAGTCATTTTATCTTCTCTCATGAAAATCATTGGGTTGCATAAAGTTCCTGAATTTGGAATATTTCCAAATGGAATTCAAATATTTTCAAAACCCTTTTAATTTATTTAAATGGAAGAAGTCATATCATCTTTACTCTAGGGTTTTGTGATGAAATGAATTTTAATTCATGGAGATGATAAATGCAAGGTGAAAGTTTGGGAAAGTCCTTTGATTCCCTCTCATTTAACTTTGAAAAAAGTTTCAAATTTCACTCAATTTCACACAAGCAACCACACAAGCAAACATTATTACTTAATTAATATAACATTCCAAAATTTAGAATTTTGGGATGTTACAGTGAAACTTGCAACAACAATGTAGAGACGTCTATCTTGTTTTTGCAGGGCGTGTTGTGATGTGATATGGTCAAGACATGATGTGATATACGTTAGTGTATGAGATGATCATACCGCTTACCACCAATGTCTTATTTTGATTCGACAGTATTGTTGGATGAAGCGGCCTGTACCAACCTTACATGACCACGTTCATGAGACCGGTTCCACTGACAGACATGCAACTTGTTTTGCATAAAGGTGGCTGGCGGGTGTCTATTTCTCCAACTTTAGTTGAATCGAATTCGACTACGGCCGGTCCTTGTTGAAGGTTAAAACAACAAACTTGACAAAACATCGCTGTGGTTTTGATGCGTAGGTAAGAACGGTTCTTACTAGAAGCCCGTAGCAGCCACGTAAAACTTGCAACAACAAAGTACAGGACGTCTAACTTGTTTCTGCAGGGCATGTTGTGATGTGATATGGTCAATACATGATGTGATATACGTTATTGTATGAGATGATCATGTTTTCTAAAATTTATCGGCAACTGGCAGGAGCCTTATGGTTGTCGCTTTATTCTATGAAATGCAGCCCATGTAATTGTTTTCCTTTATCACTATGCATTAGCGATAGTTGTAGAAGCAATAGTTGGTGAGACAACAACGACGTTATGATGGAGATCAAGGTGTCAAGCCGGTGACGATGGAAATCATGAGGGTTCTTTGGAGAAGGAGATCAAAGGCACAAGATGATGATGGCCATATCATGTCACATATTTTGATTGGATGTGATGTTTATCTTTATGCATCTTATTTTGCTTAGTACGGTGGTAGCATTATATGATAATGCCTCACTAAAATTTCAAGGTATAAGTGTTCTCCCTGAGTATGCACCATTGTGACAATTCTTCGTGCTGAGACACCACTTGATGATCGGGTGTGATAGGCTCTATGTTCACATACAATGGGTGCTAGACTGGTTTGCACATGCCGAATACTCGGGTTAAACTTGACGAGCCTAGCACGTACAGACATGGCCTCGGAACACTGGAGACCGAAAGGTCGAGCGTGAATCATATAGTAGATATGATCAACATAGAGATGTTCAACATTGATGACTACTCCATCTCACGTGATGATCGACATGGTTTAGTTGATTTGGATCACGTATCAATACATGACTCGAGGGATGTCTATCTAAGTGGGATTTCTTAAGTAATTTGATTAATTGAACTTAATTTATCATGAACTTAGTCCTGGTAGTATTGGCATATCTATGTTGTAGGTCAATAGCTCGCGTATAGCTCCCCTATTTTATTTTTGATATGTTCCTAGAAAAAGCTATGTTGAAAGATGATAGTAGCAATGATGCGGACTGGGTCCGTGATCATAGGATTATCCTCATTGCTGCATAGAAGAATTATGTCTGTGATGCAGTGCTAGGTGACAGACCTATTGCAGGAGCAGATGCAGACGTTATGAACGTTTGACAAGCTTGGTATGATGACTACTTGGTAGTTTAGTGAACCATGCTTTACAGCTTAGAACCGGGACTTCAAAAATGTTTTGAACGCCATGGAGCATATGAGATGTTTCAAGAGCTAAAAATGATATTTCAGACTCATGTTTGTGTTAAGAGGTATGAGACCTCCGACAAGTACTTTGCCTACAAGATGGAGGAGAGTAGCTCAGCTAGTGAGCATGTGCTCAGAATGTCTGGGTACTACAATCACTTGAATCAAGTGGGAGTTAATCTTCTAGATAAGATAGTGATTGACAGAGTTCTCTTGTCACTATCACCAAGTTACTAGAACTTCGTGATGAACTATAATATGCAAAGGATGACGAAAACAATTCCCAAGCTCTTCGCGATGTTGAAATCAGCGAAGATAGAAATCAAAAATAGCATCAAGTGTTGATGGTTAACAAGACCACTAGTTTGAAGAAAAAGGGCAAGGGAAAGAAGGGGAACTTCAAAAAGAATGGCAAGCAAGTTGCCACTCCCGTGAAGAAGCCCAAAGCTAGACCTAAGCCTGAAACTGAGTGCTTCTAATACAAAGGGAATGGTCACTATAAGCGGAACTAACCCAAATACTTGGCGGATAAGAAGGATGGCAAAGTGAACAAAGGTATATTTGATATACAAGTTATTGATGTGTACTTTACTAGTGTTCATAGTTGCCCCTGGGTATTTGATACCGGTTTAGTTGCTAAGATTAATAGCTCAAAACAGGAGTTGCAGAATGAACAGAGACTAGTTAAGAGCGAAGTGACGATGTGTGTTGGAAGTGATTCCAAGGTTGATACGATCACCATCACACACTCTCTCTACCTTCGAGATTAGTGTTGAACCTCAAATAAATGTTATTTGGTGTTTGGGTTGAGCGTGAATATGATTAGATCATGTTTATTGCAATACGGTTATTCATTTAAGTCAGAGAATAATTGTTGTTCTGTTTACATGAATAAAACCTTCTATGGTCATACACCCGAGGTGAATGGTTTATTGAATCTCGGTCGTAGGCATACACATATTCATAGTATTGATGCCAAAAGATGCAAAGTTTATAATGATAGTGCAACATATTTGTGACACTGCCATTTAGGTCATATTGGTGTAAAGCGCATGAAGAAACTCCATGCGGATGGATTTTTGGGATCACTTGATTATGAATCACTTGATACTTGCGAACCATGCCTCATGGGCAAGATGACTAAGACTCCGTTCTCCGGAACAATGGAGTGAGCCACTGACTTATTTGAAATAATACATACCGATGTATGTGGTCCGATGAGTGTTGAGGCTCGCGGCGGGTATCATTATTTTCTAACCTTCACAGATGATTTGAGAAGATATGGGTATATCTACTTAATGAAACACGAGTCTGAAACATTTGCGAATTCAAAGAATTTCAAAGTGAAGTGGAGAATCATCGTAACAAGAAAATAAAGTTTCTACAATCTGATCACGGAGGCGAATATTTAAGTTATGAGTTTGGCCTTCATTTAAAACAATGTGGAATAGTTTCACAACTCGCGCCACCTGGAACACCACAACGTAATGGTGTGTCCGAACGTCATAACCGTACTTTATTGGATATGGTGCGATCTATGATGTCTCTTACCTATTTACCACTATCGTTTTGGGTTTATGCATTAGAGACAGTTGCATTCACGTTAAGTAGGGCACCATCTAAATCCGTTGAGATGACACCGTATGAATTGTGGTTTGGTAAGAAACCAAAGTTGTCGTTTCTTAAAGTTTTGGGTTGCGATGCTTATGTGAAAAAATTTCAGCCTGATAAAGCTCGAACCCAAATTGGAGAAGTGTGTCTTCATAGGATACCCAAAAAGAAACTGTTGGGTACACCTTCTACCACAAATCCGACGATAAGATCTTTGTTGCTAAGAATGGAACCTTTCTAGAGAAGGAGTTTCTCTCGAAAGAAGTGAGTGGGAGGAAAGTAGAACTTGATGAGGTAATTGTACCTTCTCTCGAATTGGAAAGTAGCACATCAACAAAATCCGTTCACGTGATGACTACACCCACTAGAGAGGAAGCTAATGATAATGATCATGAAACTTCGGATCAAGTTACTATTGGACCACGTAGGTCGAACAGAGCATGTTCTACACCAGAGTGGTACGGTAATCCTGTCCTCGAAGTCATGTTATTAGACCATGGCGAACCTGCAAACTATGAAGAAGCTATGATGAGCCCAGATTGCAACAGACGGCTTGAGGCCATGAAATCTGAGATAGGATCCATGTATGAGAACAAATTATGGACTTTGGTAGACTTGCCCAATGATCGGCAAACCATTGAGAATGAATGGATCTTCAAGAGGAAGACGGACACTGATAGTAGTGTTACTATCTACAAAGATCAACTTGTTGCAAAAGGTTTTCGACATGCTCAAGGTGTTGACTATGATGAGATTTTCTCACTCGTAGCGATGCTTAAGTCTGTCCGAATCATGTTAGCAATTGCCACATTTTATGAAATCTGGCAAATGGATATCAAAACTGCATTCCTAATGGATTTCTTAAAGAAGAGTTGTATATGATGCAATCAAAAGGTTTTGTCGATCCTAAAGGTGCTAACAATGTGTGCATACTCCAGCGATCCATCTATGGACTGGTGCAAGCATTTCAGAGTTGGATTATACGCTTTGATAAGGTGATCAAAGCATATGGTTTTATATAGACTTATGGTGAAGCCTCTATTTACAAGAAAGTGAGTGGGATCTCTGTACCATCCATAATATTATATGTGGATGACATATTGTCGATTGGAAATGATATAGATTTTCTGGATAGCATAAAAGGATACTTGGATAAGAGTTTTTCAATGAAAGACCTCGGTGAAGCTACTTGTATATTGGGCATCAAGATCTATAGGGATAGATCGAGACGCTTAATAGGACTTTCACAAAGCACATACCTTGACAAGATTTTGAAGAAGTTGAGTAAGACTCAAAACCCGACCACGGCAGAAAATAGAAAGAGAATGAAAGTCATTCCCTATGCCTCAGCAATAGGTTCTATAAAGTATGCTATGTTGTCTACCAGACCTATTGCGTATCTTTCCATGAGTTTCACAAGGGGGTACGATAGTGATCCAGGAGTGGATCACTGGACAGCGGTCAAAGTTATCCTTAGTTACCTAAGAGGACTAAGGAAATATTTCTCGGTTATGGAGGTGATAAAGAGTTCGTCGTAAAGAGTTACGTCGATGCAAGATTTTACGCTGATCTGGATGAATCTGAGTCTCAATCTGGATATTGAAACTAGGAGCGATTAGCTAGAGTAGCTCCATGCAGAGCATTGTAGACATAGAAAATTTGCAAAATACATACGGCTCTGAATGTGGCAGACCCATTGATTAAACTTCTCTCACTAGCAAAACATGATCACACCTTAGTACTCTTCGGGTCTTAATCGCATAGCGATGTGAACTAGATTATTGACACTAGTAAACCCATTGGGTGTTAGTCACATGGCGATGTGAACTAATCACATAAAGATGTGAACTATTGGTGTTAAATCACATGATGATGTGAACTAGATTATTGACTCTAGTGCAAGTGGGAGACTGAAGGAAATATGCCCTAGAGGCAATAACAAAGTTGTTATTTATATTTCCTTATATCATGATAAATGTTTATTGTTCATGCTAGAATTGTATTAATCAGAAACTTGATACATGTGTGGATACATAGACAAAACACAGTGTCCCTAGTAAGCCTCTACTAGACTAGCTCGTTAATCAAAGATGGTTAAGTTTCCTAACCATATACATGTGTTGTCATTTGATGAACGGGATCACATCATTTGGAGAATTATGTGATGGACAAGACCCTTCCGTTAGCTTAGCATAATGATCATTGAGGGAGTCCTGGACTAAGGGGTTCTCGGGCGTCCGGCCTGTTATCTATGGGCCGGACTAATGGGCTATGAAGACCTGAAGGCTGAAGACTGCACCGTGTCCGGATTGGACTCTACTTGGCATGGAAAGAAAGCTTGGCGACCGAAGATTCCTTCTTATGTAACTGATTCCATGTAAACCCTGGATCCCTTTGGTGTCTATATAAACACACATACACTCGTTACCATACCCACATAGGCTAGACTTCTAGGGTTTATCCATTATGATCTCATGGTAGATCCACTCTTGTAACACTCATATTCATCAATATCAATCAAGCAGGATGTAGGGTTTTACCTCCATAGAGAGGGCCCGAACCTGGGTAAAATATTGTGTCCCCTGTCTCCTGTTACCATTGATCCTAGACGCACAGTTCGGGACCAGTACCCGAGATCCGCCGGTTTTGACACCGACATTGGTGCTTTCATTGAGAGTTCCACTGTATCATCGACAAAAGGCTCGATGGCCCCCTCAATCGTCAATAATGACGATGTCCAGGGAGGAATCTTCCTCCCCGGACAGATCTTCGTATTCGGCGGCTTCGTACTACAGGCCAACTCACTTGGCCATCTGGAGCAGATCGATAGCTACGCCCCTGACCATCAGGTCGGATTCGGAAGCTTGAAATACGCCACAGACATCCTGGAGACCCGATCTCGAGGGATCAGAGCCCACAGCGATCGCTCCCCCTCATCCCGATGAACGTGACTTAAATCTGTCATCGGATCACACCCAGGAGATGGTTCCTGCGACTACGACGACCTTAGAGCCGAAGCAGATCGAGCCATCCGAGGCCTCATAGTCCACGGCGTTGGAGCCGCACATGGACTCGACGCCCTGTAATATTCGCTTTAGCGGAACTTCAGACTCATTTCCGGGTATAGGTTCCGGACTATGTACGCCCGCGAACACCGAGCTAGATCAGTTATGAATCTTCGAGTTCAGTGCCGCTGACGTTTTCCAGCACTCGCCTTTGGGTGATGTGCTAAAATCTTTAAAGAATCTATCCTTGGAGAAGGACTCCCAGCCGAACTATGTCCGGTTCAAGCTAGAGACAGATAATGAGGAATTTTGCTTCCCACCCGCCACCCACTTCATAGCCACGGTCGATGACTTAACCAACGTGCTTGACTATGGCTCCGAGGAGATCGACGGCATGGACGATGATGCCAACAAGGAGCAAGGTCAAGACCCGCCATTCACTGGACGTTGGACGGCTACCTCTTCGTACAACGTGTACATGGTTGATACACCTAAAGGATCTGGCAACGACAAAGAAGAGCCGGATGCAAACAAAACCTTCGAGACACAGTCCAAGCGCCGGCGGCCCAAACGCTGCCCTAAGCCTCGTCGCTCAAAGGACGGCAATACTGGCACCACAGAAAATAGTACTCCAGGCGACGCTGAAAACAGTAAAGACCCTGCCGGGGCTACATCCAAATAGGAACACGACAGCAGGCAAGACAACACTGACGAACAGGCCATAGAAGATGACCCGGAGGATGACAGTTACCATCCACCCTCCGAGGAGGAGACAAGCCTTGGCAACGAAGACTTCATTGTGCCTGAGGATCCTCTCGAGCTGGAGCCTGAAAAAGAAACAACAGCAGCTTCAAGCTGAATAAGACCTGCTCGTCGACAGATGGACTGACATCCTGACAACCGAGGAATACAGCCTCAATCGCCCAGCCAAGAGCTAACTGAAACGCAGACTGATACCTCAATTCGATGAGGAGGCGCCGGAGCATATATCTCCCACGCGCAATGTGGATCGACCACCACGCGGTCGGGATAGGGCGGTGGAACGGCCAACCCGCGGTCGAGATAAAGCGGCAACTCAGGCCGAACAGCAGACCGCCCCACCACCCCATCAAAATAGGGACGGAAAAGTCCGGGGCCATATGTACGACCTCCAACAGACCCTGGATAGTAGAGCAGGACACACAAGATCGATCTATGGATCACGAGGATGTGCCTCGAGGCGCGACGACGGCTACATATTCGGACGTGACAAACCTAACCATGCTCGAGCCGAATGCCGCAGATGGACTCCTTCAGAGCTCCGCCATGATGCGGCCCGATATAGAGGTGTCGCACACCTGCTCTGCTTCACAAATGAAGTACTTGATCATGAATTCCCCGAGGGGTTCAAGCCCGTCAATATCGAATCATACAACGACACAATCGATCCTGCAGTATGGATCGAGGACTTCATTCTCCACATCCACATGGCCCGAGGAGAGGACCTCCACGCCATCAAATACCTCCCATTAAAACTCAAAGGACGAGCTAGGCACTGGTTAAATAGCATGCCTGAGAACTCAATTGGCAGCTGGGAGAACTTGGAAGAGGCTTTCCTCGACAACTTCCAAGGAACTTATGTCCGGCCACCAGATGCCGATGACCTAAGCCACATAGTCCAACAACCCGGAGAATCGGCCAGAAAATTCTGGACTAGGTTCCTAACCAAAAATAACTAGATTGTCGACTGTCCGGACGTCGAGGCCATAGCAGCCTTCAAAGACAGCATCCGGGATGAATGGCTAGCACGCCATCTCGGACAAGAAAAGCCAAAGTCAATGGCAGCCCTTATGGCACTAATGACCCGCTTTTGCATAGGTGAGGACAGTTGGCTGGCTCGTAGCAAAAACACAGCCAGCGAGACAGACCCTACAGAGGCCAAGAACAGCACCGGCAAGCTCCGGCGCAATAGACACAAACACAGAAGCAATGGCGATAACACTGAAGACACCACAGTCAACGCCGGATTCAGTGGCTCCAAGTCCGGCCAATGGAAGAAACCCTACAAAAGAAACAATGAAGGACCTTCCAGCCTGGACCGCATACTCGACCGCCCATGCCAAATTCACCGCACCCTAGATAAACAAGCCAATCATACAACAGGGATTGTTGGGTCTTCAAGCAGGATGGCAAGTTAAATGTCGAAAACAAAGAAAAGGTGTCACAAAGCGAGGACAAAGATGAAGAGCCCCGGGAACCAAACACCGGGGGACAGAAGAAATCCCCCCCCCCCACCCCAAGTCAAAATGGTGAACATGATATACGCCACGCACATCCCCAGAAAGGAGCGCAAATGAGCACTCAGCGACGTCTACGCGGTAGAGCCAGTCGCCCCAAAGTTCAACCCGTGGTAATCATTTCCGATCACCTTCGACCGATGAGATCGTCCGACTAGTATCCACCACGGCGGTTCGGCCGCACTAGTCCTAGACCCAATCATCGACGGATTCCACCTAACACGAGTCCTGATGGATGGCGGAAGCAGCCTCAACCCGCTGTAACAGGATACAGTACGGAAGATGGGCATTAATCCCGCGCGAATCAAACCAACAAAGACTACCTTTAAAGGAGTCATGCCAGGTGTAGAGGCCCGCTGTACAAGCTCAATCACGCTGGAGGTGGTCTTCGGTTCTCCGGACAACTTCCGAAGTGAAGAGTTAATCTTCGATACCGTCCCCTTCCGCAGTGGCTACCATGCACTGCTCGGACGAACCACATTCGCTAGATTTAACGCAGTTCCACACTATGCTTATCTCAAGCTCAAGATGCCCGGTCCATGCAGCGTCATAATAGTCAATGGCAATACGGAACGCTCCCTCCGAACAGAGGAGCGGACTGCCGCCCTAGCAGCTGAAGCACAGAGCGGCCTTCTCAAGTAGCATTATAACCTAGCTGCCGAGCCCCTGGACACCATTAAGCGGGTCCGGACTACACTACAACAGGACAACGCGGCTCGTCAAGAGCTTGACTAGCAATTCGGCCTCCGTCCCAGCCCCAATAAGGTACTGGCATTCGTACCACGCGTACACAATTATGCACTCAAAATTCCATGGACATCGACGGAGGCACGAGATAACCCGGGGTCTACAATCTGGCCAGACCGATCCCGGACACACATACTTTTACTTCTTTTTTGTTTCAGGCACCCTTTTCCGCGGGCCTGAAGCCAAGTCCTCTAGAAGGACTGAAATACAACGGAGGCAAGCAACACAGGTGTGTAGGGTAACCTTTATACGTTCTTCTTGACGGTATTCATACTTATTTCTCAGGACCCGCACGCTGCGCCCTATTGATGCCGGCATGTTAAATGGTCGGATACTTCTCGCACCATCTGTACAAGATACGCCTTGATGTATCCATCCAGTTATAATAAAATGGTTCGTGGCCCAGTTCCTGTGGTTTTCGCTTCTTATTTCGTTTTTATTTTCGATCTTCTTATTTGCCGCATCGACACTCTTTTACGTTTAATATTCGCCAGGGGCTACCTATTGCCCCACAATACGACAGCACAGTTTGAACACTTTTTATATGTTCGGCACCCTGAATTTAGCATTATATGCATTGGCTTCGAATCATGTCTTTGGTCAATAGTTGGGTTGCCCGGCTCATGTGCTTGTTGCCCTACGTTCCATTCCATCGGCTAGGGTAGTAAAGGGAGAACTACTGCGATTGTGCCCTGGCTTTGACCAGGCGAGCACCTCAGCAGGGAAAGCTGAAAACTGACTGTCATGATGTGGCGAGAGCCGGTCAGCTACTCGAGGGTTACAAATCGTTGGAGATTTTTTCCACGTTACATGAGAGATCAGAACTTCCCGATCATATGCTAACAGCACTCTGGATTAAACCAGGGGCTGCGCTCATGCTTTATTATAAAACTCCTACGGCTAAGTGAGGGCGTTAAAGCCATAAAGTCTGATTGCCTTGTTCGTTGCGCTAAACAACTCCTTCAAGGACCATGTAATTGGATCAAGATTGTTTAGATTCCATCCCGACCACCTCCGTACTATCTACGCGAGGCTAGAAGCTGACGACTGGCCAACCCTCAGATTACACACAACATGGCCTTAAAGGAGGAAACAATTCAAAGCACAATAAAATTACTTTACAAAAACTAGCTTTGTTCCCATAATACAAGACAAAGGCAACATGAATACATTTATTCAAATACAATGTCATGTGAACATTGCGTCGCTACAAGTCGAGACCCTTCTACAACATCCTCGAAATATCGCTCGGGTGTGTGGTGCTCCTTGCCCTCCGGCGGCCCGCTGGCGACTTCAACAGCGTCCATCTTCGCCCACCACATCTTGCAGCGAGCGAAGGCCATACGGGCACCTTCAATACAGACGGAGCGCTTGATAATGTCCAGCCGAGGACAGGCATCCACCATCTGCCTCACGAGCCCGAAGTAGCTACTAGGCATAGCTTCGGCTGGCCATAGCCAGATTATCACATCCTTAATGGCTAGTTCGGCCACCCTATGCAGCTCCACCAGTTGTTTCAGCTGATCGGTGAAGGACACGGGATGCTCTGGTGCCGCATACTGCGACCAGAAGAGCCTCTCCAAAGAATCCCCTCCTTCGGCTCGATAGAACTCCACGGCTTCTGATACACTGCGTGGCAAATCCGCAAAAGCCCCTGGGGAACTCCAAGCCCGGGTTAGTAAAAGGTATTGCTTCTCTGCATACTTGCTTTGCATCTTAAATGCCTTACCCGTTGTGATCTTCTTAGCCTCCCGAATCTCCTGGAGGGCGGCCTGGGCCTCATTCCATGCGGTCTCTGCGCTTTGACGAGCCTTGGTGAGTTTGGTCCCTCGAACCAACGCATCATGCTCCAATGCCTCGCATTTTTTCACCGCATCTTGGAGCTCCTGGTGGACTTATTTCACCCAGGCATTTAGCTTCTTACGGGCGGCTTGCTGCTGGACAGCCTGCTCCTCGGCCTCGCCGAAGGCCTTCCTTAGGGCCTCGACTTTGGTCGCGGCTTCTGCACATATCACAATACTGCTGTCAATATACAGCGTTCATCCCTTCCCGAACATATAGCAAGTCGTTCCTCACCTTGCTCCTTCTCGAGCTGAACCTTAACCTCGCCGAGCTCGTTCTCGGTCCGCTCCAGCCTCCACTTCAGCTCAAAGACCTCGGCAGCATGCGAGGTCGCAGCCAACAGGGACGCATGCTTATCAATACATATTCAGTCAGCCTCTTATAACTAAGGATTGATCCCTGTCCGGTCCTCCTCGCCGAACACCGGACAGCGTCTCAGGGGCTACAGACTATACGGGATTTTTCTCTTTCTTACCTCGAAACCTATTAACAAGTTGCTGCGGGCTTCATTCAGTTCGCTCCTGGCAGACTGAACCTTCTCAATCACCGCACCCATAAGGATACGGTGCTCATCGACGACAGAGGCGCTTTGTAGCGCCCCCATCAGGTCATCTGGCACTCCGGGATGGACAGGAGCCACCAGTGGAGGCGACGCACCCCCCTCCTTCAAAGGGGGCTGCGCACCCGACTCCAGAGCCATATTGGTCTCCGAAATCGTATTCGGCTGAGGGCCAAACTGGATACGGCCCTC
>NC_041392.1:462890628-462957174 GCF_002162155.2 Triticum dicoccoides | reverse complement strand
GAGTGGTCCTCTAGGATAACACTTCGGTGCCGTCCCTGGCCCCGGGGGAGTAAGCAGGTGGTGGAGACATGCTCTCCATCTCCGACGGAGCCAACGAACCTTCAGATGAGGATTGCTAGATGAGGTCGCGGGCCAAACTGCAATAATGTGGATTAACCATGTTAGAATAATAAAAAGAAGGGGATGATATGCACATGAATAAGCCATGTCACTTACGATGCGGCCCGGGGCCTAGTGTGGGGATGACGTTCCAGACTACTGTCAGCATCCCATGCGGTGTTGACCGCTGGGGCAACCTTCCCCTTTTTGGGCTCTTTCACCTCCAGATGTGCCGAGGCCACCCTCTTCTTCTTCTTCTTCTCCTCGGGAGGAGGGTTGTTCCCCTCCTCCTCCTCCTCCTCTTCCTCGTCGTTGTCCTCGGGGACAGAGGAATGGGCATCATCGTCTTCATACGTCACGTCCGAAGTGCCCTTGCGACGGGGGCCACTCTTGGCCCCCTTGGCCTTCTTCTTGTCCTTCTTATCCGGCGTCGTATATGGCGTCGGCACCAGCATCTTCGCCAGGCGCGGGATGACTGGTTCTTCGGGAAACGTAGCCGGACACTGGATCCGCTTCGCCCTCTCCACCCAGTCCTAAGGGAGCAATACTAAAATCTCAGACATCATCCTCGAAACATTTAAGTTGGGAGTACATCAAAAGTAACATACGTCGTTGGCGGGGCGGTTACAATTGTGACCGCGGTCTGAGTCCATGGCCGGTGGCTTCTCGTTGCCCTTAAAGAGCAACTTCTAGGCCTCTCGTGAGAAGTATCGAAGAGCCTTTTTTGGGTCTGGTGCTTCTTTGGATTGAATTCCCATATAGGGTGGCTGCGGCGCTGGCACGGAAGAACCCTGCGGATTAGCATCACCTGGATAACGTCAACGAGCTTGATGTCCTTGGTCACCATACTTTGAATGTGCGTCTGTAGCGCTATCATCTCATCAGGTGCACACCAGTCCAGACTCTTCTCAACCCAGGAGGTGAGTCACATGGGAGCGCCGGAGCGGAATTCAGCAGCTGCGACCTAGGTGGTGTCGTGAGGTTCTGTAATATAGAACCACTGCTTCTGCCATTCCTTTACTATCTCCACGAAGATGCCTTTGGGCCATGAGACGTTGGATAGCTTGCTCACCATAGCCCCTCCGCAGTCCGCGTGCTGGCCCTCCACCACCTTTGGCTTCACGTTGAAAATTTGAGCCATAGCCCAAAGTGGGGATGGATGCGGAGGAAGGCCTCACACACGACGATAAACGCCCAGATGCTGAGGAAAGAATTCAGGGATAGATCATGGAAATCTATCCCGTAGTAGTACACCAACCCGCGGACGAAAGGGTGGACTGGAAATCCTAGCCCGCGGAAGAAATGGGGGATGAATACTACCCTCTCTGTGGGCTCCGGCGTGGGGACGACTTGTCCCTTGGCTGGCAGACGGTCGGAGATCTCTTTCGCCAAATATCCGGCCACCCGGAGCTTAGTAATGTCCTCCTCGTTGACGAAGGAGACCATCCACTTGCCCTGAACACCGGATCTAGACATGGTTGCTGGAGTGGGAACGAGATAAGAACTCGGGTGCTGGAGCTTGAGATTGGAAAGGCGGAGACGGAGAGAGAGCGTGAGCACAGGAGGGGTGAATCCTTATCCCCTTATAAAGGCAGCAAATATTAAAACGCCTCCTCACTCGCCTTAGGATTCTCTTATTCCCTAGGGCTGTATAAATGGCACGGTTGAGTTACCCATGCCCGCATTGATGAGAATCCCGCAATAAGGGGGGCATGATCTCTATTTTGACAAGACTTGCCAGTAGCAACCATGCCTCGTAGTGTGGATTGGCTGAAGAAAAACGGTTCGAAATTATAACCGGACAGACGCGATGTCGTGTTGGGAAAAAGCTGTCAGCGGATTAGATTCGTGCAAATATTATATTCTCTCTGCGGTTGTGTGTGTGACAGGTCCGGATACCATCATTGCATCCGAAGACTATCTTGGAGTTCAGAGAAGGGGGAACCCGCCTTGCAATTCCAAAGACAATCTGCATGCTGGACTCCTTGTCATTGAAGCCAGGTTCAGGGGCTACTAAGGGAGTCCTGGACTAAGGGGTCCTCGGGCGTTCGGCCTGTTATCTATGGGCTGTGAAGACGTGAAGGCCGAAGACTACACCGTGTCCGAATTGGACTCTACTTGGCGTGGAAAGCAAGCTTGGCGACCGAAGATTCCTTCTTATGTAACCGACTCCATGTAAACCCTAGATCCCTTCGGTGTCTATATAAACTGAAGGGGATAGTCCGAAAAGGACACCACATATACTCAATACCATACCCACATAGGCTAGACTTCTAGGATTTAGCCATTACGTTCTCATGGTAGATCCACTCTTGTAACACTCATATTCATCAATATCAATCAAGCAGGATGTAGGGTTTTACCTCCATAGAGAGGGCCCGAAGCTGGGTAAAACATTGTGTCCCCCATCTCTTGTTACCATCGATCCTAGACGCACAGTTCGGGACCCCCTACCCGAGCTCCGCCAGTTTTGATACCGACAATCGTTAAGTTTTATTGCTATTGCTTTCTTCATGACTTATACATATTCCTTTGACTATGAGATTATGCAACTCCCGAATACCGGAGGACTACCTTGTGTGCTATCAAACGTCACAACATAATTGGGTGATTATAAAGATGCTCTATAGGTATCACCGAAGGTGTTTGTTGGGTTGTCATAGATCGAGAATAGGATTTGTCACTCCGAGTATCGGAGAGGTGTCTCTGGGCCCTCTCGGTAATGCACATCATAATAAGCCTTGCAAGAAATGTGACTAATGAATAAGTTGTGGGGTGATGCATTATGGAATGAGTAAAGAGACTCGCTAGTAATGAGATTGAACTAGGCATGAAGATATCGACGATCGAATCTCGGGCAAGTAACATACCGATGACAAAGGGAATAACGTATGTTGTCATTACGGTACGACCGATAAAGATCTTTGTAGAATATGTAGGAACCAATATGAGCATCCAGGTTCTGTTGTTGGTTATTGACCGGACAGGTGTCTCGGTCATGTCTACATAGTTCTCGAACCCGTAGGGTCCACACGCTTAACGTTGGATGGCAATTTTGTATTATATGAGTTATGTGATTTGGTGACCGAATGTTGTTCGGAGTCCCGGATGAGGTCACAGACATGACGAGGAGACTTTAAATGGTAGAGGGGTAAATATTCATATATAGGACGATAGTATTCGGACACCGGAAGTGTTTTGGGGGTATCGTGTCACCGAAAGGGGTTCCGGGCAACCCCCGGCAAGCTATATGGGCCTAGTGGGCCAAGAGTTGGACAGACCAGCCCCAAAAGGGGCTGGTGCGCCCCCTATAGGACGAATAGGAGGAGAAGGAAAGGAAAGGAAGGGAAAAGGAAAGGGGAGGATTCGGCCTCCCCCTTTCCTTCCCCTCCTCCCTCTCTTTCCTTCCCCCTCTGATGGATATGGAAGGGGGGAGGTCGACTTAGAGGAGGCGCCCAAGTAGGATTACTCCTACTTGGGGTGCCCCTTGCAGCCCCTCTCCCTCTCCCACCTATATATATATGTGGGGGCATTGCTACAACACACAACATTGATTCCTAGCCGTGTGCGGTGCCCCCCTCCATAGTTTACGCCTCTGGTCATATTGTCGTGGTGCTTAGGCGAAGCCTGACACGTCTCCAATGTATCTACTTTTCAAAACACTTTGGCCCTTTTTTTGTACTCTAACTCACATGATTTGAATGGAACTAACCCGGACTGACGTTGTTTTCAGCAGAACTGCCATGGTGTTATTTTTGTGCAGAAATAAAAGTCTCAGAATGACCTAAAAATCCACGAAGACACGTTTTAGAATTAACGAAAAATATTGGCACAAGAATCAGCATCAGGGGGCCCACACTCAGTCCACGAGGGTGCAGGGCGCGCCCCCTGCCTCGTGGGCCCCTTGGGACTCCACCGACCTCAACCCCAACTCCATATATTCACTTTCGGGGAGGAAAAAATTATAGAGAAGGATTCATCGCATTTTACGATACGAAGCCGCCGCCAAGCCCTAATCTTCCTCGGGAGGGCTGATTTGGAGTCCGTTCGGGGCTTCGGAGAGGGGAGTTCGTCGCCATCGTCATCATCAACCATTCTCCATCACCAATTTCGTGATGCTCACCGTCGTGCGTGAGTAATCCCATCATAGGCTTGCTGGACGGTGATGGGTTGGATGAGATTTACCATGTAATCGAGTTAGTTGTGTTAGGGTTTGATCCCCAGTATCCATTATGTTCTAAGATTGATGTTGCTATGACTTTGCTATGCTTTCTTGATCCTATCTTGCAAGTCAGTAGTCACCTACTATGTGTTATGATCCGGCAACCCCGAAGTGACAATAATCGGGACCACTCCCGGTGATGACCGTAGTTTGAGGAGTTCATGTATTCACTAAGTGTTAATGCTTTGGTCTGGTACTCTATTAAAAGGAGGCCTTAATATCCCTTAGTTTCCAATAGGACCCCGCTGCCACGGGAGGGTAGGACAAAAGATGTCATGTAAGTTCTTTTCCATAAGCACGTATGACTATATTCGGAATACATGCCTACATTACATTGATGAACTGGAGCTAGTTCTGTGTCACCCTACGTTATAACTGTTGCATGAGGAATCGCATCCGACATAATTATCCATCATTGATCCATTTCCTATGAGCTTTTCACATATTGATCTTTGCTTAGTTACTTTTCCATTGCCACTGTTACGATTGCTACAAAAACTACTATGGTTACATTTGCCACCGTTACCGTTACTTCCATACTACTTTGCTACTAAATACTTCTCTGCAGATTTTAGGTCTTTCGGGTGTGGTTGAATTGACAACTCAACTGCTAATACTTGAGAATATTCTTTGGCTCCTCTTGTGTCGAATCAATAAATTTGGGTTGAATACTCTACCCTCGAAAACTATTGTGATACCCTATACTTGTGGGTTATCAAGACTATTTTGTGGCACCGTTGCCGGGGAGCATAGCTTTATTCTTTGAGTCACCTGGGATTTATATCTGTTGATCACTATGAGGAACTTGAAAGATGAAAGAACCAAGATTTTTTCCTCAACTATGAGGGGAGGTAAGGAACTGCCATCTAGCTCTACACTTGATTCACCTTCTGTTATGAATAAATTTGCGACACCTACACCTGTTATTGAGTCTGATATGTCACATGTTATTCATGATGCCACTTCTGCTATGCATGATGCTTATGATGAAACTACTTCTATGATTGATAATACCGTGCCATTAGCTGAATTTATTAATGAACAACTTGCTAGGGTTAGAGAGAATGAAATTACTGAAACAGATGATATTGATGAAAGTGATGATGAAGATTCTCCCCCTAGATATGAATGAAGAAACTGCTAGAGACCTTTTTGCTTGCAAAGATAGATATGATCATAAGAAATTGTTAGCTAAGCTGAAAGAAAAAAGTTTTTTAATGCTAGAATGAAATATGAGCCTACTTTTGCTACTTCACCTATCTGTATTTCTGATAAGGATTATGATTTCTCTGTCGATCCTGAGTTAATTACTTTGGTTGAATCTGATCCTTTTTATGGCTATGAATCTGAAATTGTTGTGGCACATCTTACTAAATTGAATGATATAGCCACCCTATTCACTCATGAGGAAAAAATTTGTTACTACTATATCCTTAAGTTATTTCCGTTCTCATTAAAGGGTGATGCTAAAACATGGTTTAATTATCTTGCTCCTGGTTGTGTGTGTAGTCCCCAGGATATGATTCTTTACTTCTCTGCTAAATATTTCCCCGCTCATAAGAAACAAGCTGCCTTAAGGGAAATATATAATCTTGTGCAAATTGAAGAAGAGAGTCTCCCACAAGCTTGGGGGAGGCTTCTTCGATTACTTAATGCTTTTCCTGATCATCCTCTCAAGAAAAATGAAATACTTGATATCTTTTATAATGGACTAACCGATGCTTCTAGAGACCACCTGGATAGTTGTGCTGGTTGTGTTTTAGGGAAAGAACTATTGAGCAAGCTAAATTGCTATTGAATAATATATTGAGTAATGATAATTATTGGACACTTCCTGAACCAACTCCTAACACAACTTCAAAGAAAAGGGGTATTCTATTTCTCAGTCCTGAAGATATGCAAGAGGCAAAGAAATCTATGAAAGAAAAGTGTATTAAAGTTGAAGATGCTAAGAATTTACCACCTATTGAAGAAATACATGGTCTTAATAACCCGACACATGTAGTAAAGGTAAATTATCTCTATAGATTTGATGAAGGTGATATTCCTCGTAATAAGTCTGCTAGCCAATGCTTGGATGAGTTTGATAATTTTATTGTTAAACAAGAAAACTTCAATGTTTATGTTGGTAGACAATTGAAACGTAATGCTTATATGGTTGAACACTTGAGTGATTTTGTGTCGAGATCTAAAGGTGACCTTAAACTTATTAGTAAACATGCTTCTATGGTTACCACTCAGGTAGAACAAGTGCTTAAGGCCTTGTTTGGTTCAGCTTTTATCGACGGATTCCGCTGCCCCGTAGCAGAATCTGAACCAAAGGACGAACCCAGCAGAATCCGATTCCAGAAATCCACTGCCAAAATATGAACCAAAAGCGGAAGCAGCCCAGGATGTGCTTTCCAAAATCTGATTCCGCTGCGGGCCAAAATCTGAAAAAGCTGTATCAGCTGGTTTGCCAAATGACCTACATTTTTTTACATCAGATTTTCCACAGCTGTTTTTCCACCACATATTTTTCACAGCTGCTTTTAGAAATCCACAGCCGAACCAAACAGGGCCTAAAACACAAGATGATTTGCTCAATGAATTAAATAATAAGAAAAATGATAATGTTGTTAGAGTTATGACTTGAGGGGGTAGAATGACTCGGGAACCTTTGTATCCTGAGGGGCACCCTAAGAGAGTTGAGCAAGATTCTCAGAGAACTAATGTTGATGCACCTAGTCCTTCTAAGAAGAAGAAAAAGAAAAATGATAGGACTTTGCATGCTTCTAGTGAACCTATTGTTGACACACCTGAGAATCCCAATGATATTTCTATTTCTGATGCTGAAACAAAATCTAGTAATGAACATGAACCTAGTGATAATGATGATGTTCATGTTGATGCTCAACCTAGCAATAACAATGATGTAGAGACTGAACCTGTTGTTGATCTTGATAACCCACAATCAAAGAATCAACGTTATGATAAGAGAGACTTCGTTGCTAGAACGCATGGTAAAGAAAGAGAAACATGGGTTCAGAAACCCATGCCTTTTCATCCTAAACCATCCAAGAAAAAGGATGATGAGGATTTTGAGCCTTTGCTAAAATGATTAGACCTATCTTTTTGCGTATGCATTTGACTGATATGTGTAAAATGAATCCTTATGCTAAGTATATGAAAGATATTGTTACAAATAAAAGAAACATACTGGAAGCTAAAATTTCCACCATGCTTACCAATTATACTTTTAAAGGTGGAATACCAAAGAAACTAGGAGATCCAGGAGTACCAACTATACCATGCTCCATTAAAGAAACTATGTTAAAACTGCTTTATGTGATCTTGGAGCCGGTGTTAGTGTTATGCCTCTCTCTTTATATTGTAGACTTGATTTGAATAAGTTAACACCTACTGAAATATCTTTCCAAATGGCCGATAAATCAACTGCTATACCAGTCGGTATTTGTGAGGTTGTGCCTGTTGTGGTTGCAAACGTTACTATTTTAACGGACTTTGTTATTCTTGGTATTCCCAAGGACGATAGGATGTCGATTATCCTTGGTAGAACCTTTTTGGATACTGCAGGGGCTGTTATTGGTTGCAACAAAGGCAATGTCACTTTTCATGTTAATGGTAATGAGCATACGGTACACTTTCCGAGGAAACAGCCTCAAGTCCACAGTATCAATTCTATTGCAAAATTTTCAACGATTACTATTGGAGGTTTTGAATTCCCTCTTCCTACTGTCAAGAAGAAATATGATATTATTATTGTTGGGGACATGCATATCCCCATTGAGGTAACCCACTTATTCGAAAATTCTCCGGTTTCATGTTATTCGGAAAGAGTTTGTTAACAAGACTTGATCAACCTTGTTAGTGGATTCCTTTTGATGAGCACGAGATGGATGAAGTTAGAAAGCACAACTCTCTGTACCCTCCTTTTACTTTCTGTTATTTAGATTAAATAAAGAAAAAATAGTTTTTTTGTCTGTTTTCTGAATTATCCTTGCAATAAAAATACCATGAAAATAAAAGTTCTCCAAATGTCCTGAAAATGAAATATGATTTTTTTTGTAGAATATTTAAGAATTTCTGGCACTCAGAACACACCAGGGGGCCCACCATTTCGCCACGAGGGCACAAGGCACACCCACCCCCCTAGGGCGCGCCCCCTACCTCGTGGGCCCCACATGGACCCCATCCACTTATTCCAGCACCCACTCACTTCGTCTTCCTCCAGAAAAAAAATCCTCCCATAGCTCAAACCCGTGTTCTAGCCCATCTTGCTGCCATTTTCGATCTCTTTGCTCAAAGCTCCATTCACAAAACTATTTTGGGGGATTGTTCTTCGGTATGTGACTCCTCCAATGGTCCAATTAGTTTTTGTTCTAGTGATCTATTTATTACAAATTTTTGTTGCTAAGTTGACCCTGTTCTTGAGCTAGCATGTCAAATTTATATGGTCCAAAGTAGTTTTAATGTATGATATAGCCTCTAGGCACTTGTGGGAGTAGTTGCTATCTATCTTGTTGAGTTTGGTTCACTTTTATTTTGAGTCACTAAAATTTCATAAATTTTCAGAGCAAGAAAATGATGAAGAGATTGTTGAGGAGCTCTTCGAGCCGTAGCTCGAAGGATAAGCAGAATGAGGAGAATAAAAATCCCAAATTCAATCTTCCTCGCACTGCGGAGGTTAGGCTGTGCAAATGACCCTGTGATGCGGTCTTGAGAGACGCCGGGATTTACGATGACTTTTATTACTTGGCTGAGACTGCAGGCCTCACCGACTTCCTTCACAACCAGCGCGAACAGTATCTCCTACTCACTAATATTTTTGTGCAAAAATTTTTATTTCCATGCTAAGAAATCACCACCTTCAGTGGAGTTTCACTTATATGATGAGGTTAAGGAGATGTCACTCCATGATTTTTGTCGGGTCTGCAAGATACCCTTTATGGGCAGCATTGAGCAACCACATCGTAGTGATGTGGATGGATTTATTGATAGAATTGTTGTAGGGGAAACGAGGAAAGTTTCCGATGCAAGAATTACTAGTATACATTTTCCTGTTCTACGTTACTTTGCGATATTTGCTAGTAGATGCTTAATTGGTCGCGGGAACAGTGGAAATCTTAGTGCTCCTGATCTTGTCATTTTGTGCCATGCTTTGTTTCGTGATACAACTTTCAGCTTAGGTGCTATTGTTGCTAAACGATTAAGTATGAACCGTACAAAGGGCCCCATCTTCAAAGGCATCTTCGCTTAACACCTTGCTAAACACTTTGAGATACCTATTAGGCATTATGAGAAAGAGGAAAAGTTGTTGCCCCCTATTTTTCTAGATTATAAGAGTATGGTAGCACATGAATTTATTGTTAAAAAAAGATGCTTAAGTATAATTTGATATTTGATAAAACTCACTGTGAGACTATTACCTTGCCTGCACCCTCTTTGTTTAACATACTTTCAGGCACGTACCTCATTTTACCCGAGGCCATTAATGCATACTGGAGGCTGACATAAGTCCCAGAGCCTAAGCCTGAGCCACCACTTAACCCTTATCGACAGTTTGTTTATCAGTGGGATCCGGAGGAGATCGCCAATCAGTGGCACCCTGAGGACCCTCCTCGGTACACCGGAGAGAGTAGCTTCGATCCGAGGGCATAGACCAACCTAGGCCAAAAGCCTAATATTGGGGAAGTATGTATTTCTCACCGACATTACATTCATGTTCACACACTCATTCTAGTTATCGGTGCTCATACTTTTTCATTGTATTATCCATGCTAGTTTATTTTCTTTTCTGAGCCTTCTTCTTGTGTGTTCGAAAAACCTTGAGAAAAAACAAAAAAATTAGTTGTAGCTTTTAGCTAGTTTACTTTCCATGCCTGTAGTAGTAGTAACTAAAAGAAAACCCATAAAGACTTCTAGTTCTTCTTTTGCTTGTTGGGAGCTTTCCAGTGTAAATAGTTCTATTTCTTTTCTTATTCTTTGGGGGTCGAGAGGAGAACACCATGATGGAAATGTTGAGTGGCTCTCATATGCATTATTGTTGATTTAACCAAGAGCCCATATTACCTTGTCTTCTCCCTTGTATTAAATGCTTGCAGATTCCAACTTAGTCCAATGCACGTGCACTATTATTATTATCCACACCGTTCGGTCGTGCGAGTGAAAGGCAATAATGACGATATATGATGGACTGAGTGAGATGAGAGAAGCTGGTATGAACTCTACCTATCTTGTTTTTGTAAATATGATTAGTTCATCGTTCCAGATTCAGCCTATTATGAATGAAACATGTTTGCAAGGACAATTAGAGATTATAGTTGCTCATGCCATGCTTAATTAACTAGGAGTTTATAATGGTTTGCCTTGCGTGCCAACATGCTATTAAAATGGTTGTGATGTGGTATGATAGGGTGGTATCCTCCTTTGAACGATTCTAGTGGCTTGACTTGGCACATGTTCACGCATGTAATTGAAACAAAATCAACATAGCCTCCACCATATTTATGTTCATGGTGATTTATATCCTACTCATGCTTGCACTCATTGTTGATTAATCTTAATGCATGTTCATGACTGTTGTCGCTCTCTAGTTGGTCGCTTCCCAGTCTCTTTCTAGCATTCACTTGTACTAAGCGGGAATATTTCTTGTGCATCCACTTCCATAAACCTCAAAGTTATTCCATATGAGTCCACCACACCTTCCTATATGCGGTATTTACCTGCCGTTCCAAGTAAATTTGTATGTGCCAAACTCTAAACCTTCAAATGAAATTATGTTTTGTATGCTCGAATAGCTCATGTATCAACTAGGGCTGTCTATATCTTCCATGCTAGGTGGGTTATTCTCACGATGAGTGGAGTCTGCTCATCACTCACGAGAAAATGGCCGGTAACCGAGATGCCCAGTCCCATGCTCAAATCAAATCAAAATTAGTGCAAACATAACTCCCCGGGATTGTTGTTAGTTGGACGGCACCCGTTGTTTTGGACAAACCATGGATTGATGTTTGTTGGTGGTGGGGGAGTATAAACTTTACCATTCTGTTTGGGAACCTCCTATAATGTGTGTAGCATGGAAGATATCGAGATCTCTTGGTTGTTATGTTGACAATGAAAGTATGCCACTCAAAATATTATTTATCTCTGTTTCAAAACTCGAGCTCTGGCACCTCTGCAAATCCCTGCTTCCCTCTGTGAAGGGCCTATCTATTTACTTTTATGTTGAGTCATCATCCTCTTATTAAAAAGCACCAGTTGGAGAGCATCGCTGTCATTCACATGCATTGCTATTAATTTACATTGAGTATGACTATGACTGGATCTCTTTTACCATGAATTACAATGTCTAGTCAGTCCTTAATCCTCATGGGTGCTTTGCATTTATGTTTTGCGGTATCAGAAAGGGCTAGTGAGATACCATCTTGTTATATCATGTTATGATTGTTTTGAGAAAGTGTTGTCACCCGAGATTTATTATTATTGCTCGCTAGTTGATTATGCCATTGATATGAGTAAACATGAGACCTAAATGTTATTGTCAATATGGTTAGTTCATAATCTTTGCTAAAAACTTGACTGCTGGTTTTACATATTTGCAACAACAAGATCAAACAGAGTTTGTAAAAGTTTTTCTTTATCACTTTCAGTTTGTCAACTGAGTTGCTTGAGGACAAGCAAATGTTTAAGCTTGGGGGAGTTGATACGTCTCCAACGTATCTACTTTTCCAAACACTTTTTCCCTTGTTTTGGACTATAACTTGCCTGATTAGAATGGAACTAACCCGGACTGACGTCGTTTTCAGCAGAACTGCCATGGCGTTATTTTTGTGCAGAAATAAAAGTTCTCGGAATAACCTGAAAATCCACGGAGACACGTTTTGGAATTAATAAAAATACTGGCGAAAGAATCAGTATCAGGGGGCCAACACCCTGTCCATGAGGGTGCAGGGCCCACCTGGGGCGCGCCCCCTGCCTCGTGGGCCCTCTGGGACTCCACCAACCTCAACCCCAACTCCATATATTCACTTTTGGGGAGGAAAAAAATAGAGAGAAGGATTCATCATGTTTTACGATACGGAGCCGTCGCCAAGCCCTAATCTTCCTCGGGAGGGCTGATCTGGAGTCCGTTCGGGGCTCCGAAGAGGGGAATCTGTTGCCATCGTCATCATCAACCATCCTCCATCACCAATTTCATGATGCTCACCGTCGTGCGTGAGTAGTCCCATCGTAGGCTTGTTGGACGGTGATGGCTTGGATGAGATTTATCATGTAATCGAGTTAGTTTTGTTAGGGTTTGATCCCTAGTATCCATTATGTTCTAAGATTGATGTTGCTATGACTTTGCTATGCTTATGTCACTAGGGCCCGAGTGCCATGATTTCAGATCTGAACCTATTATGTTTTCATGAATATATGTGAGTTCTTGATCCTATCTTGCAAGTCAATAGCCACCTACTATGTGTTATGATCCGGCAACCCCGAAGTGACAATAATCGGGACCACTCCCGGTTATGACCGTAGTTTGAGGAGTTCATGTATTCACTAAGTGTTAATGCTTTGGTCCAGTACTCTATTAAAATGAGGCATTAATATCCCTTAGTTTCCAATAGGACCCCGCTGCCACGGGAGGGTAGGACAAAAGATGCCATGCAAGTTCTTTTCCATAAGCATGTATGACTATATTCGGAATACATGCCTACATTACATTGATGAACTGAAGCTAGTTCTGTGTCACCCTATGTTATAACTGTTGCATGAGGAATCGCGTCTGACATAATTATCCATGATTGATCCATTGCCTACGAGCTTTTCACATATTGATCTTTGCTTAGTTACTTTTCCGTTGCCACTATTACGATTGCTACAAAAACTACTACTGTTACTTTTGCCACCGTTACCTTACTTCCGTACTACTTTGCTACTAAATACTTTGCTGCAGATATTAAGTCTTTCAGGTGTGGTTGAATTGACAACCCAACTGCTAATACTTGAGAATACTCTTTGGATCCTCTTGTGTCGAATCAATAAATTTGGGTTGAATACTCTACCCTCAAAAATTGTTGCGATCCCCTATACTTGTGGGTTATCAAAGCCCTGCTCGGATCACTTCACCATCACTGTCACATGCCGTCGTGCTGATGAAACTCTCCCTCGACACTTTTCTGGATCAGGAGTTCGAGGGATGTCATCGAGGTGAACGTGTGGAGAACTCGGAGGTGTCGTACGTTCGGTGCTTGATCGGTCGGAACGAGAAGAAGTTCGACTACATCAACCACGTTGTCAAACGCTTCTACTTTTGTTCTACGAGGGTACATGGACACACTCACCCTCTCATTGCTATGCATCTCCTAGATAGATCTTGCGTGAGCGTAGGAAATTTTTGAAATTGCATGCTATGTTCCCCAACACTATAAATATAAGATGAATATTTGTCTCTCTTAATTGGTGTGATCAAGAAACAATGATTATGGAAACGAACAAACAAAAAACAAATGATGCTCCAAGCAGAATACATATCATGTGAAGAATAAAAATATAGCTCCGGGTAGGATATACGATAGTCTTGAAGACGATAGATATTACTTTGGAGTTCCTTGGGCATCCCCAAGCATAGATGCCTGAGTATTCTTTAGATTTACTTTGGAGTGCCATGGGCATCCCCAAGCTTAGGATCAAGCCACTCCTTGTTCTCCTTCTATCGCCATCTCACCCTAAACTTGTAAACTTCATTCACACAAAACTTGGGGTGCCTTGGGCATTCCCAAGCTTAGGATGCTTTAATACTACTGCATTTCCTTGACTTACTACTATTGCTTTGTCTACTGCTGCTACTACTATTACTATTGCTACTGTTGTTACTCAGTTACTATTTCTATCACTGCTATCATATTACTGTGCTACTAATATTTTTCTGCAAAGAAACAACTTCTTAGGTGTGGTTGAATTGACAACTCAAGTGCTAAGGCTTATAAATATTCTTTGGCTACCCTTGTGTTCAATCAATAAATTTGAGTGAAATACTACCCGCGAAGACTGTTGCGATCCGCTATACTTGTGGATCATCTGAAGGTTGCGGATATAAATAGCCACCCCACTCCAACGTTTTTGGCTGCTCCGCTTGAGATTCTGAGAAGATTGATTGAGCACCCCTCTCGAGAGATTTGAGATTAAGACCCACCTAGATAAAATCAAGAGCCAAAACTTAGATAGTGGTTGAGCATCAAAGTACATCTGAGTTAGAGTTCTTGTGCCTATTACTATTGTGAGTTGCAGATTCTCTAGATGGATAGGTGATGGCTTGAGTGTCAAAGAGTAATTTTCTTCACCAAGTAAGTCTTCAGTAACTAAGAGTAATTGTGGTTCACACAGAAGTCTGTTGAAGGTTTGGAGATTGCCGATAAGAATCTACTCTGAGTGAATTAAACCGAAGTCTAATTAGCTATGGGTTGATGGAGAATAGGACGAAACGAGGTTTGCTCCTATGTTCAATCATAGGTCCCTCCAACCAGACGTAGCTCTTTAGTAGAAGAGTGAACTAGTCTACCAAATCATCTATCGTCATCGAGCACCACTATTTCATTCTAATCTACTCATATTCTTCATTAGTTTAATTTCGGTGCTCTGTGCCTCCATAGATGTCTCATATAAGTTTCATTCTGACTCATTCATGTAGTTCTCTATCTCTCTGTGCTATAGTCTATTCTCGTTTGTATGCTTTGTGGTTCTATCAAGAAGTGTGTGATCATATCTTGTTATATTTCATGGTTGTCCACCTATGTTGGTCACCCTACTTCCATTCTGGGCCATGATTGTTATAGCCAAAGCAGTGTGCCACTATACGCGAAAGATCATCTTCACTTACATCAAAAGTTTAGCTTGATCTCTCGCTCTTTCAATCTGGTGTGTTTGTTTGCCTTTGTTATCCTTCGGTGTATCTCATCGAGTATTATTTCCATTGTGCTGTTTGGTTTTGATTTGAAGTTTGAAAAGAAATTTTGAATCTCCCATTCACCCCTCCCCCTGGTCGATATACACTCGGTCCTAACACCCTCCCTCATCCAAAAGATAGATAATGAGGTTGTTGCTTCCCTCTGAGATAGATAATGAGGTTGTTGCTTCCCCTAATGTACATAGTGGGAGTGCTTCTTCTCCGAGGAGTTTTCTTCTTCTCCGGCGAGGTTCGGCCTCCCATCAGGATTTTGAATATTGGTTGTATGGACAATTGCTTTATGTAAAAAGCGGGGTGAAATCCTATTTCGAGAGAGAGGTCCGGCCTCCTAAAAAAGTGACTGGCACAACAATATTTTTCAGGCACCTGAAAATAGCAAAACTGTTAGGCTTCTCCAACATTGACCTGTAAATTTGCTCTCGCATCCGTTCGCGGACAGGCGGGACCAGTCCGCAGACACGGATGTTGGGGAACATAGCTTGCAATTTCAAAAAAATCCTACGATCACGCAAGATCTATCTAGGATATGCATAGCAACAAGAGGGGGAGAGTGTGTCCACGTACCCTCATAGACCAAAAGTGAAAGCATTTGACAACACGGTTGATGTAGTCGAACTTATTCTCATTCCGATCGATCAAGCACCGACCGTACGGCACCTCCGAGTTCTGCATACTTTCAGCTTGATGACGTCCCTCGAACTCTTGATCCAGCAAAGTGTCGAGGGAGAGTTTCGTCGGCACGACGGCATGGTGACGGTGATGGCAAAGTGATCCGTGCAGGGCTTCGCCTAAGCACTATGACAATATGACCGGAAGTGCAAACTGTGGAGGGGGGCGCCGCACACGGCTAACGATTGTTAGTGTGTGTTCTAGCGGTGCCCCCATTCATATATATAGGTTGGAGGGGAGGAGAGGCAGCCAAGGGGGCGCCTCAAGTAGGAGGAATCCTACTTGGGGTCCTCCCAATTTGGCCTCCCCCCTTTCCTATTCCTATTCGGAGTAGGAAGGGAAGAGGGGGGAGGGGGAATCCTATTCCCTTTTTTCCTTTCCTCCATCTCCTTTGCTACTCCAATTTGGCCATCCCATATGGGAAGGGCGCACCAGCCCCTTAGGGGCTGGTCTGTCCCCCTCTTGGCCCATTAAGGCCCATGTAGTTGCTAGGGGGATGCCCGGAACCCCTTCCGGTGGCCCGATATGCACCTGGTACCCCCGGAACACTTCCGGTGTCCAAATACCATTGTACAATATATGAATCTTTACCTCTCGACCATTTCGATACTCCTCGTCATGTCCGTGATCTCATCCAGAACTCCGAACAACATTCGGTCACCAAATCACATAACTCATATAATACAAAATCATCATCGAACGTTAAGCGTGCGGACCCTGTGGGTTCGAGAACTATGTAGACATAACCGAGACACCTCTCCGGTCAATAACCAATAGCGGAACATGGATTCTCATATTGGTTCCTACATATTCTACGAAGATCTTTATCGGTCAAACCGTAATGACAACATACGTTATTCCTTTTGCCATCGGTATGTTACTTGCCCAAGACTCGATCGTCGGTATCTCTATACTTTTTTCAATCTCATTACTGGCAAGTCTCTTTACTCGTTTCGTAATGCATCATCCCACAACTAACTCATTAGCCACATCGCTTGCAAGGCTTATCATGATGTGCATTACCGAGAGGGCCCAGGGATACCTCTCCGATACTCGGAGTGACAAATCCTAATCTCAATCTATGCCAACCCAACAAATACCTTCGGAGATACTTGTAGAGCATCTTTATAATCACCCAGTTACTTGTGACGTTTGATAGCACACAAGGTATTCCTATGGTATACGGGAGTTGCATAATCTCATAGTCAAAGGAATATGTATATGACATGAAGAAAGCTATAGCGATAAAACTGAACGATCAACATGCTAAGCTAACAGATGGGTCTTGTCCATCACATCATTCTCCTAATGATGTGATCTCGTTCATCAAATGACAACACATGTCTATGGTTAGGAAACTTAACCATCTTTGATTAACAAGCTAGTCTAGTAGAGGCTTACTAGGGACACTGTGTTTTGTCTATGTATCCACACATGTATCAAGTTTCCGGTTAATACAATTCTAGCATGAATAATAAACATTTATCATGATATAAGTAAATATAAATGACAACTTTATTATTGTCTCTAGGGCATATTTCTTTCAATCTCCCACTTGCTCTAGAGTCAATAATCTAGTTCACATCGTCATGTGATTTAACACCAATAGTTCACGTCTTTATGTGATTAGTTCACATTGCCATGTGACTAACACCCAAAGGGTTTACTAGAGTCAATAATCTAGTTCACATCGCTATGTGATTAACACCCAAAGAGTACTAAGGTGTGATCATGTTTTGCTTGTGAGAGAAGTTTAGTCCACGAGTCTGCCACATTCAGAGCCGTATGTATTTTGCAAATTTTCTATGTCTACAATGTTCTGCATGGAGCTACTCTAGCTAATTGCTCCCACTTTAAATATGTATCCAGACTGAGACTCAGATTCATCCGATCGGTGTAAAAGCTTGCATCGACATAACTCTTTACGACGAACTCTTTATCACCTCCATAACCGAGAAATATTTTCTTAGTCCTCTTAGGTAACTAAGGACAACTTTGAACGGTGTCCAGTGATCCACTCCTGGATCACTATCGTACCCCCTTGCGAAACTCATGGAAAGGTACCCAATAGGTCAGGTACACAGCATAGCATACTTTATAGAACCTATACCTGAGGCATAGGGAATTACTTTCATTCTCTTTCTATTTTCTGTCGTGGTCGGGTTTTGAGTCTTACTCAACTTTACGCCTTGCAATACAGACAAGAACTCCTTCTTTGACTCATCCATTTTGAACTCCTTCAAAATCTTATCAGAATATGTACTCGTTGGAAGTCTTATCAAGCGTCTGAATCTCTCTCTATAGATCTTGATGACCAATATGTAAGCAGCTTTACTGAGGTCCTTCTTGGAAAAAAATCAAGTATCCTTTTATGCTATCCAGAAATTCTATATCATTCTCGATCAACAATATGTCATCCACCTATAATATCAGAAATGCTACAGGGCTCCCACTCACTTTCTTGTAAATACAGGCTTCACCATAAGCCTGTATAAAACCATATGCTTTGATCACCTCATCAAAGCGTATATTCCAACTCCGAGATGCTTGCACCAGTCCATAGATGGATCGCCTGGAGTTTGCACACTTTGTTAGAACCTTCAGGATCAACAAAACCTTCGGTTGCATCATATACAACTCTTCTTTAAGAAATCCATTAAGGAATGCAGTTTTGACATCCATTTGCCAGATTTCATAAAATGTAGCAATTGCTAACATGATTCGGATAGACTCAAGCATCGCTACGAGTGAGAAAATCCCATCGTAGTCAACACCTTGAACTTTTCGAAAACATTTTCCGACAATTCGAGCTTTGTAGATAGTAACACTGGCATCATCGTCCGTCTTCCTCTTGAAGATCCATTTATTCTCAATGGCTTGACGATCATCGGGCAAGTCCACCAAAGTCCACACTTTGTTCTCATACATGGATCCTATCTCAAATTTCATGGCCTCAAGACATTTTGTGGAATTTGGGCTCATCATCGCTTCCTCATAGTTCGTAGGTTCGTCATGGTCTAGTAACATGGCTTCTAGAACAGGATTACCATACCACTCTGGTGCGGAACGTGCTCTGGTTGACCTACGAGGTTCAGTAGTAACTTGATCTGAAGTTTCATGATCATTATCATTAGCTTCCTCTCTTGTTGGTGTAGGCATCACAGAAACGGTTTTCTGTGATGAGCTACTTTCCAATTCGAGAGAAGGTAAAATTACCTCATCAAGTTCTACTTTCCTCTGATGTCGCTTCAAGCTACATCGGTATTTCGTCAAAGAGGAAGGGGTGATGCAGCACAGCAGCAGTAGGTATTTCCCTCAGATATGAAACCAAGGTTATCGAACCATTAGGAGAACCAAGCAATACAACGTAAACATCACCTGCACACAAATAACAACTACTCGCAACCCGATGTGTAAAAGGGGTTGTCAATCCCTTTCGTTTAGCAGCGCCTCAAGATAGGCAAACGGACATGAATAAAATTGTAGTAGATTGATAGATCGAATGTCAAATAAAATAAATAAGAATAAATTGCAGCAAGGTATTTTTGTATTTTTGGGTTTGATAAATCTAAAAATAAATGGCAAATAAAATAGATCGCAAAGCGAAATAATATGAGAAAGAAACCCGGGGGGCGTAGGTTTCACTAGTGGCTTCTCTCAAGAAAAATAGCAAACGGTGGGTAAACAAATTACTGTTGTGTAATTGATAGAACTTCAAATAATCATGACGATATCCAGGAAATGATCATTATATAGGCATCACGTCCAAGATTAGTAGACCGACTCCTGCCTGCATCTACTACTATTACTCCACACATCGACCGCTATCCAGCATGCATCTAGTGTATTAAGTTCATGGAGAAACGGAGTGATGCAATAAGAATGATGACATGATGTAGACAAGATCTATCTATGTAGATATAGACCCCATCGTTTTATCCTTAGTAGCAACGATACATACGTATTGGTTCCCTTTCTGTCACTGGGATCAAGCACCGTAAGATCGAACCCACTACAAAGCACCTCTTCCCATTGCAAGATAAATAGATCAGGTTGGCCAAACAAAACCCAAAATCTCGGAGAAGAAATACGAGGCTATAAGCAATCATGCATATGAGAGATCAAAGAAACTCAAATAACTTTCATGGATATAAAAAGATAGATCTGATCATAAACTCAAAGTTCATCCGATCCCAACAAACACAACGCAAAAAGAGTTACATCATATGGATCTACAAGAGACCATTGTATTGAGAATCAAACGAGAGAGAGAGAGAGAGAGGAAGCCATCTAGCTACTAACTACGGACCCGAAGGTCTACAAAGAACTACTCAAGCATCATCGGAGAGGCACCAATGGAAGTAGTGAACCCCTCCGTGATGGTGTCTAGATTGGATCTGATGGTTCTAGACTCTGCGGCGGCTGGAATTGATTTTCGTCGACTCCCCTGGGGTTTCTGGAATATTGGGGTATTTATAGAGCAAAGAGGCGGTCTGGGGGGCACCCGAGGTGGGCACAACCCACCAGGGCGCACCTGGGCCTCCTGGCGCGCCCTGGTGGGTTGTGCGCCCCTCGGAGCACCCCCTGAGACACTGCCTTGGCCCATTGGGTGTCTTCTGGTCCAAAAAAATTCTCTGTAAAGTTTCGTTGCATTTGTACTCCGTTTGGTACTTATTTCCTGCGATGTAAAAAGCATGCAAAAAACAGCAACTGGCACTTGGCACTATGTCAATAGGTTAGTAGCAAAAATGGTATAAACTGACTATAAAATGATTATAAAATATCCAAAATTAATAGTATAACAGAATGGAACAATCAAAAATTATAGATACCTTGGATATGTATCATCCTTCCACTCACTTCTTTCGAGAGAAACTCCTTCTCGAATCCATTCTTAGCAACAAATATCTTACCTTCGGATCTATGATAGAAGGTGTACCCACCAGTTTCTTTTGGGTATCCTATGAAGACGCACTTCTCCAATTTGGGTTTGAGCTTTATCAGGTTGAAGCATTTTCACATAAGCATCACAACCCCAAACTTTAAGAAACGACAGCTTAGGTTTCTTACCAAACCAAGGTTCATACGGAGTCATCTCAACGGATTTAGATGGTGCCCTATTTAACGTGAATGCAGCTGTCTCTAATGCATAACCCCAAAATGATAGTGGTAAATCGGTAAGAGGCATCATAGATCGCACAATATGTAATAAAGTACGGTTACGACGTTCGGACACACCATTACGCTGTGGTGTTCCAGGTGGCGTGAGTTGTGAAACTATTCCACATTGTATTAAATGAAGGCCAAACTCGTAACTCAAATATTCGCCTCCATGATCACATCGTAGAAACTTTATTTTCTTGTTATGATGATTTTCCATTTCACTCTGAAATTCTTTTAACTTTTCAAATGTTTCAGACTTGTATTTCATTAATTAGATATACCCATATCTGCTCAAATCATCTGTGAAGGTCAGAAAATAACGATACTCACCGCGAGCCTCAACACTCATCAGACTGCATACATCGCTATATATTATTTCCAATAAGTTAGTGGCTCGCTCCATTGTTCCAGAAAATGGAGTTTTAGCCATCTTGCCCATGAGGCATGGTTCGCAAGCATCAAATGATTCATAATCAAGTGATTCCAAAAGTCCATCCGCATGGAGTTTCTTCATGCGCTTTACACCAATATGACCTAAACGGCAGTGCCACAAATATGTTGCACTATCATTATCAACTTTGCATCTTTTGGCATCAATATTATGAATATGTGTATCACTACGATCGAGATTCAATAAACCATTTATATTGAGTGTATGACCATAGAAGGTTTTATTCATGTAAATAGAATAACAATTATTCTTTCACTTAAATGAATAACTGTATTGCAATAAACATGATCCAATCATGTTCATGCTCAACACAAACACCAAATAACATTTATTTTAGGTTCAACACTAATCCCGAATGTAAAGGGAGTGTGTGATGGTGATCTTATCAACCTTGTTATCACTTCCAACACACATCGACACCTTGCCCTTAACTAGTATCTGTTAATTTTGCAACTCCTATTTCAAGTTACAAACCTTAGCACCTGAATCAGTATTAAATACCGAGGGGCTGCTATGAACACTAGTGAAGTACACATCAATAACATGTATATCAAATATACCTTTGTTCACTTTGCCATCCTTCTTATCCGCCAAGTATTTGGGGTAGTTCCGCTTCCAGTGACCATTCCCTTTGCAGTAGAAGCACTCAGTTTCAGGCTAAGGTCTAGCTTTGGGATTCTTCAAGGAAGTGGCAACTTGCTTGCCATTCTTCTCGAAGTTCCCTCTCTTTCCATTGCCCTTTTTATAGAAACTAGTGGTCTTGTTAACCATCAACACTTGATACTATTTCTTGATTTCTACCTTCGCCGATTCCAGCATCGCGGAGAGCTTGGGAATCGTTTTCGTCATCCCTTGCATATTATAGTTCATCACGAAGTTCTAGTAACTTGGTGACAGCGACTAGAGAACTCTGTCGATCACTGTCTTATCTGGAAGATTAACTCCCACTTGATTCAAGCGATTGTAGTACCCATACATTTTGAGCACATGCTCACTGCCTGAGCTATTCTCCTCCATCTTGTAGGCAAATTACTTGTCAGAGGTCTCATACCTCTCGACACGGGCATGAGTCTGAAATACCAATTTCAGCTCTTGGAACATCGCATATGCTCCATAGCGTTCAAAACTTTTTTGAAGTCCTGGTTCTAAACCGTTAAGCATGGCGAACTAAACTATCAAGTAGTCATCATACCGAGCTTGTCAAATGTTCATAACGTTTGCTTCTGCTCTTGCAATAGATCTTCACCGAGCGGTGCATTAAGGACATAATTCTTCTGTGCAACTGAGGGAGTCCTGGACTAAGGGGTCCTCGGGCGTCCGACCTGTTATCCATGGGCCGGACTGATGGGCTGTGAAGACATGAAGGACGAAGACTGCATCGTGTATGGATTGGACTCTACTTGGCATGGAAGGCAAGCTTGGCGATCGAAGATTCCTTTTTATGTAACCGACTCCATGTAAACCCTAGATCCCCTCGGTGTCTATATAAAATGAAGGGGATAGTCCGGAAAGGACAGATACATATACTCATTACCATGCCCACATAGGCTAGACTTCTAGGGTTTAGCCATTACGATCTCGTGGTAGATCAACTCTTGTAATACTCATATTCGTCAAGATCAATCAAGCAGGAAGTAGGGTATTACCTCCATAGAGAGGGCCCGAACCTGGGTAAACATCGTGTCCCCCGTCTCCTGTTACCATCGATCCTAGACGCACAGTTCAGGACCCCCTACCCGAGATCCGCCAGTTTTGACACCGACATTGGTGCTTTCATTGAGAGTTCCACTGTGCCATTGACAAAAGGTTTGATGCCCCCTTCAGTCATCAATAATGACGCTGTCCAAAGAGGAACCTTCCTCCTCGGACAGATCTTCGTATTCGGCGGCTTCGTACTGCGGGCCATCTGGAGCAGATCGAAAGCTACGCCCCTGGCCATCAGGTCAGATTCGGAAGCTTGAACTACGTCATGGATATCCATAAAGACTTGCTCTTCGAGGGATTTGAACTCGCGGTGATTGCTCCCCCTCATCTCGATGAACGTGCCTTAAATTTGTCATCAGATCACACCCAAGATTTGGTTCCTGTGGTTGCAACGACCTTAGAGTCCACGGTGTTGGAGCTGCACATGGACTCGACTCCCTGCAATATTCGCTTTAACGGAACTTCGGACTCATCTCCGGCTATAAGTTCCGGACTGTGTACGCCCATGAACACTGAGCTAGATCGGTTATTGATCTTCGAGTTCAGCGCCGCTGACGTTTTCCGGCACTCGCCTTTGGGTGACGTGCTAAAATCTTTAAAGAATTTGTCCTTGGAGAAGGACTCATAGCCGAACTATGTCCGGTTCGAGCTAGAGACGGATGATGAGGAATCTTGCTTCCCATCCTCCACCCACTTCATAGCCACCATCGATGACTTAACCGACGTGCTTGACTATGGCTCCGAAGACATCGACGGTATGGACGACGATGCCGACAAGGAGCAAGGCCAAGACCCGCCATTCACTGGACGTTGGACAGCTACCTCTTCGTACAACATGTACATGGTTGATACACCTAAAGGATCTGGCGACGACAAAGAAGAGCCAGATGCGAATAAAACCTCCGAGACACAGTCCAAGCGCCGGTGGCCCAAACGCCGCCCCAAGCCCCGCCGCTCAAAGGACGGCAGCACTGGCGCCGGAGAAAATAATACTTCGGGCGATGCCGAAAACAATGAAGACCCTGTCGGGGCTACATCCAAACAGGAACAGGACAGCAGGCAAGACAATCCTGACGAACAGGCCATAAAAGATGACTCGGAGGATGATAGTTACCATCCACCCTCCGAGGAGGAGACAAGCCTTGGCAACAAAGACTTCATCGTGCCTGAGGATCCTCTCGAGCAGGAGCGCTTTAAGCTTCAGCTCATAGCCACGGCAAGGAGCCTGAAAAAGAAACAACAGCAGCTTCAAGCTGAACAAGACCTGCTCGTCGACAGATGGACTGATGTCTTGACAGCCGAGGAATACGGCCTCAACCTCCCAGCCAAGAGCTACCGAAACACGGACTGCTACCTCAATTCGATGAGGAGGTGCCGGAGCACATATCTCCATCGCGTAGTGCGGACCGACCACCACGTGGTCGAGACAGGGCGGCTGAACTGCCACCCCGCGGTCAGGATAGAGCGGCAACCCGGGCCGAACAGCAGACCGCCCCACCACCCCGCCAAAATAGGGAAGGAAGAGTCCAGAGTCATATGTACGACCTCTGACACACTCTAGACAGTAGAGCAGGACACACAAGATCGATCTACGGATTGTGAGGACGTGCCTGAAAGCACGATGACGGCTACCTATTTGGACATGACAAACCTAACCACGCTCAGGACGAACGCCGCAGACAGACTCCATCAGAGCTCCGCCACGATGCGGCCTGATATAGAGGCGCCGCACACCTGCTCTGCTTCACAGATGAAGTACTGGATCATGAATTCCCCGAGGGGTTCAAGCCCGTCAATATCGAATCATACGACGGCACAACCGATCCTGCAGTATGGATCGAGGATTTCATTCTCCATATCCACATGGCCCGAGGAGACGAGCTCCACGCCATCAAATACCT
This sequence comes from Triticum dicoccoides, assembly GCF_002162155.2. NCBI lineage: Eukaryota > Viridiplantae > Streptophyta > Magnoliopsida > Poales > Poaceae > Triticum > Triticum dicoccoides. The sequence goes on along the minus strand of NC_041392.1, from coordinate 462,932,011 downwards.
CCCATTAAAGCTCAAATGACCAGCTCGGCACTGGTTAAATAGCCTGCCTGAGAACTCCGTCGGCAGCTGGGAGGACTTGGAAGAGGCTTTCCTCGACAACTTCTAAGGAACTTATGTCCGGCCACCAGATGCCGATGACCTAAGCCACATAGTTCAACAACCCGTAGAATCAGCCAGAAAATTCTGGACTAGGTTCCTAACCAAAAAGAACCAGATCGTTGACTATCCAGATGCCGAGGCCCTAGCAGCCTTCAAACACAGCATCCGTGACGAATGGCTAGCACGCCACCTCGGACAAGAAAAGACAAAGTCAATGGCAGCCCTTATGGCACTCATGACCCGCTTTTGCGCAGGCGAGGTGTAACGCCCTCGATGCGGCTATATCTCCTACGTGTCGAAGCACGACTTAGAGGCATAACCGCATTGAAAGCAATGTCGCAAGTGAGGTAATCTTCACACAACCCATGTAATACATAAGGGAAAGAGAATACATAGTTGGCTTACAATCGCCACTTCACACAATTACATGAATAAAGCATTACATCATCCAGATACACTCAAGGTCCAACTACGGAACCAAAATAAAAGAAGACTACCCCAAAAGCTACACAGATCCCCGATCGTCCCGACTGGGCTCCACTACTGATCAACTAGAACGAAACAACACAAAGGACAAGATCTTCATCGAGCTCCTCCTTGAGCTTGGTTGCGTCACCTGCTCGGTAACATCGGCACCTGCAAACTGGTTTTGGAAGTATCTGTGAGTCACGGGGACTCAGTAATCTCACACCCTCGCGATCAAGACTATTTAAGCTTATGGGAAGGGTAAAAGGTATGAGGTGGAGCTGCAGCAAGCGACTAGCATATATGGTGGCTAACATACGCAAAAGAGAGCGAGAAGAGAAGGCAAAAGCACGGTCGAGAAAACTATGATCAAGAAGTGATCCTAAAACAACCTACGTCAAACATAACTCCAACACCGTGTTCACCGGACTCCGCCGAGAAGAGACCATCACGGTTACACACGCGGTTGATGCATTTTAATTAAGGTTAAGTTTCAGGTTTTCTACAACCGGACATTAACAAATCCCATCTGCCCATAACCACGGGCACGGCTTTTGAAAGTTCAAATCCCTGCAGGGTTGTCCCAACTTAGCCCATCACAAGCTCTCACGGTCAACGAAGGATATTCCTTCTAGCGGGAAGACCCGATCAGGCTCGGAATCCCAGTTACAAGACATTTCGACAATGGTAAAACAAGACCAGCAACACCGCTCGAATGTGCCGACAAATCCCGATAGGAGCTGCACATATCTCATTCTCAGGACACACTCAGATGAGCACTACATACAACTAAAACCAGCCCTTGAGTTTCCCCGAGGTGGCGCTGCAAGTGGCTCTGTTTGGACCAACACTCAGAGGAGCACCGGCTCGGGGGGTTTAAATAAAGATGACCCTTGAGTCTGCAGAACCCAAGGGAAAGAAAAGGCTAGGTGGCGAATGGTAAAACCAATGTTGGGCATTGCTGGAGGAGTTTTATTCAAGGCGAACTGTCAAGGGGTTCCCATTATAACCCAACCGCGTAAGGAACGCAAAATCAGGGAACATAACACCGATATGATGGAAACTAGGGCAGCAAGAGTGGAACAAAACACCAGGCATAAGGCCGAGCCTTCCACCCTTTACCAAGTATATAGATGCATTAATTAAATATGAGATATTGTGATATCCCAACAAAATAACCATATTCCAAACAAGGAACAAGCTCCAATCTTCACCTGCAACTAACAACGCTATAAGAGGGGCTGAGCAAAGCGGTAACATAGCCAAACAACGGTTTGCTAGGACATGGTGGGTTAGAGGCTTGGCTTAACAATATGGGAGGCATGATAAGCAAGTGGTAAGTGTCGCAGCATAGGCATAGCAAAAGAGCGAGCAACTAGCAAGCAAAGATAGAAGTGATTTCGAGGGTATGGTCATCTTGCCTGAAATCCCGCAAGGAAGAAGAACGAGTCCATGAAGAAGACAAACGGACGAAGTCGAACGAATCCTCACAAACGCGACGTTACCGGAACCAACCCGAAGAAGCAACACCGGAAAGAAGCACACAACATAGTAAACAACCACCACATAATCATGGCATGATGCACAATCAAGTATGATGCATGTCCGGTTTAATGAAGCATGGCATGGCAAAATGCACAATCAATCCTACAAATTAAGTGAAGCTCAACATGCAACTCCATTGCATATTGACGAAACACCACATTCAAGTTATTTCGTTCGATCTTGTTTATGTACCCAACAATACTAAATGTTGTTAAACATGGTAAGAGGGTGAAGCAAAAGATAACTACCTATCTAGGCAAGTTTAAATGAGGCCGGAACAACAAACAACAAGTCCGGAAGAATCCTCATATGCAATTTAAGGATTTGGTACTGATCTGCCCTAAGCCATATTTTAGAGTTATTAAACATGCAAAGCAATGCCACCATGTTAAACTAGGCATTTTTTCACCCCCATTTACATATCAAGTTTATTAAGTTCGGAGCTACGGTTAATTAGTTATGAATTAAAGCATTTTAGCATGACATAGGAGAAAATTTAAACAAACAGCATTTTAAACATCTCAAACATGCATGAAAGTTGGATATTGTGAAACTAGATGAAATTCTAAACAAGTTACATATATAAATTATTTAGATCCGATGCACGGTTGTGAAGTTATTAAATGAATGATCATGAAGGGGTTTTCTGCAAAATAGAAAAGCACTGGATAAAGACTAAATCGCAGACAGGGAAAAAACAATGTATGGGCCGAAACTGGGACAAGCCCAACAGGAAAAAAACAAAAGATGGGGTGCTGGGGTGTGGCCTCACCCAGTGGGCCTTGGCCCATTTCAGTGGACTGTAGCAGGCCTTGCTGGAGGAGCGCATGCAGGCCTGGCGGGCGAGCAGGGAAAAAGGCCGGCTCGGGTCGCAGTCGATTGTAGCTAGACGCGGTCAACGCACCCGGGCGAGCGCTCATCCTCCTGCGGGCGAAGCAGAGGACGGCGTCGAGGATCACTGGCGGGGCTCCTGCGGGTCGCCGGCGAGGTGCAGGTGCGGCTGGCCGTGGACAACGGTGACATGGCTGACGAAGAGGCAGGGGACCGGCTGGAGATGGCCGTGCTCTCAGTCAACGGGCAAACGAGCGGCGTCCCAGGCGCGCGGACGCACGAGGCCGAGGTTGTCACTGGAGGTCTCCGGTGGTGTGGAGCTTGACGGCGGGGATGGCGCAGAACGGCTGGAACCGGGCGAGGCGATGGAAGGGAGCTACAAGGCCATGGCGTGCTGACGGAGGGTCGAGAAGACCACGCGAGGCGATGGCGAGCACAGGGGGCTTGGCGTCCTCGTCCTCGTCATCTCGGCGAAGGGCAAGGTGGCGGCGCTTGCCGTCAGGAGGTGCGAGGAAGGTCGGGGCGGTCCTGATCTGGGCAGACCCAAGGCGGAGGAGCGGTTCCCGGTGATGATTTGAGCATCGGGCGGCCACGGAGCTCCATGTGTCATTGTGTTCCCTGCGAGAGAGAGGAAGCAAGGAGATGAGAGGGAGGGAGAGAAAGGAAGGGGAAGGGAGAAGAGACACGGGCGCAAGGTGAGGGGGCCGGCCTGATGCAGCGGGCGGTGGCTCCGGCGAGGTCGAGGTGGTTGGATCGAGAGGAGGGGATCAGGGGATGGCCTGGTAGGATCTAGATCGCTCCCGAGGAAGGAGGAGACTTGTTCGAGCGCTTGTTTTGGGCTGGTGGGGAGACCGAGGAGAAGGTGGAGGCTCTGGTTGGTTCGCTGGTGATCCCGAGGGGAACCACAGAGAGTGGCGGCAGAGGGATTCGGAGGATGGGATAGGATAGGCTAGGGTTTGATCTGATATTTATATCAGATGAGTTTAGGTTAGGGGCTAACTCGTCCCTTCGATCAAAATCGGACGGTCGGGAAAAATAGGCTAGGGATCCCAAATAAGAAAACGGTGATGTTTTGTAGATGTTTGGGGATGATCCGGACACAACGGTGGCGACAGTCCGGGTCGCGTCCGGGGAAGTTTCGGACATGCACGCGAGGGATCGGTTGGAACTTCTGGGCTGTGCAGAAGGGCTCGCGCTGAGAGAAGAGAAGAGAGAGAGACCCGGCAACTGTTTTCGGAGACTGAAAACGTCCGACGTTAGACCGGCTATACTGCCGCTATAGTTATCCGTTGGGGCATCAAACGGACTCCGAATGCGATCAAATTTGGCAGGCGACCTACTGACAACATAAAAACACCGCATGCCAACTTTCAACCCATTCCGAGAACATTTTCCAGCCACTTATAAAATAATATTTCGGATGTGCCGCGGGCGCGTGCAAGTGTGTCTGGGCTCAGAACGGACAACGGACGGAACTGGGGGAACCCGGACGAATGCAAGTTTCGAAAACATGATGATGCAATGCACATGATGACATGACAAGATGCAACACGCAAGCGAATGACAAGGCAACAACAGCGAATAACTGGAAGACACCTGGCGCAACGGTCTCAGGGCGTCACACAAGGACAGCTGGCTGGCTCGTAGCAAAAACACAGCCAGCGAGGCAGGCCCCACCGAGGCCAAGAACAGCACCGGCAAGCTCTGGCGCAATAGACACAAACGCAGAAGCAATGGCGACAACACCGAGGACACCACAGTCAACGCCGGATTCAGTGGCTCCAAGTCCGGCCAACAGAAGAAATCCTACAAAAGAAACAACGAAGGACATTCCAGCCTGGACCGCATACTCGACCGTCCGTGCCAAATGCACGGCACCCCGGATCAGCAAGCCAATCATACCAACAGGGATTGTTGGGTCTTCAAGCAGGCTGGCAAGTTAAATCCCGAAAACAAAGAAAAGGGATCACAAAGTGAGGACGAAGATGAAGAGCCCCGGCAGCCGAACACCGGGGGACAGAAGAAATCCCCCCCCAAGTCAAAATGGTGAACATGATATATGCCACGCACATCCCCAGAAAGGAGTGCAATCGAGCACTCAGGGACGTCTACGCGGTAGAGCCAGTCGCCCCAAAGTTCAATCCATGGTCATCATTTCCGATCACCTTCGATCGACGAGATCATCCGACTAGTATCTGCCAAGGCGGTTCGGCCGCACTGGTCCTTGACCCAATCATCGACGGATTCCACCTAACACGAGTCCTGATGGATGGTGGAAGAAGCCTCAACCTGCTGTACCAGGATACAGTATGGAAGATGGGCATTAATCCCTCACGAATCAAACCAACAAAGACTACCTTTAAAGGAGTCATACCAGGTGTAGAGGCCTGCTGTACGGGATCAATCATGCTAGAGGTGGTCTTCGGTTCTCTAGACAACTTCCGAAGCAAAGAATTAATCTTCGATATCGTCCGCTTCCGCAGCGGCTACCACGCACTGCTCGAACGAACCTCGTTTGCTAGATTTAATGCAATGCCACACTATGCTCATCTCAATCTCAAGATGCCCGGTCCACGAGGCATCATAATAGTCAATGGCAATACGGAACGCTCCCTCCGAACAGAGGAGCAAACCGCCGCCCTAGCAGCAGAAGTATAGAGCGGCCTTCTCAAGCAGCATTATAATCCAGCTGCCGAGCCCCTGGACACCATCAAGAGGGTTCAGACTACACTGCAACAGGACAGCGCGGCTCGTCAAGAGCTCGACTAGCAATTCGGCCTCCATCCAGCCCCGATGAGGTAGTGGCATTCGTACCACGCGTACACAATTACGCACTCAAAATTCCATGGACATTGACGGAGGCACGAGATAACCCGGGGTCTACAATTCGGCCAGACCGATCTCGGACACACATACTTTTACTTCTTTTTCTTGTTTTAGGCACCTTTTTCCACGGGCCTGATGTCAAGTCCTTTAGAAGGACTGAAATACAACAGAGGCAAGCAACACAGGTGTGTAGGTTAACCTTTATATGTTCTTCTTGACAGTATTCAAACTTATTTCTCAGGACCCGCACGCTGCGCCCAATTGATTCCGGCATGTTAAATGGTCGGATACTTCTCGCACCATCTGTACAAGATACGCCTTGACGTATCCATCCAGTTATAATAATAATGGTTTGTGGCCCAGTTTGTGTGGTTTTCGATTCTTACTTCGTTTTATTTTGACCTGCCTATTTGCTTCATCGACACTCTTTTATGTTTCATATTCGCCAGGAGCTACTTGTCACCCCACAATACGGCAGCACAGTCCGAACACTTCTTATATATAAGTTCGTCACCTCAAATTTAGCACTATATGCATTGGCTCCGAATCATGTCTTTGGTCAATAGTTGGGTTGCCCGGCTCCTGTGCTTGCTACCCTATGTTCCGCTCCATCAGCTAGGGTAGTAAAGGGAGAACTACTGTGATTGTGCCATGGCTTTGACCAGACGAGCACCTTAGTAGAGAAAGCCGAAAACTGACTGTCATGATGTGGCGAGAGCCGGTCAGCTACTTGAGGGTTACAAATCGTTGGAGATTTTTTCCGCATTACGCGAAAGATCGACACTTCCCGATCAGATGCTGACAGTACTCTGGCTTAAACCAGGGGCTGCGCCCATGCTTTATTATAAAACTCCTATGGCTAAGTGAGGGCGTTAAAGCCATAAAGTCCAATTGCCTTGTTCGTTGCGCTAAACAACTCCTTCAAGGACCATGTAATTGGATCAAGATTGTTTAGATTCCATCCCGAACACCTCCGTACTATCTACGTGTGGGCAGAAGCCGACGACTGGCCAACCCTCAGATTACACACAACACGATCGTACATGAGGAAACAATTCAAAGCATAATAAAATTACTTTACAAAAACAGGCTTTGTTCTCATACTACAAGACAAAGGCAACATGAATACATTTATTCAAATACAATGTCATTCGAACATTGTGCCTCTACAAGTCGAGACCCTTCTACGACATCCTCGAAAAATCGCTCGGGTGTGCGGTGCTCCTTGCCCTCCGGCGGCCCGCTGGCGACTTCAATTGCGTTCATCTTTGCCCAGCACATCTTGCAGCGAGCAAAGGCCATACGGGCACCTTTAATATAGACGGAGCGCTTGATAACGTCCAGCCGAGGACAGGCGTTCACCATCCGCCTCACGAGTCCGAAGTAGCTGCTAGGCATAGCTTCGGCTGGCCACAGACGGATTATCAAATCCTTAATGGCTAGTTCGGCCACCATATGCAGCTCCACCAGCTGTTTCAGCTGATCGGTGAAGGACACGGGATGCTCTGGTACCGCATACTATGACCAGAAGAGTCTCTCCGAAGAATCCCCTCCTTCGGCTCGATAGAACTCCGCGGCGTTTTATAAACTGTGTGGCAAATCCAGAAAATCCCCTGGGGAATTCCGAATCCGGGTTAGTAAAAGGTACTGCTTCTCTACATACTTGCTTTGCATCTTAAATGGCTTACCCGCCGTGATCTTCTTGGCCTCCTGGATCTCCTGGAGGGCAGCCTGGGCCTCATTTCGTGCGGTATCCACGCTGTGACGAGCCTTGGCGAGTTCGGTCCCTTGAGCTGACGCATCATGCTCCAAGGCCTCGCATTTTTTCACCGCGTCCTGGAGCTCTTGGTGGACTTCTTTAACCCGGGCCGTTAGCTTCTTACGGGCGGCTTGCTGTTGGACAGCCTGCTCCTCGGCCTCGCCCAAGGCCTTCCTCAGGGCCTCGACCTTGGTCGCGGCTTCTACACATATCACAATACCGCTGTCAATATAAATCGCTTATACTTTCCCGAACATATAGCAAGTCGTTCCTCACCTTGCTTCTCCTGGAGCTGAACCTTAACCTCGTCGAACTCGTTCTCGGTCCGCTCCAGCCTTCGCTTCAGCTCGGAGACCTTAGCAGTATGCGAGGTCGCGGCCAACAGGGACGCCTGCTTATCGATACATATTCAGTCAGCCTCTTATAATTAAGAATTGATCCCCTCTCTGGTTCTCCTCGCCGAACACCGGGCAGCGTCTCAGGGGCTATGGACTATACGGGGTTTTTCTCTTTCTTACCTCGAAACCTGTTAACAGGCTGTTGCAGGCTTCATTTAGTCCGCTCTTGGCGGACTGAACCTTCTCGGTCACTGCACCCATAAGGATACGGTGCTCGTCCACGACGGAGGCGCTTCGTAGCGCCCCCATCAGGTCATCTGGCGCTCCTAGATGGACAGGAGCCACCGGTGGAGGCGACGCACCCCCCTCCTTCAAAGGGGGCTGCTCGCCCAACTCCGGAGCCATATGGGTCTCCGGAATCGTATTCGGCTGAGGGCCTAACTGGATATGGCCCTCTTTGCCAGTCTCCATGGGGATTGGCTCCCCCCATGTGTCCGGCAGTGGAGCTCCCGCCTTGTGGAGCCTCCCGGACAACGTCCTGGGCTCCTTCCTTCAAAGCGACCCTCCGGGATAACACTTCGGTGTCGTCCCTGGCCCCGGGGGAGTAAGCCGGCGGTAGCGACATGCTCGCCATCTCTGACGGAGCCAACGAACCTCCAGATGAGGATCGCTGGATAAGGTCACGGGCCGGACTACAATAGTGTGGATTAACCACGTTAGAATAATAAAAAGATAGGGCTGGGTGTGCGCATAAATAAGCCATGTCACTTACGATGCAGCCTAGGGCCTAGTACAGGGGCGACGTTCCAGACTACTGTCAACGTCCCACACGGTGTTGACCGCTGGGGCGCCCTTCCCCTTTTTGGGCGCTTTCACCTCCAGATGTGCCGAGGCCACCCTCTTCTTCTTATCCTCGGGAGGAGGGTTGTTTTCCTCCTCCTCCTCTTCCTCGTCATTGTCCTAAGGGATAGAGGAATGGGCCTCGTCGTCTTCGGACGTCGCATCCGAAGTGCCCCTACGACGGGGGCCACTCTTGGCCCCCTTGGCCTTCTTCTTGGCCTTCTTCTCCAGCGCCATATATGGCACCAGCACCAGCATCTTCGCCAGGCACGGGATGACTGGTTCTTCGGGCAATGGAGCCGCACACTGGATCCGCTTCGCCCTCTCCACCTAGTCCTGAGGAAGCAATAGTAAGATCTCAGACATCATCCTCGAAACATTTAAGTTGGGAATACATCAAAAGTAACATACCTCGCTGGCAGGGTGTTTACCATTGTGACCACGGTCTGAGTCTATGGCCAGTGGCTTCTCATTGCCCTTAAAGAGCAACTTCCAGGCCCCTTCGTGAGAAGTCTCGAAGAGCCTTTTAAGGGTCCGATGCTTCTTCGAATTGAACTCCCATAAAGGGCGGCTTCGGTGCTGGCACGGAAGAATCCGGCGGACTAGCATCACCTGGATAACGTCAACGAGCTTGACGTCCTTGGTCACTGATACATCTCCAACGTATCTATAATTTATGAAGTATTCATGCTATTATATTATCAACCTTGGATGTTCTATATGCATTTATGTGCTATTTTATATAATTTTTGGGACTAACCTATTAACCTAGTGCCCAGTGCCAGTTTCTGTTTTTTCCTTGTTTTTGAGTTCTACAGAAAAGGAATATCAAACGGAGTCCAATTGACGTGCCAATTTTTGACGATTTTTTATGGACCAAAAGAAGACCCCGGAGTAAAAGAGTTGGGCCAGGAGAGTCCCGGGGCGTCCACGAGGGTGGTGATGCACCCACCCCCCCAGGCGTGTGGTCCTGCCTCATGGACGCCTCGGGCACCTCCTTGACGTGAGACTGACGCCAAAAATTCCTATAAATACAGAAACCTCGGAGAATTAACCTAGATTGGGAGTTCCGCCGCGAGAAGCCTCCGTAGCCACCGAAAACCAATCTAGGCCCTCTCTGGCACCCTGCCGGAGGGGGCCGTCATCACCGGAGGGCATGGAGGAGGATCCCGGAGGGGCCATCATCACCATGAAGGCCAAGGACCAGAGGGAGAACCTCTCCCCATCTAGGGGGGAGGCCATGGAGGAGGAAGCACAAGGGGGAGCCTCTCCTCCTCCGATCGGTGGCACCGGAGTGCCATCAGGAGGGGAATCATCGTCGCGGTGATCGTCTTCATCAACATCACCCTCATCTCTTTTACGCGGTCCACTCTCTCGCACCCTGCTGTAATCCCTACTTGAACATGGTGCTTTATGCCACATATTATGATCCAATGATGTGTTTCCATCCTATGATGTTTTGAGTAGATATCTTTTGTCTTTGGATTGATTGATGATCTGGATTGGTATGAGTTGTATGTTTTACTTTGATGTTGTCCTATGGTGCCCTCCGTGTTGCGCAAGCGTGATGGGTTCCCGCTGTAGGCGTGTGGTCCTGCCTCGTGGATGCCTCGGGCACCTCCTTGACATGAGACCGATGCCAAAAACTCCTATAAATACAGAAACCTCGGAAAATTAACCAAGATCGAGAGTTCCGCCGCGAGAAGCCTCCGTAGCCACCGAAAACCAATCTAGGCCCTCTCTAGCACCCTGCCGGAGGGGGCCGTCATCATCGGAGGGCATGGAGGAGGATCCCGGAGGGGCCATCATCACCATGAAGGCCAAGGACCAGAGGGAGAACCTATCCCCATCTAGGGGGGAGGCCATGGAGGGGGAAGCACAAGGGGGAGAACCTCTCCTCCTATCTCTCGGTAGCACCGGAGTGCCATCGGGAGGGGAATCATCGCCGCGGTGATTGTCTTCATCAACATCACCATCATCATCATCATCACCCTCATCTCTTTTACGCGGTCCACTCTCCCGCACCCCGCTGTAATCCCTATTTGAATATGGTGCTTTATGCCACATATTATGATCCAATGATGTGTTGCCATCCTATGATGTTTTGAGTAGATATCTTTTGTCTTTGGGTTGATTGATGATCTAGATTGGTATGAGTTGTATGTTTTACTTTGATGTTGTCCTATGGTGCCCTCCGTGTCGCGCAAGCGTGATGGGTTCCCGCTGTAGGGTGTTGCAATACGTTCATGATTCGCTTATAGTGGGTTGGTGAGTGACTGAAACACAAACCCGAGTAAGGGGGTTGTTGCGTATGGGAATAAAGAGGACTTGATGCTTTAATTCTATGGTTGGGTTTTACCTTAATGATCTTTAGTAGTTGCAGATGCTTGCTAGAGTTCCAATCATAAGTGCATATGATCCAAGTATAGAAAGTATGTTAGCTTATGCCTATCCCTCATATGAAACTGCAATAGTGATTACCGGTCTTGTTAACGATTGCCTAGGACAATTCCGCACACCGATCCACCATTATTCCACACTCGCTATTTATAATATTTAGTAATATATTCTAACTTCATGATGACAACACCTACTTTTATATTTTAGCTCTCCGATATCATACAAAGTTATCCTCTTCATACCCACAACCTAGTTTTATTTCTCGTTGCTAGTTGGAAGCAAACATTCGGTGTACGTAGAGTCGTATTAGTGGCAGATAGGGCTTGAGAGAATATTGATATTACCTTTAGCTCCTTGTGGGTTCGACCCTCCATACTTATCACTTCCACCTTTGGGAATTGCTACGATGATTCCTTGCACTTGGGGATTATCAAGCTCTTTTCTGGCGCCGTTGCCGGGGAGCAATAGCGTGGGGTTGATATTCTCGTGTGTGCTTGTTTGCTTTCTTCACTAAGTATATTTTGTTTTTCCTTTTTGTTTCTGTTTAGTTTTGGGTGAAACATACAAAAAAAATTAAAAGAATGAAAATACCAAAAAAAATACTTGCCTCTCATGCCTAAAAAGTTTTTCAAAAAGAGAAGTGATTGGAAAGTTATGCATTGAAGAAGTGAGGGTCGACCTTGAGCACTTGTGTTCATGATCACGGAAACAATGTAGAATTTTTCAGGAAGTTTCTCTGTAAATAATTATCCCTTTATATATATCCATTGTATTACCTAATGTGCCAAGCTTTGGTCTTAGGATGATTAGATTGCTTGTTTACTATGTGCAGAACAAAAACAGAAACTTTGGCTGTAGCGCGTGATTTTACATTTTTTACTGGAAAGTCAAATGGGTATGAAACTTTTTGAAAATTACTTATGTATAAATTTTTCAAATTTTCAAATTTATTTCATAATGTTTGGAGATACAGAAGTTTACTAAACCTTCAGATTACTACAGACTGTCCTGTTTTAGACAGATTCTGTTTTCGTGTGTTGTTTGCTTATTTTGATGAATCTATGGGTAGTATCGGGGGGTATGAACCATGGTGAAGTTGGAATACAGTAGATATAGTTCTAATATGAAATTGGAATGAGTTTGCAACAGTACCTAAAGGTAGTGATTTTCTTTATCATACTAACCTATCTCACGAAGTTTCGTGAAGTTTTGTGTGATTGAAGTTTTCAAGCATTGGGTGAGATATCGATATGAGGAGAATAAGGAGTGGAAAGACCCTAAGCTTGGGGATGCCCGAGGCACCCCAAGGTAATATTTAAGGAAGACTCAAGCGCCTAAGCTTGGGGATGCCCCGGAAGGCATCCCCTCTTTCGTCTTCAAAACTATCGGTATACCTTACTCGGAGCTATATTTTTATTCGTCACATGATATGTGTTTTGCTTGGAGCGTATTTTCAATTTTACTTGCTGTTTGAATAAAATCATTGGATCTGAATTATTAAATGAAAAAGAATCCTCCCATGGCTAGTTAATTATTTGACTACTCAGTGTCCTTCACTATTATCTTTTGGAGTAGTTTGTCATTTACTCACGTGCTTCACGTATATCCTATGAGTAAATGGTTGAATAATTGAACATCATAAATCTGAATTTATATATGTTTCAGATGCTTATACCATGGGGAGTAATGACTTCACATAGAATAAGTATAGTTAGTAAACTTATTGAAAGTTAGCAGACGTAGAATTGGTCACTTGAACAATTCATGAAAGAATATTGAAGGAAGAGAGATTTCACATATAAATATACTATCTTGGACACCTTTTGTAATTGTGAGCACTCATTAAAATATGACATGCTAAAAGGTTGATGTCAGACAAGGAAGACAACGTAATGGGTTATGTTTTCTTATATCCGAAATAAAGTATATTGTCTTGGATCATCCAACATGTTGAGCTTGCTTTTCCCCCTCATGCTAGCCAAACTCTTTGCACCAAGTAGAGATACTACTTGTGCTTCCAAACATTCCTTAAACCAGTTTTTCCATGAGAGTCCACCATACCTACCTATGGATTGATTAAGATCCTTCAAGTAAGTTGTCATCAGTGCATGCAATAAAACTTGCCCTCTAAATATGTATGATCTATTAATGTGGAGAAAATAAGCTTTATACGATCTTGTGATGTGGAAGAAATAAAAGCGATGGACTGCATAATAAAGGTCCATATCACAAGTGGCAATATAAAGTGACATTCTTTGCATTAAGATTTTGTGCATCCAACCATAAAAGCGCATGACAACCTCTGCTTCCCTCTGCGAAGGGCCTATCTTTTACCTTTATCTTCTACCTTATGCAAGAGTCATGGTGATCTTCACCTTTCCTTTTTACATTTTATCCTTTGGCAAGCACATTGTGTTGGAAAGATCCTGATATATATATCCAATTGTATGTAAGTTATCATGAACTATTATTGTTGACATTACCCTTGAGGTAAAAGGTTGGGAGGAGAATCTATAAGCCCCTATCTTTCTCTGTGTCCGATTAAAACTTTGAACCCATAAATATCACGTGAGTGTTAGAAATTGTGAAAGATTAAATGATAGTTGAGTATGTGGAGTTTGCTAAATCAAAGCTCTGACATAGACCCTTCCTGAAAATAAGATGAATTGCAATTGTTTGATGACTGAGAATATAGTGTGTTAGTTTCAAGAAAGTTTATGATCTATACTTTAACATGTGAATAGCTTGTTACTTGATCATGAAAAGTTTTATGAAGATGAGCTACTGTTATGATATATAATGATGTTATAAAAAGTGATTGAAACTATCATTGATGAAACTTATGCACTTGCTAGCATTCACACTTCATAAATTATTTCTTTTATCATTTACCTACTCGAGGACGAGCAGGAATTAAGCTTGGGGATGCTGATACGTCTCCAACGTATCTATAATTTATGAAGTATTCATGCTATTATATTATCAACCTTGGATGTTTTATATGAATTTATATGCTATTTTATATGATTTTTGGGACTAACCTATTAACCTAGTGCCCAGTGCCAGTTTCTGTTTTTTCCTTGTTTTTGAGTTCTACAGAAAAGGAATATCAAACAGAGTCCAATTGACGTGCCAATTTTTGACGATTTTTTATGGACCAAAAGAAGACCCATGAGTAAAAGAGTTGGGCCAGGAGAGTCCTGGGGCGTCCACGAGGGTGGGGGCGCACCCACCCCCCAGGCGTGTGGTCCTGCCTCGTGGACGCCTCGGGCACCTCCTTTACATGAGACTGACGCTAGAGTTCCAATCGTAAGTGCATATGATCCAAGTAGAGAAAGTATGTTAGCTTATGCCTCTCCCTCATGTGAAACTGTAATAGTGATTACCGGTCTTGTTAACGATTGCCTAGGAAAATTCCGCACACCGATCCACCATTATTCCACACTCGCTATTTATAATATTTAGTAATATATTCTAACTTTGTGATAGCAGCACCTACTTTTATATTTTAGCTCTCCGATATCATACAAAGTTATCCTCTTCATACCCACAACCTAGTTTTATTTATCGTTGCTAGTTGGAAGCAAACGTTCGGTGTATGTAAAGTCATATCAGTGACAGATAGGGCTTGAGAGAATATTGATCTTACCTTTAGCTCCTTGTGGGTTCGACACTCCATACTTATCACTTCCACCTTTGGAAATTGCTACGATGATTCCTTGCACTTGGGGATTATCAGTCACCATGTTTTGAACGCTCGTCTGCAGCACTATCAGCTCGTCAAGTGAACAACAGTCCGGACTCTTCTCGACCTAGGAGGTGAGTCGCATGGGAGCACTGGAGCGGAATTCGGCAGCTGCAGCCCACGTGGTGCCGTGAGGTTCTGTGATGTAGAACCACTGCTTCTGCCATTCCTTTACTGTCTCCACAAAGGTGCCTTTGGTCCAGGAGACGTTGGATAGCTTGCTCACCATGGCCCCTCCGCACTCCGCGTGCTGGCCATCCACCACCTTCGGCTTCACGTTGAAGACTTTGAGCCACAGCCCGAAGTGGGGATGGATGAGGAGGAAGGCCTCGCACACGACGATAAACGCCGAGATGTTGAGGAAGGAATTCGGGGATAGATCATGGAAATCTATCTCGTAATAGTACATCAGCCCGTGGACGAAAGGGTGGAGTGGAAACCCTAGCCCGCAGAAGAAATGGGGGATGAATACTACCCTCTCTGTGGGCTCCGGCATGGGGACGACTTGTCCCTCGGCTGGCATATGATGGGCGGTCTCCTTCGCCAAATATCCGGCCGCCTGGAGCTTAGTAATTTCCTCCTCCTTGATGGAGGAGACCATCCACTTTCCCTGACCACCAGATCCGGACATGGTTGCTTGAGTGGGAAGGAGATGAGAACTTGGGCGCTGGAGCCTGAGATCAGAATGGCGGAGACAGAGAGAGCGTGAGGAGAGGAAGAGGGAATCCTTATCCCCTTATAAAGGTAGCAAATATTAAGCGCCTCCTCACTCACCTTAGGATTCGCCTGTTCCCTAGGGCTGTATAAATGGCACGGTTGAGTTACCCATGCCCACATTGATGAGAATCCCGCAATAAGGGGACATGGTCTCTATTTCGACAAGACGTGCCAATAGCAACCGTGTCTCGAAGCATGGAATGGCTGAAGAAAAACGGTTCGAAATTATAACCGGACAGACGCGATGTCGTGTTGGAAAAAAGTTGTCAACAGATTAGATTCGTGCAAATATTATATTCTCTCTGTGGTTGTGTATGGTGTGTGTAACAGGTCAGGATACGATCATTGCATCCGAAGACTATCTTGGAGTTCGGAGAAAGGGGAACCCGCCTTACAACGCCGAAGACAATCAGCGCGTCGGACTCCTCATCATTGAAAGCCAGGTTCAGGGGCTACTGAGGGAGTCCTGGACTAAGGGGTCCTCGGGCGTCCGGCCTGTTATCCATGGGCCGGACTGATGGGCTGTGAAGACATGAAGGCCGAAGACTTCACCGTGTCTGGATTGGACTCTACTTGGCATGGAAAGCAAGCTTGGCGACCGAAGATTCCTTTTTATGTAACCGACTCCATGTAAACCCTAGATCCCCTCGGTGTCTATATAAACCGAAGGGGATAGTCTGGAAAGGACAGATACATATACTCATTACCATACCCACATAGGCTAGACTTCTAGGGTTTAGCCATTACGATCTCGTGGAAGATCAACTCTTGTAATACTCATATTCATCAAGATCAATCAAACAGGAAGTAGGGTATTACCTCCATAGAGAGGGCCCGAACCTGGGAAAACATTGTGTCCCCAGTCTCCTGTTACCATCGATCCTAGATGCACAGTTCGAGACCCCCTACCCGAGATCTGCCGGTTTTGACACCGATAGCAGCAATGAGGATAATCCTCAGATCATGGACCCAGTCTGCATCCTTGCCACTATCATCTTTTAACTTAGTTTTCTCTAGGAACATATCAAAAATATATAGGAGCTACAACGCAAGCTATTAATCTACAACATAGATATACAAAAACTATCAGGACTAAGTTCATGATAAATTAAGTTCAATTAATCATATTACTTAAGAACACCCACTTAGATAGACATCCCTCGAGTCATCTAAATGATTACATGATCCAAATCAACTAAACCATGTCTGATCATCATGTGAGATGGAGTAGTCTTCAATGGTGAACATCTCTATGTTGATCATATCTACTATATGATTCATGTTCGACCTTTCGGTAGCCAGTGTTTCGTGGCCATGTCTGTACATGCTAGGCTCATCAAGTTTAACCCGAGTATTCCGCATGTGCAAAACTATCTTGCACCCGTTGTATGTGAACGTAGAGCTTATCACACCCGATCATCACGTGGTGTCTAGGCACAATGAACTGTCGCAACAGTGCATACTCAGGGAGAACACTTATACCTTGAAATTTTAGTGAGGGATCATCTTATAATGCTACCGTCGTACTGAGCAAAATAAGATGCATAAAAGATAAACATCACATGCAATCAAAATATGTGACATGATATGGCCATCATCATCTTGTGCCTTTGATCTCCTTCTCCAAAGCACCCTCATGATTTCCATCATCACCGGCTTGACACCTTGATCTCCATCGTAGCATCATTGTCGTCTCGCCAACTATTGCTTCTACAACTATCGCTAACGCATAGTGATAAAGTAAAGCAATTACATGGGTTGCATTTCATAGAATAAAGCGACAACCATAAGGCTCCTGCCAGTTGCTGATAAATTTTAGAAAACATGATCATCTCATACAATAACGTATATCACATCATGTATTGACCATATCACATCACAACATGCCCTGCAAAAACAAGTTAGACGTCCTCTACTTTGTTGTTGCAAGTTTTACGTGGCTGCTACGGGCTTCTAGTAAGAACCGTTCTTACCTACGCATCAAAACCACAGCAATGTTTCGTCAAGTTTGTTGTTTTAATCTTCAACAAGGACCGGCCGTAGTCAAATTCGATTCAACTAAAGTTGGAGAAACAGGCACCCGCCAGCCACCTTTATGCAAGACAAGTTGCATGTCTGTCGGTGGAACCGGTCTCATGAACACGGTCATGTAAGGTTGGTACAAGCCGCTTCATCCAACAATACTATCGAATCAAAATAAGACATTGGTGGTAAGCGGTATGACTATGATCGCCCACAACTCTGTGTGTTCTACTCGTGCATATCATCTACGCATAGACCTGGCTCGGATGCCACTGTTGGGGAACATAGCATGCAATTTCAAAAAAAATCCTACGATCATGCAAGATCTATCTAGGAGATGCATACCAACGAGAGGGGGAGAGTGTGTCCACGTACACTCATAGACCAAAAGCAGAAGCGTTCGACAACATGGTTGATGTAGTCAAACTTCCTCTCATTCCGACCGATCAAGCACCGAACATATGGCACCTCCGAGTTCTGCACACGTTCAGCTCGATGATGTCCCTCGAACTCTTGATCCGGCAAAGTGTCGAGGGAGATTTCCGTTAGCACGACGGCATGGTGACGGTGATGGTGAAGTGATCTGCGCAGGGCTTCGCCTAAGCACTACGACAATATGACCGGAGGTGTAAACTGTGGAGGGGGGTGCCGCACACGGCTAACAATTGTTGGTGTGTGTTCTAGCGGTGCCCCCCTTCATATTTATAGGTTGTGTTAGATGATAGGCTTGTAGAAGTCGTGTCAACTTGTAAACATTGTTTTGTGTACGTGTGATTTGTTGTACATGACCGGTGGTTAGTTTAGATGGATCTTTATCTCCTTATCTTGTGTTTAGCTTGGAGTAGAGGTCAAGTCTAATAACCATCGGCCAAACCCCGTAATCTTGTGCTATAAAACACGTACGCGTCCCTGCCAGAGAGGCATATGCTTCCACCAATTCTTTCATGGTAATCAGAGCAAGCCTCGACATCATCCATGGCAAGCTCTTCCACTTCCTTCCCATCCTCTCCATTTGTGCATGCCGCAACAGAGAAGCTTACGAGAGGGAATGAAGCTCTATGGCACGCCACTATCCTGTCAGCGATCAGGGGGGCTCAAATGGCGGAGTTCCTCGACGTCGAGCAACCGGTGCCGCCTCAAACAATTGAGGTCACCGGCGACGACGGCAAGACCAAGTACAAAGCTCCCAACCCGGAGTTTTCCATGTGGTACGCGAGGGATCAGCAGGTGTTCTCATACCTGCTGACCTCGCTCCCGCATGAGATGGCAATTCAGGTGGCCACGTGCCACACCGCAGCAGAGTTGTGTAACACGATGCAAGCCATGCTCGCCTCACACACGCGTGCAAGAACGGTCAATGTCTGGATTGCGCTGGCGAACCTTCAAAAGGGCAACAATGGCATCACTGATTACGTTGGTAAGATTATATCTTTGTGTGATGAACTAATGGCTTCTGGGAAGAAGGTTGATGAAGAAGATGTTGTTTCTCACATCCTTGCTGGACTCGATGAGGAGTTCGACCCGGTGGTCTCGGCCATGTGCTCCAGGGTCGAACCAGTCGCAGTCCCAGAGCTGTATTCATAGCTGCTGAGCTTCGACACACACATGAGCCTGTGCGGCGGATCCTCCCAGTCATCTGCAAATGCCGCGACTCGCGGCCGCTTCAACAAGAACAACGGCGGCGGTGGTGACCTCGGTCGTAACTTCCCCAACAAACAGACTGGAGGTGGTGGTGATCGCGCCCGCGGAAACTTCCCCAAGTCACCCAACCCACCAAACCGTGGGAATGGGGGCAACGGCGGGGGTGGTGGGGACTACTCCAACAATCCCTCTGCCATGCCGACCTGTCAAATCTGCGGCAAGATAGGGCACTCGGCATGGAAATGCTGGAAGCGCTATGACTCCTCATTCCAAGGGGGAGAGGAGCACTCGGCAAACATGGCGGCTCCCCGGTATGGAGTCGACAACAACTGGTACCTGGGTAGTGGTGCTACAAACCACATCACATGTGATCTAGAGAAGCTCATGGTTCGAGACCGGTACATTGAAGATGATCAGATACACACGGCGAGTGGATCAGGTATGACTATAGCCCATTGATAACCCACAAGGATAGGGGATCGCAACAGTTTTCGAGGGTAGAGTATTCAACCCAAATTTATTGATTTGACACAAGGGGAGCAAAAGAATATTCTCAAGTATTAGCAGCTGAGTTGTCAATTCAACCACACCTGGAAACTTAATATCTGCAGCAAAGTGTTTAGTAGCAAAGTAATATGATAGTAGTGGTAGCGGTAGCAAAAGTAATATTTTTGGTATTTTTTAGTGATGATAGCAATAGCAATGGAAAAGTAAATAAGCGAAGAACAGTATATGGAAAGCTCGTAGGCAATGGATCAGTGATGGAGAATTATGCCGGATGCGGTTCATCATGTAACAGTCATAACCTAGGGTGACACAGAACTAGCTCCAATTCATCAATGTAATGTAGGCATGTATTCCGAATATAGTCATACGTCCTTATGGAAAAAAACTTGCATGCCATCTTTTGTCCTACCCTCCCGTGGCAGCGGGGTCCTAATGGAAACTAAGGGATATCAAGGCCTCCTTTTAATAGAGTATCGGAACAAAGCATTAGCACATAGTGAATACGTGAACTCCTCAAACTATGGTCATCACCGGTAAGTATCCCGATTATTGTCACTTCGGGGTTAACGGATCATAACACATAATAGGTGACTATAGACTTGCAAGATAGGATCAAGAACTCGCATATATTGATGAAAACATAATAGGTTCATATATGAAATCATGGCACTCGGGCCCTAGTGACAAGCATTAAGCATAGCAAAGTCATAGAAACATCAATCTCAGAACATAGTGTGTACTAGGGATCAAACCCTAACAAAACTAACTCGATTACATGATAGATCTCATCCAACCCATCACCGTCCAGCAAGCCTACGATGGAATTACTCACGCACGGCGGTGAGCATCATGAAATTGGTGATGGAGGATGGTTGATGATGACGATGGTGACGGATTCCCCTCTCTGGAGCCCCGAACGGACTCCAGATCAGCCCTCTCGAGAGGTTTTAGGGCTTGGCGACGGCTCCATATTGTAAAACGCGATTAATCCTTCTCTTTGATTTTTTCTCCCTGAAACCAAATATATAGAGTTGGAGTTGAGGTCGGAGGAGCTCCAGGGGAGCCACGAGGTAGGGGGCGCGCCCCCCACCCTCGTGGACAGGTGGTGGGCCCCCTGGTCTTCATCTTTTGCAAGGATTTTTTATTATTTCCGAATAGATGTTCCGTGAAGTTGCAGGTCATTCCGAGAACTTTTGTTCCTGCACATAAATAACACCATGGTAATTCTGCTGAAAACAGCGTCAGTCCGGGTTAGTTCCATTCAAATCATGCAAGTTAGAGTCCAAAACAAGGGCAAAAGTGTTTGGAAAAGTAGATACGACGGAGACGTATCAACTCCCCCAAGCTTAAACCTTTGCTTGTCCTCAAGCAATTCAGTTGATGAACTGAAAGAGATAAAGAAAAACTTTTACAAACTCTGTTTGCTCTTGTTGTTGTAAATATGTAAAGCCAGCATTCAAGTTTTCAGCAAAGATTATGACTAACCACATTCACAATAACGCTTAGGTCTCAAGTTTACTCATATTAATGGCATAATCAACTAGCGAGCAATAATGATAAATCTCGGATGACAACACTTTCTCAAAACAATCATAATATAATATAACAAGATGGTATCTCGCTAGCCCTTTCTGAGACCGCAAAACGTAAATGCAGAGCACCTTTAAAGATCAAGGACTGACTAGACATTGTAATTCATGGTAAAAGAGATACAGTCAAGTCATACTCAATGTAAACTAACAGTAAAGAATGCAAATGACAGCGGTGCTCTCCAACTGGTGCTTTTTCATAAGAGGATGATGACTCAGCATAAAAGTAAATAGATAGGCCCTTCGCAGAGGGAAGCGGGTATTTGTAGAGGTGCCAGAGCTCGGTTTTGAAATAGAGGGGAATAATATTTTGAGCGGTATACTTTCATTGTCAACATAACAACCAAAAGATGGCAATATCTTCCATGCTACACACATTATAGGCGGTTCCCAAACTGAATGGTAAAGTTTATACTCCCCCTCCACCAACAAGCATCAATCCATGGCTTGCTCGAAACAACGAGTGCCTCCAACTAACAAGAGTCACAGGGGGAGTTTTGTTTGCAATTATTTTGATTTTATTTGCATAAAGCATGGGACTGGGCATCCCGGTGACCAGCCATTTTTCTCGTGGGTGAGGAGCGGAGTCCACTCCTCTTGACAATAACCTGCCTAACATGGAAGATACGGACAGCCCTAGTTGATACATGAGCTATTCGAGCATACAAAACAGGATATTTATTTGAAGGTTTAGAGTTTGGCACATACAAATTTACTTGGAACGGCAGGTAGATACCGTATATAGGTAGGAATGGTGTACTCATATGGAATAACTTTGGGGTTTATGGACTTGGATGCACAAGCAGTATTCCCGCTTAGTACAGGTGAAGGCTAGCAAAAGACTGGGAAGCGACCAGCTAGAGAGCGACAACAGTCATGAACATGCATTAAAATTAATCAACATCGAATGCAAGCATGAGTAGGATATAATCCACCATGAACATAAATATTGTGAAGGCTATGTTGATTTTGTTTCAACTACATGCGTGAACATGCGCCAAGTCAAGTCACTTAAATCATTCAGAGGAGGATACTACCCTATCATACCACATCACAACCATTTTAATAGCATGTTGGCATGCAAGGTAAACCATTATAAGCACCTAGCTAATCAAGCATGGCACAAGAAACTATGATCTCTAGTTGTCATTGCAAACATGTTTATTCATAATAGGCTGAATCAGGAACGATGAACTAATCATATTTACAAAAACAAGAGAGGTCGAGTTCATACCAGCTTTTCTCATCTCAGTCAGTCCATCATATATTGTCATAATTGCCTTTCACTTGCACGACCGAATAGTGTGAATAATAATAAGAGTGCACGTGCATTGGACTAAGCTGGAATCTGCAAGCATTCAATAAACAGGAGAAGACAAGGCAATATGGGCTCTTTTGTCAGATCAACAATAATGCATATAAGAGCTACTTCAACAATTTAATTATGGTCTTCTCCTATCGACCCCCAAAGAAAAGAAAAGAAATAAAACTATTTACACGGGAAAGCTCCCAACAAGCAAAAGAAGAACAGGAAATCTTTTTGGGTTTCTTTTTAATTACTACTACAAGCATGGAAAGTAAACTAATTAAAAGCTACAACTTAATTTTTTTGGTTTTTCTTAAGGTTTATTAAACACACAAGAAGAAAGCATAAAAGGAAAATAAACTAGCATGGATGATATAATGAAAAGGTATGAGCACCGACATCTAGCAATGAGTGTGTGAGTGAAATGGTAAGTGGCGGAGGGCCACCGTGGGCCCACAAGGCAGGGGGCACGCCCAGGGGGTAGGGCGCGCCCCTGACCCTCGTGGCCAGGTGCCAGCTCCTCCTGCGGTGTTCTCAGTGCCAAATATTCTCAAATATTCCAGAAAAAATCATATTTAAATTTCAGGGCATTTGGAGAACTTTAATTTTTGGGGTATTTTATATTGCACGGATAATCAGATAACAGACAGAAAATACTATTTTTATTTTATTTAAAATAAATAACAGAAAGTAAAAGTAGGGTACAGAAGGTTGTGCCTTCTAGTTTCATCCATCTCATGATCATCAAAAGGAATCCACTAACAAGGTTGATCAAGTCTTGTTAGCGAACTCATTCTGAATAACATGGAGCTGGAGAAATTTTGAATAACACTATGTTACCTCAACGGGGATATGCACATCCCCAATAATAAGAATATCATATTTCTTCTTGACAGTAGGAAGAGGAAATTCAAAACCTCCAAATATAATCGATGGAATTTTTCCAACTTGAGGTTGTTTCCTCGGAAAGTGTACCGTATGCTTATTACCATTAACATGAAAAGTGACATTGCCTTTAGTGCAATCAATAACAGCCCCTGCAGTATTCAAAAAGGGTCTTCCAAGAATAATAGACATACTATCGTCCTCGGGAATATCAAGAATAACAAAGTCCATTAAAATAGTAACATTTGCAACTACAACAGGCACATCCTCACAAATACCGACAGGTATAGCAGTTGATTTATCAGCCATTTGCAAAGACATTTCAGTAGGTGTCAACTTATTCAAATCAAGTCTACGTATAAAGAGAGAGGCATAACACTAACACCGACTCCAAGATCACATAAAGCAGTTTTAACATAGTTTCTTTTAATGGAGCATGGTATAGTGGGTACTCCTGGATCTCCAAGTTTCTTTGGTATTCCACCCTTAAAAGTATAATTAGCAAGCATGGTGGAAATTTCAGCTTCTGGTATCTTTCTTTTATTAGTAACAATATCTGTCATGTACTTAGCATAAGGATTCATTTTAAGGATATCAGTTAATCGCATGCGCAAAAAGATAGGTCTAATCATTTCAGCGAAGCGCTCAAAATCCTCATCATCCTTTTTCTTGGATAGTTTGGGAGGAAAAGGCATGGGTTTCTGATCCCATGGTTCTTTGTCCTTACCGTGTTTCCTAGCAACAAAGTCTTTCTTATCATAACGTTGATTCTTTGATTGTGGGTTATCAAGATCAACAGTAGGTTCAATTTCTATATCATTATCATTACTAGGTTGAGCATCATCATGAACATTATCATTAACATTATCACTAGTTTCAGGTTCATTACCAGATTGTGTTTCAGCATCAGAAATAGAAATATCATTTGGATTCTTAGGTGTATCAACAATAGGTTCACTAGAAGCATGCAAAGTCCTATCATTTTTCTTTTTCTTCCTTTTAGAAGGACTAGGTGCATCTATATTATTTCTCTGAGAATCTTGCTCAATTCTCTTAGGGTGGCCTTCAAGATACAAAGGTTCCTGAGTCATTCTACCAGTTCTAGTAGCCACTCTAACAGCATAATCATTATTCTTACTATTCAATTCATTGAGAAAATCATTTTGAGCTTTAAGTACTTGTTCTACTTGAGTGGTAACCATAGAAGCATGTTTACTAATAAGTTTAAGTTCGCCTTTGCCATTAGCCATATAATCACCCAAGTGTTCAAGCATATTGGAATTGTATTTCAATTGTCTACCAAAATAAGCATTAAAATCTTCTTGCTTAGCCATAAATTTATCAAACTCATCTAAGCATGGGCTAGCAAACTTAGTAAATGGGATTTCAGCTTTATCATATCTATAGAGAGAATTTACCTTTACTACCTGTGTTGGGTTATCAAGACCATGAGTTTCTTCAATAGGTAATGGATTAAGATCATGTGTTTCTTCAACAGGCGGTAAATTAAGACCGTGTATTTCTTCAATAGGAGGTAAATTCTTAACATCTTCAGCTTTAATACCTTTTTCTTTCATAGATTTCTTTGCCTCTTGCATATCTTCAGGACTGAGAAATAGAACATCCCTCTTCTTCGGAGTTGGTTTAGGAATAGGCTCAGGGGTTGGTTCAGGAAGTGTCCAATTATTTTCATTTGTCAACATATTATTCAATAGAATTTCAGCTTCATTCGGTGTTCTTTCCCTGAAAACATAACCAGCAAAACTATCCAGGTAATCTCTGGAGGCATCGGTTAGTCCATTATAAAAGATATCAAGTATTTCAATTTTCTTAAGAGGATGATCAGGCAAAGCATTAAGTAATTGGAGAAGCCTCCCCCAAGCTTGTGGGAGCCTCTCTTCTTCAATTTGCACAAAATTATATATATATATATCCCTTAAAGCAGCTTGTTTCTTATGAGCAGAGAAATATTTAGCAGAGAAGTAATAAATCATATCCTTGGGACTACGCACACAACCAGGATCAAGAGAATTAAATCATATCTTAGCATCACCCTTTAATGAGAACAAAAATATTTTAAGGATATAAAAGTAGCGAGTTCTCTCATCATTAGTGAACAGGGTGGCTATATCATTTAATTTTGTAAGATGTGCCACAACAGTTTCAGATTCATAGCCATGAAAAGGATCAGATTCAACCAAAGTAATTATATCAGGATCAACAGAGAATTCATAATCCTTATCAGTAACAAAGATAGGTGAAGTAGCAAAAGCAGGGTCAGGTTTCATCCTAGCATTAAGACATTGTTGCTTCCATTTAGCTAATAACTTCTTGAGTTCGTATCTATCTTTGCAAGCTAAAATAGCTAAAGCAGCTTATTTTTCAAAAACATAGCCCTCAGGAATAACAGGTGAGTCTTCATCATCACTTTCATCAATATTATTAGATTCAATATTTTCATTCTCTCTAACCCTAGCAAGTTGTTCATCAAGAAATTCACCAAGTGGCACAGTAGTATCAAGCATAGAAGTAGTTTCATCATAAGTATCATGCATAGTAGAAGTGGCATCATCAATAACATGCGACATATCAGAACGAATAGCAGAGGCAGGTTTAGGTGTCACAAGCTTACTCAAAACAGAAGGTGAATCAAGTGTAGAGCTAGATGGCAGTTCCTTACCTCCCCTCGTAGTTGAGGGATAAATCTTTGTTTTTGGATCTCTCAAGTTCTTCATAATTATAAGCAGATATAAATCCCAAGTGACTCAAAGAATAGAGCTATGCTCCTCGTCAACGGCGCCAGAAAATAGTCTTGATAACCCACAAGTATAGGGGATCGCAACAGTTTTCAAGGGTAGAGTATTCAACCCAAATTTATTGATTCGACACAAGGGAAGCCAAAGAATATTCTCAAGTACAGCTGAGTTGTCAATTCAACCACACCTGGAAACTTGATATCTACAACAAAGTGTTTAGTAGCAAAGTAATATGATAGTAGTGGTAGCGGTAGCAAAAGTAATGTTTTTGGTATTTTTTAGTGATGATAGCAATAGCAATGGAAAAGTAAATAAGTGAAGAACAGTATATGGAAAGCTCGTAGGCAATGGATCAGTGATGGAGAATTATGCTGGATGCGGTTCATCATGTAACAGTCATAACCTAGGGTGACACAGAACTAGCTCCAATTCATCAATGTAATGTAGGCATGTATTCCGAATATAGTCATACGTCCTTATGGAAAAGAACTTGCATGCCATCTTTTGTCCTACCCTCCAGTGGCAGTGGGGTCCTAATGGAAACTAAGGGATATTAAGGCCTCCTTTTAATAGAGTACTGGAACAAAGCATTAGCACATAGTGAATACATGAACTCCTCAAACTATGGTCATCACCGGTAAGTATCCCGATTATTGTCACTTCAGGGTTAACGGATCATAACACATAATAGATGACTATAGAATTGCAAGATAGGATCAAGAACTCTCATATATTGATGAAAACATAATAGGTTCAGATCTGAAATCATGGCACTCAGGCCCTAGTGACAAGCATTAAGCATAGCAAAGTCATAGCAACATCAATCTCAGAACATAGTGGATACTAGGGATCAAACCCTAACAAAACTAACTCGATTACATGATAGATCTCATACAACCCATCACCGTCCAGCAAGCCTACGATGGAATTACTCACGCACGGCGGTGAGCATCATGAAATTGGTGATGGAGGATGGTTGATGATGACGATGGCGACGGATTCCCCTCTCCGGAGCCCCGAACAGACTCCAGATCAGCCCTCCCGAGAGGTTTTAGGGCTTGGTGATGGCTCCGTATCGTAAAACGCGATGAATCCTTCTCTCTGATTTTTTTATCCCCGAAACCAAATATATAGAGTTGGAGTTGAGGTCGAAGGAGCTCCAGGGGGCCCACGAGGTAGGGGGCGCGCCCCCCACCCTCGTGTACAGGTGGTGGGCCCCCTGGTCTTCATCTTTTGCAAGGATTCTTTACTATTTCTGAATAGATGTTCTGTGAAGTTTTAGGTCATTCCGAGAACTTTTGTTCCTGCACATAAATAACACCATGGTAATTCTGCTGAAAACAGCGTCAGTCCGGGTTATTTCCATTCAAGTCAAGCAAGTTAGAGTCCAAAACAAGGGCAAAAGTGTTTGGAAAAGTAAATACGACGGAGACGTATCACCCATATTGGTTAATCTCATATTTCTACCCCTGAACGTGATCTTCTCCTTAATGATGTCCTATATGTTCCCGAGGCAGACAAGAGTCTAATCTCTACTAGCCGACTTGCCATTAACAACGATACATTTGTTGAAATTCACCCTCATTCTTTTTCTGTAAAGGATCAGGGATCGAAGAGGGTTCTGCTGCAAGGCAGGGGTAGGAGAGGATTATACCCTGTCAAACACATGGAACGAGGTGCCAAGAAGCAAGTGCTAAGTGTAACTCCCTCCTCGGATAGGTGGCACCGGCGCCTAGGGCATCCTTCATCTTCTATTGTTAGCTAAATAATTAGCCACAATAAGCTTCCATGTGTTAAGTTAGTCAATGAATTTGTTTGTGATTCTTGTCAACGAGGCAAAAGCCATCAGTTGCCTTATCTAAAATCAATAAGTGAATCAAAATTTCCTTTGGAACTTATTTTTCTGATGTGTGGGGACCAGCAGTTGAATCTGTAGGTAGAAAGAAATACTATGTGAGCTTCATCGATGATTTTAGTAAGTTCAATGGATCTACCTAATCAAACATAAGTCGGAAGTTTTTCAAAAATTTCTTGACTTTCAAAACCTTGTTGAAAGACAATTTGACCGTAAAATTCTTGCTCTCCAAACCGACTGGGGTGGAGAATATGTGAAACTAAATTCCTTTTTCACTAAGGTTGGCATATCTCACCATGTTTCCTGTCCCCACGCACACCAGCAAAATGGATCAGCAAAGCGTAAACATCGACATATTGTCGAGGTTGGACTCTCTCTCTTCTAGCCCAAGCATGCATGCCTCTCAAATTTGGGACGAGGCCTTCATTGCGGCTACCTATCTCATCAATAGACTACCAAGTAAAGTCATCAACTTTGAAACACCTCTTCAAAAATTGTGCCATGAGAAACCTAACTACTCATCTCTCCACGTCTTTGGATGCACTTGTTGGCTGAACTTACATCCATACAACACTCATAAACTTCAATTCCGTTCAAAACAGTGTGCCTTTTTAGGTTATAGTAATCTTCACAAGGGGTTTAAGTGTCTTGACATATCCACCAGACGAGTTTATATTTCCAGAGATGTAGTCTTTGATGAGGCAGTGTTTCCCTTCGCCACTTTGCATCCAAACGCCGGTGCTCGCCTTCGGGCCGAAATTATTCTTTTACCTCCGGAGCTCTTAAATCCAACTAATCACGAGGGAGAGAAATATGTAGATGATCATTTGGCTAATAGTTATCCTGATGCTACCAATGGGATCAGTAAAAAATTGTTGTTCTGCCGCATGATTTTATGCAGAACCAGAGTTGCATTGGCGCTGGACACGAGGAAGATCCGGCTGGCGGCGCTGATCCCGGGAGATCCAGTGCAGGCGGGTCCCCTGTTGCTGGTGCGGATCCCGGGGCTGATCCCCAGACACCATCAGGTGCTAGCCCGCCCGCGCACGACACGCAACCAGGCGCAGCGGAGCGGTCGGGTGGGGCTGACCTGCCTTTGTCGCCACGCGACAGTTGGCGCGAGCCGGCTGGCTGCGGGACAGCGCCTTGCGGGTCCCCGGCCATGCGTTGCCTCTTCATGGGTCACCCTCCTCTGCCCCACGCGCAGCGGATCCGAGGCCGGTGGATAGCACATCTGCTGAAGGGGATTTGCCTGCGGTAGTACGAGGAGGATCTCATGTACATGCTGCTGGATCTTCTGCGGCAACAACTCAACCAAATACTACAACCACATGGGTGACTCGGTCACAACGAGGTATTACAAAATCTTTGGTGCCCAAAGATGGGACGGTCAGGTACAACAAAAACTTTAAGTTTACGGGCTTGATGTCTACTACACAACCTTCTTCTTGTAGACTTTGTTGGGCCTCCAAGTGCAGAGGTTTGTAGGACAGTAGCAAATTTCCCTCAAGTGGATGACCTAAGGTTTATCAATCCGTGGGAGGCGTAGGATGAAGATGGTCTCTCTCAAACAACCCTGCAACCAAATAACAAAGAGTCTCTTGTGTCCCCAACACACCCAATACAATGGCAAATTGTATAGAATTGTATAGGTGCACTAGTTCGGCGAAGAGATGGTGATACAGGTGCAATATGGATGGTAGTTATAGGTTTTTGTAATCTGAAAATATAAAAACAGCAAGGTAACTAATGATAAAAGTGAGCGAAAACGGTATTGCAATGCTTCAAAACAAGGCCTAGGGTTCATACTTTCACTAGTGCGAGTTCTCTCAACAATAATAACATAATTGGATCATATAACAATCCCTCAACATGCAACAAAGAGTCACTCCAAAGTCATTAATAGCGGAGAACAAACGAAGAGATTATTGTAGGGTACGAAACCACCTCAAGGTTATTCTTTCCGATCAATACATTGGGCTATTCCTATAAGTGTCACAAACAGACCTAGAGTTCGTAGTAAAATAACACCTTAAGACACAAATCAACCAAAACCCTAATGTCACCTAGATACTCCAATGTCACCTCAAGTATTCGCGGGTATGATTATATGATATGCATCACACAATCTCAGATTCATCTATTCAACAAACACAAAGAACTTCAAAGAGTGCCCCAAAGTTTCTACCAAAGAGTCAAGACGAAAATGTGTGCCAACCCCTATGCATAGATTCCCAAGGTCACGGAACCCGCAAGTTGATCACCAAAACATACATCAAGTGAATCAATAGAATACCCCATTGTCACCACGGGTATCACACGCAAGACATACATCAAGTGTTCTCAAATCCTTAAAGACTAAATCCGATAAGATAACTTCAATGGGAAAACTCAATACATTACAAGAGAGTAGAGGGGGAGAAACATCATAAGATCCAACTATAATAGCAAAGCTCGTGATACATCAAGATCGTGCCAAATCAAGAACACGAGAGAGAGACTCAGCCCCGAGGGTGAACTACTCCCTCCTCGTCATGGAGAGCGTCGGGATGATGAAGATGGCCACCGGTGATGGATCCCCCCTCCGGCAGGGTGCCGGAACAGGGTCCCGATTGGTTTTTGGTGGCTACAGAGAATTGCAGCGGCAGAACTCCCAATCTAGGTTTCTTTTTAGGGGTTTCTGTATTTATAGGGGGCGCGCCCTCCACCCTCGTGGATGGCTCGGGACTCTTCTGGCCCAACTCTTTTACTTTGGGGGCTTCTTTTGGTCCATAAAAAATCCACAAAAATTGGCATGTCAATTGGACTCCGTTTGGTACTCCTTTTCTATAAAACTCAAAACAAGGAAAAACAGAAATTGGCACTGGGCTCTAGGTTAATAGGTTAGTCCCAAAATCATATAAAATAGCATATAAATGCATATAAAACATCCAAGATTGATAATATAATAGCATGGAACAATCAAAAATTATAGATATGCTAGAAAGGTGTCAGGGCTTTGCTGCTACTGGTGAGCTAGAAAATGTTCTAGAAGCTTTAAATGATGAAAATTGGAAGAATGCTATGAATAGTGAATTTGATGCACTAATGAAAAATCAGACTTGGCATCTAGTTCCATATAAGCCAGGGAGGAACATTATAGATTGCAAGTGGGTGTATAAAATTAAAAAGAAAGTTGATGGTACAATAGACAGGTACAAGGCTAGGTTAGTAGCTAAAGGTTTCAAACAACGTTGCGGCATTGATTATGAGGATACTTTTAGTCCAGTGGTGAAAGCTGCTACTATTAGACTTGTTCTGTCTATTGCCATTTCCAGGGGATGGAGTCTTCACCAATTGGATGTATTAGAATGTGTTCTTACATGGCGTTCTCGAGGAAGTGGTGTATATGCTACAGCCACCTGATTTTGAAGATGGCACCAAACCACATCATGTGTGCAAGTTGGACAAGGCTTTATATGGTCTGAAACAAGCACCCAGAGCATGGTACTCAAGGCTAAGCTTGAAACTGCAACAGCTTGGCTTTCGTCCATCAAAAGGAGATACTTCTCTGTTCTTCTTCAAGAAAGAAAAGGTGACCATGTTTATGTTAATTTATGTTGATGACATAATTGTAGCTAGCTCATCACAAGAAGCCACTTCAGCACTGTTAAGAAACTTAAAAGGTGATTTTGCACTCAAAGACTTGGGAGAGCTTCATTCTTTTCTAGGTATTGAAGTAAAGAGAATGCAAGATGGCATCTTGCTCAGCCAAGAAAAGTATGCCACAGATATACTAAAGCATGTGGGAATGAAGGATTGTAAACCGTCGAGCACACCTATGTCAACCATTGAAAAACTATCACTATATGAAGGAAAATTGCTAAGTCTAGAAGAGGGAACCAGATATCAAAGCATAGTTGGGGCGCTTCAATATCTAACACTGACAAGACCTGATATATCTTTTTTTGTTAACAAGGTTTGTCAGTTTCTGCATGCACCTACCTCTTCTCATTGGACGTCCGTAAAAAGAATATTGAGATATATTCAGGGTAGTACTGGAATTGGACTAACAATATGCAAGTCTCCCTCAACAATAGTAAGTGCCTTTTCTGATGCAGACTGGGCAGGATGTCAGATGACAGGAGGTCAACAGGGGGCTTTGCTGTTTTTCTTGGCACTAATCTTTTGTCATGGAATGCCAAGAAAAAAAGCTACTGTCTCACATTCCAGTACTGAAGCAGAATACAAATCCCTGACAAATGCAATTGTTGAGGTAATGTGGGTTGAAACATTACTTGATGGGTTGGGTATTTACAGACCACATGTGTCATATCTATGGTGTGATAACCTTGGAGCAACATACCTTTCTGCAAATCATGTGTTTCATGCAAGGACTAAACACATCGAGATTGATTTTCATTTTGTTCGAGAAAGAGTTGCTCGAAGGTTGCTAGAGATAAAGTTTATTCCAACTGGAGATCAGGCTGTTGATGGTTTCACTAAACCACTTCAAGTTCGACAATTCCAAGCCTTCAAGAACAATCTAAACTTTGACATGTTGAGATTGAGGGAGGATGTTAGACGATAGGCTTGTAGAAGTCGTGTCAACTTGTAAACATTGTTTTGTGTACATGTGATTTGTTGTACATGACTAGTAGTTAGTTTAGATGGATCTTTATCTCTTATCTTGTGTTTAGCTTGGAGTAGAGGTTAAGTCTAATAACCATCGGCCAAACCCTGTAATCTTGTGCTATATAACACATATGCGTCTCTGCCAGAGAGGCATACGCTTCCACCAATTCTTTCAGGTTGGAGGGGAGAAGAGGCAGCCAAGGGGCGCCCCAAGTAGGAGGAATCCTACTTGGGGTCCTCCCAATTCGGCCTCCCCCCTTTCATATTCCTATTCGGAGTAGGAAGGGAAGAGGGGGAAGGGGCAATCCTATTCCCTTTTTTCCTTTCCGACTTCCCCTTTTCTACTCCAATTTGGCCAGCCCGTACGGGAGGGGCGCACCAGCCCCTTAGGGGCTGGTCTGTCCCCCCTCTTGGCCCATTAAGGCCCATGTAGTTGCCGGGGGGATACTCGGAACCCCTTCCGGTGACCCGATATGCACCCGGTACCCCCGGTCGGTGTCCGAATATCATTGTCCAATATATGAATCTTTACCTCTCGACCATTTCAAGACTCCTCATCATGTTTGTGATCTCATCCGGGACTCCGAACAACATTCGTCACCAAATCACATAACTCATATTATACAAAATCATCATCGAACGTTAAGCGTGCGGACCCTATGGGTTCGAGAACTATGTAGACACGACCGAGACACCTCTCCGGTCAATAACCAATAGCGGAACCTGGATGTTCATATTGATTCCTACATATTCTTCAAAGATCTTTATTGATCAAACCGTAATGACAACATACGTTATTTCTTTTGCCGTCGGTATGTTACTTGCCCGAGATTCGATCGTCGGTATCTCTATACCTAGTTCAATCTCATTACCGGCAAGTCTCTTTACTCGTTCGGTAATGCATTGATACGTCTCCAACGTATCTATAATTTTTGATTGTTCCCTGCTATTATATTATCTGTTTTGGATGTTTAATGGGATTTATTATGCACATTTATATTATTTTTGGACTAACCTATTAACCGAAGGCCCAGTGCAAATTGTTGTTTTTTTGCCTATTTCAGTGTTTTGCAGAAAAGGAATATCAAACAGAATCCAAACGGAATGAAACCTTCGCGAGGATCTTCTTTGGAACAAATGCAATCCAGGAGACTTGGAGTGGAGGTCAAGGAAGCAATGAGGCGGCCACGAGGTAGGGCGGCACGCCCAGGGGGGCAGGCTCGCCCCCCACCATTGCGGGCCCCTCGTAGCTCCACCGACCTACTTCTTTCGCCTATGTATACTCTTATACCCTGGAAACATCCAGGGGAGCCACGAAACCACTTTTCCACCGCTGCAACCTTCTGTACCCGTGAGATCCCATCTGGGGACCTTTTTCGGTGATCTGCCGGAGGGGGATTCGATCATGGAGGGATTCTACATCAACACCATAGCCTCTCCCTTGATGTGTGAGTAGTTTACCACAGACCTTCGGGTCCATGGTTATTAGCTAGATGGCTTCTTCTCTCTCTTTGGATCTCAATACAAAGTTCTCCTCAATGTTCGTGGAGATCTATTCGATATAATTCTTTTTGCGGTGTGTTTGCCGAGATCCGATGAATTGTGGGTTTATGATCAAGTTTATCTATGAACAATATTTGATTCTGCTCTGAATTCTTATATGCATGATTTGATATCTTTGCAAGTCTCTTCGAATTATCAGTTTGGTTTGGCCTACTAGATTGATCTTTCTTGCAATGGGAGAAGTGCTTAGCTTTGGGTTCAATCTTGCGGTGTCCTTTCCTAGTGACAGTAGGGGCAGCAACGCATGTATTGTATTGTTGTCATCGAGGATAAAAGATGGGGTTTATATCATATTGCTTGACTTTATCCCTCTACATCATGTCATCTTGCCTAATGTGTTACTCTGTTCTTATGAACTTAATACTCTAGATGCATGCTGGATAGTGGTCGATGTGTGGAGTAATAGTAGTAGATGCATAATCGCTTCGGTCTACTTGACATGGACGTGATGCCTATGTTTATGATCATGCCTAGATACTCTCATAACTATGCGCTTTTCTATCAATTGCTCGGCAGTACTTTGTTCACCCACCGTGATGCTATCTTGAGAGAAGCCACTAGTGAAACCTATGGCCCCCAGGTCTACTTTACATCATATAAGTTTTCGATCTACAATTCTAGTTTACTATTTATTTTACAATCTTGATTTTCAATCTATACAACAAAAATACCAAAAATATTTATCTTATTATCTTTATCAGATCTCACTTTTGCAAGTGGCCGTGAAGGGATTGACAACCCCTTTATCGCATTGGTTGCAAGGTTCTTATTTGTTTGTGCAGGTACTAGGCAATTTGCGTGTAGTCTTCTACTGGATTGATACCTTGGTTCTCAAAAACTGAGGGAAATACTTACGCTACTTTGCTGCATCACCCTTTCCTCTTCAAGGGAAAACCAACACATGCTCAAGAGGTAGCAAGAAGGATTTCTAGCGCCGTTACCGGGGAGATCTACACCAAGTCAAGACATACCAAGTACCCATCACAAACTCTTATCCCTCGCATTAAATTATTTGCCATTTGTCTCTCATTTCCTCTCCCCCACTTCACCCTTGCCATTTTATTCGCCTCTTTTCTGTTCGCCCTTTTTCCGTTCGCCTTCTTTCGCTTGCCTCTTGTGTGACTGTTTGTTGGATTGATTGTTTGTCACAATGGCTCAAGATAATTCTAAATTATGTGACTTCTCCAAGACCGCCAACAATGATTTTGTTAGCACTCCGATTGATCCTCTTACCGATGAAGAATCTTGTGAAATTAATACTGCTTTGCTAAATCTTGTCATGAAAGATCAATTTGATGGCCTTCCTAGTGAAGATGCTGCTACCCATCTAAACAGATTCTTTGATTTGTGTGACATGCAAAAGAAGAAATATGTGGATAATGATATTGTTAAATTGAAGTTATTTCCGTTTTCTCTTAAAGATCATGCTAAAACTTGGTTCTCTTCTTTTCCTAAAAATAGTATTGATCCATGGAATAAGTGCAAAGATGCTTTTATCTCTAAGTATTTTCCTCCCGCTAAGATCATCTCTCTTAGAAACGATATTATGAATTTTAAGCAACTTGATCATGAGCATGTTGCACAAGCGTGGGAGAGGATGAAATTAATGATACGCAATTGCCCTACACATGGTTTGAATTTATGGATGATTATACAGAATTTTTATGCTGGATTGAATTTTGCTTCTAGAAATCTTTTAGATTCGGCCGCGGGAGGCACTTTTATGGAAATCACTTTAGGAGAAGCTACTAAACTCCTAGAAAATATTATGGTTAATTATTCTCAATGGCACACCGAAAGATCTACTAGTAAAAAAGTTCATGCGATAAAAGAGATTAATGTTTTGAGTGGAAAGATGGATGAACTTATGAAATTGTTTGCTAATAAGAGTGTTTCTCTGATCCTAACGATATGCCTTTGTCCACTTTGATTGAAAATAATAATGAATCTATGGATGTGAATTTTGTTGGTAGGAACAATTTTGGTAACAACGCTTATAGAGGAAATTTTAATTCTAGGTCGTTCCCTAGTAATTCATCTAATAATTATGGTAATTCCTACAACAACTCTTATGGAAATTTTAATAAGATGCCCTCTGATTTTGAGACTAGTGTTAAAGAATTTATGAATTTGCAAAAGAAATTCGATGCTTTGCTTGAAGAAAAATTGCTTAAGATTGATGAGTTGGCCAGGAACGTGGATAGAATTTTTCTTGATGTTGATTCTTTGAAACTTATATCTATTCCACCTAAGCATGATATCAATGAGTCTCTCAAAGCCATGAGAATTTCCATTGATGAGTGCAAACAAAGAACCGCTAGGATGCGTGCTAAAAAAGATTGCTTTGTAAAAGCGTGTTCTTCTAGTTTTCATGATAATAATGATGAAGATCTAAAAGTGATTGGTGTATCTCCAATTAAGTCTTTGTTTGCCAATATGAATCTTTATAAATATGGGACTGGAGATGAGTCAACTTTAGTTAGAAGGCGTCCCAATGAGTTGGAGTTTTTAGATCTTGATGCAAAAATTGGTAAAAGTGGGATTGAAGAGGTCAAAACTTTACATAGCAATGAACCCACTATTTTGGATTTCAAGGAATTTAGTTATGATAATTGATATTGGATAGATTGTATTTCCTTATTGCAATCCATGTTAAATTCTCCTCATGCTTATGATCAAAATAAAGCTTTTACTAAACATATCGTTGATGCTTTAATGCAATCTTATGAAGAAAAACTTGAATTGGAAGTTTCTATCCCTAGAAAACTTTATGATGAGTGGGAACCTACTATTAAAATTAATATTAAAGATCATGAATGCTATGCTTTATGTGATTTGGGTGCTAGTGTTTCCACGATTCCAAAAACTTTGTGTGATGTGTTAGGTTTCCGTGAATTTGATGATTGTTCTTTAAATTTGTATCTTGCGGATTCCACCATTAAGAAACCTATGGGAATGATTAATGATGTTCTTATTGTTGCAAATAGGAATTATGTGACCGTAGATTTCATTGTTCTTGATATAGATTGCAATCCTACATGTCCTATTATTCTTGGTAGACCTTTCCTCGGAATGATTGGTGCAATTATTGACATGAAAGAAGGAAATATTAGATTCCAAATTCCGTTAAGGAAAGGCATGGAACACTTTCCTAGAAATAAAATTAAATTACATTATGAATCTATTATGAGAGCCACATATGGATTGTATATCAAAGATGACAATACCTAGATATATTCTTGTTTTTATGCCTAGCTAGGGGTGTTAAACGATAGCACTTGTTGGGAGGCAACCCAATTTTATTTTTGTTCCTTGCTTTTTGTTCCTGTTTAGTAATAAATAAATCATCTATCCTCTATTATGATTGTGTTTTTATGTTTTAATTAGTGTTTGTGCCAAGTAAAACCTTTAGGATCTTCTTGGATGATTGTTATTTGATCTTGCTGAAAAAATAGAAAGTTTGCGCTCACGAGAATAATTTTCATTTTTAACCAGAGAGCGATAAAATACCAGTTCCAACTAAAGTAGATCAATATACAAATTATTTAGGGCTTCCTAATTTCTGAGGATTTCTGAAGTTACAGAAGTATTCGAAACCTACAGATTACTACAGACTGTTCTGTTTTTTAGAGATTCTGTTTTTCGTGTGTGGTTTGCTTATTTTGATGAATCTATGGCTAGTATCGGGGGGTATGAACCATAGAGAAGTTGGAATACAGTAGGTTTAACACCAATATAAATAAATAATGAGTTTATTACATTACCTTAAGGTGGTGATTTGTTTTCATATACTAATGGAGCTCATGAGATTTTTTGTTGAGTTTTGTGCTGTGAAGTTTTCAAGTTTTTGGGTAAAGATTTGATGGATTTTGGAACAAGGAGTGGAAAGAGCCTAAGATTGGGGATGCCCAAGGCATACCAAGGTAAAATCCAAGGACAATCAAAAGCCTAAGCTTGGGGATGCCCCGGAAGGCATCCCCTCTTTCGTCTTCATCTATCGGTAACTTTACTTGAGGCTATATTTTTATTCACCACATGATATGTGTTTTGCTTGAAGCATATTGTATGATTTGAGTCTTTGCTTTTTAGTTTACCACAATCATCCTTGCTGTACACAACTTTTGGAGAGACACACATGAATCGGAATTTATTAGAATACTCTATGTGCTTCGCTTATATCTTTTGAGCTAGATAAATCTTGCTCTAGTGCTTCACTTATATCTTTTCAGAGCACGATGGTGGTTTTATTTTATAGAAATTATTGATCTCTCATGCTTCACTTATATTATTTTGAGAGTCTTTTAGAATAGCATGGTAATTTGCTTTGGCTATAAAATTAGTCCTAATATGGTAGACATCCAAGATGGGTATAATAAAAACTTTTATATAGAGTGCATTGAATACTACGAGAAGTTTGATTCTTGATAGTTGTTTTGAGATATGAAGGTGGTAATATTAGAGTTGTGCTAGTTGATTAATTGTGGAATTGAGAAATACTTGTATTGAAGTTGGCAAGTCCCGTAGCATGCACGTATGGTAAATGTTGTGTGACAAATTTGAAGCATGGGGTGTTCTTTGATTGCTTTCCTTATGAGTGGCGGTCGGGGACGAGCGATGGTATTTTCCTACCAATCTATCCCCCTAGGAGCATGTGCGTAGTGCTTGGTTTTGATGACTTGTAGATTTTTGCAATAAGTATGTGAGATCTTTATGACTAATGTTGAGTCCATGGATTATACGCACTCTCACCCTTCCATCATTGCTAGCCTCTTAGGTAGCGTGCATTGCCCTTTCTCACCTCGAGAGCTGGTGCAAACTTCGCCGGTGCATCCAAACCCCATGATATGATATGCTCTATCACACATAAGCCTCCTTATATCTTCCTCAAAACAGCCACCATACCTACCTATTATGGCATTTCCATAGCCATTCTGAGATATATTGCCATGCAACTTTCCACCGTTCCATTTATTATGACACGTTCCATCATTGCCATATTGCTTTGCATGCTCATGTAGTTGACATCATATTTATGTCAAAGCCACCTTCATAATTCTTTCATACATGTCACTCCACATCCCGGTACACCGCCGGAGGCATTCACATAGAGTCATATTTTATTCTAAGTATCGATTTGTCATTCTTGAGTTGTAAGTAAATAAAAGTGTGATGATTTTCATTATTAGATCATTGTCCCATGTGAGGAAAGGATGATGGAGACTATGATTCCCCCACAAGTCAGGATGAGATTCCGGACGAAAAAAAGAGGCCATAAAAAAGAGAAAAAAGGTCCAAAGAAAAAAATGAGAGAAAAAGAGAGAAGGGGCAATGTTACTATCCTTTTTCCACACTTGTGCTTCAAAGTAGCACCATGATCTTCATGATAGAGAGTCTCCTACTTTGTCACTTTCATATACTAGTGGGAATTTTTCATTATAGAACTTGGCTTGTATATTCCAATGATTGGCTTCCTCAAAATTCCCTAGGTCTTCGTGAGCAAGCAAGTTGGATGCACACCCACTTAGTTTCTTTTGTTGAGCTTTCATATATTTATAGCTCTAGTACATCCGTTGCATGGCAATCCATACTCCTTGCATTGACATCAATTGATGGGCATATCCATAGCCCGTTGATTAGCCGCGTCAATGTGAGACTTTCTCCCTTTTGTCTTCTCACACAACCTCCATCATCACATTCTATTCCACGCATAGTGCTATGTCCATGGCTCGCACTCATATATTGCGTGAAAGTTGAAAGAGTTTGAAAAGGCTAAGTATGAAACAAATGCTTGGCTTGTCATCGGGGTTGT
Organism: Triticum dicoccoides; assembly: GCF_002162155.2. Classification (NCBI taxonomy): domain Eukaryota; kingdom Viridiplantae; phylum Streptophyta; class Magnoliopsida; order Poales; family Poaceae; genus Triticum; species Triticum dicoccoides. Next base: position 462,891,899 of record NC_041392.1, on the reverse strand, counting down.
GCATGATGGGAGCATTTTGTGTGATGAAAATGAAGCATGGCCAAACTATATGATTTTGTAGGGATAAGCTTTCTTTGGCTATGTTATTTTGATAAGATGTAATTGCTTGGTTAGCATGCTTGAAGTATTATTATTTTTATGCCAATATTAAACTTCTGTCTAGAATCTTTTGGATCTAAACATTCATGCCGCAATAAAGAGAATTATATTGAAAATTATGTTAGGTAGCATTCCACATCAAAAAATCTATTTTTATCATTTACCTACTCAAGGACGAGCAGGAATTAAGCTTGGGGATGCTTGATACGTCTCCAGCGTATCTATAATTTTTTATTGTTCCATGCTATTATATTATCTATTTTGGATGTTTAACGGGCTTTATTATACACTTTTATATTATTTTTTGGACTAACCTATTAATCGAAGGCCCAGTGTAAATTGCTGTTTTTTGCCTATTTTAGTGTTTCGCAGAAAAGAAATATCAAACGAAATCCAAACGGAATGAAACCCTCGCGAGGATCTTTTTTGGAAAAAACACACTCCAGGAGACTTGGGGTGGAGGTCAAGGAAGCAACGATGCGGCCACGAGGTAGGGCGGCGTGCCCCCACCCTTGTGGGCCCCTCGTAGCTCCACCGACCTACTTATTTCGCCTATATATACTCTTATACCCTGAAAACATCCAGGGGAGCCACGAAACCACTTTTCCACTGCCGCAACCTTCTGTACCCGTGAGATCCCATCTGGGAACCTTTTCTGGCGATCTGCCGGAGGGGGATTCGATCACGGAGGGCTTCTACATCAACACCCTAGCCTCTCTGATGATGTGTGAGTAGTTTACCACAGACCTTTGGGTCCATAGTTATTAGCTAGATGGTTTTTTCTCTCTCTTTGGATCTCAATACAAAGTTCTCCTCGATGTTCTTGGAGATCTATTCGATGTAATTCTTTTTGTGGTGTGTTTGCCGAGTGTAACGCCCGGGTAATCAAGCTACAGTAAATCCACGCTAATAGTGCCACGTAACCATGGTTACTATTGCTAATCTACCGTTAGTTCAAAACCGAGTCAAATTCAAATTTAAAATAAAGTTAAATAATAAAAGTTTTCAAAAATTAAAACAAAATTGTTTGGGCGGTGCCATAATTTGCATATGTAATTATGATGTAATAAACACATATTTATAAAGTGCGTAAGTATTTTAAAATGAACTAAAACAGTAACAGAAAATAAAGAAAAGGAAAATACAAAACAGGAAACAAAATAACAAAACAA
>NC_041392.1:462877830-462890274 GCF_002162155.2 Triticum dicoccoides | reverse complement strand
GATTGGATCGGGAGGAGACTGCCGCCCCGGGCCAGCGTGCACCGCCCCACGCCCGGACTCCGTCGCCCGACGCCACCTCGCCGGCCTGCCTCCACTTCCTCGCCGGCCTGCTTCCTCCCCCGCCGCCCGGTCGTCACCGTCGACCACCCCGAGCCCCTCTGCCCTGACCCTACGGCCCTAGTGAGCCTCGCCCCTCTCCCCTTTGCCTCCCTATGGCAAGCCGCATCGTCGCGCCCGAGCTCGCGCATGCTCCGCCGCGCCCTCCTCCCACGCCGTGCGCGTCCTGCGCTCGCACTCATGGCACCCCACCCGCACGAACCCCGCCGCGCTCACCAGCCCTTCCTGCTGCCTTGCTGCAGCTGCTGCTGTATGCCGCCGCCTGCGTGCTGCTTCTCCTGCGCGCGGCACGCCGCGCCTCTTCTCCCTCCCCGCAGCGCCGTCCACACGGCCCCGTCCGCTCCCTTCTCCCCCGCTCGCACTTGCCCGTGGCCACTGCCCCTTTGCCTCATCCGCGCGCACGCGCCCCGCCGAACGCCGCCGTCCATGTCCCCGCTTCGCCGCGACACTTGCCGAGCACCGTCATCGCGCCCACCGTCCACCCCGCGCGCGCTCGCCGCCGCACCGCCCAGCGGCTTCCCCTACCGTCTTGCCCTGCTCCGTTCCCTCCTGCGCCGCTCCTCGCCTTGCCGCACCAGCCACGCGGCCCCGCAACAACACCCAACGCTCCTCCCCGCGGCCGCCTCTCCACCGGCCACGGCCAGCGCACCCCGCTCCGGCCATGGCCTCGCTGTGGCCACCGCTCCCCTGCTCCGGCCCCTGTCGGGTCCGCCCGCACCTGGGCATGCGCCCGATAGCCCAGCGCCCGCCAAGAAACCCCCTGGCCCAATGACAAATGGGGCCCGGCCCTAGAATGTTAATAATAATAATAATAATAATAAAGGTTTTAAAAATGAATAATTAATAAAATAATAATTAATTAATTAACTTAATTAATCTTGATTAATTAACTAAACAATTAATTAAACTAATTAATCATGATTAATATTAACCAAATAACTAATTAAACTAACTGCTGTTAGTTAATTAACTAGTCAATGACAGTGGGGCCCACCCCCTAATTAATCCTGATTAGGTTAATTAAACTGGATAATTAAATGTGTCACTGATAGGTGGGACCCACTTGTCAGGTTGACCAGGTTAACTGCTGATGTCATGCTGACGTCAGCAAACACTATTCTGGATAATGTTGATTTAATTAATTAAATAAATCCTAAAAATGATTTAAATCTTTTAAAATTAATATAAAGTAAACCGTAGCTCGGATGGAAAAACTTTGTACATGAAAGTTGCTCGGAACGACGAGACGAATCCGGATACGCAGCCCGTTCGTCCGCCACACATCCCTAGCATAGCAAACATGCAACTTTTCCCCTCCGGTTCATCTGTCCGAAAACGTGAAACACCGGGAATACTTTCCCGGATGTTTTCCCCCTTCACCGGTACCACCTCGTACCGCGTTAGGGCACACCTAGCATCACGCTTTGTCATGTCATGCATCGTCATATTTTTGTTTGCATTGTATTTATTGTTTCTTCCCCCTTTTCTCTCGCTAGACACCGAGACCGACGCCACTGCTACCCAGTACGACCACGGTGTTGACGACCCCTCTCTCTTGCCAGAGCAACCAGGCAAGCCCCCCCCCCCTTGATCACCAGATATCGCCTACTCTTCTCTATACTGCTTGCATTAGAGTAGTGTAGCATGTTACTGCTTCCGTTAATCCTATCCTGATGCATAGCCTGTCCTTGCTACTACTGTTGTTACCTTTACCTGCAATCCTAATGCTTAGTATAGGATGCTAGTTTATCATCAGTGGCCCTACATTCTTGTCCGTCTGCCATGCTATACTATCGGGACATGATCATCACGGGTATATGCTTATACATATATACATGCTATACAGGTGGTGACTAAAGTCGGGTCGGCTCGTAGGAGTACCCACGAGTGATTCCGATGTTGGGGGATGAAGGGGCAGGTGGCTCCATCCCGGTAGAGGTGGGCCTAGGTTCCCGACGGTCCCCGACTGTTACTTTATGGCGGAGCGACAGGGTAGGTTGAGACCACCTAGGAGAGAGGTGGGCCTGGCCCTGGTCGGCATTCGCGGATACTTAACATGCTTAACGAGATCTTGGTATTTGATCTGAGTCTGGCTACTGGCCTATACGCACTAACCAACTACACGGGAACAGTTACGGGCACTCGACGTCGTGGTATCAGCCGAAGCCTTCGTGACGTCAGCGACTGAGCGACGCGCGCCGGGTTGGACCATGTAATGCAACTTCCTTTGTAATGGAGGTTGCTAGGTCTGCTCTCCGGCCGCGTTCGCAACGTGCAGGTGTGCAAAGAGCGATGGGCCCAGACCCCTGCGCCATAGGATTTAGACCGGCGTGCTGACCTCTTTGTTGTGCCTAGGTAGGGCTGCGACGTGTTGATCTTCCGAGGCCGGGCATGACCCAGAAAAGTGTGTCCGGACAAAGGGGGTCGAGCGTGTTGGGAAATGTGGTGCACCCCTGCAGGGAAGTTAATCTATTCTAATAGTCGTGATCTTCGGTAACAGGACAACTTGGAGTTGTACCTTGACCTTATGACAACTAGAACCGGATACTTAATAAAACACACCCTTCCAAGTGCCAGATACAACCCGGTGGTCGCTCTCTAATAGGGCGACGAGGAGAGGACCGCCGGGTAGGATTATGCTACACGATGCTACTTGGTGAACTTACCATCTACTCTCTTCTCCGGCTGCAAGATGGAGGTTACCAAAGCGTACTCTTCGAAAGGACTAGTTATCCCCCTCTTATTCTGGCATTCTGTAGTTCAGTCCACATATGATACCATTAATCCATTTGATACCAATGCATACATATGTAGTGTAGCTCCTTGCTTGCGAGTACTTTGGATGAGTACTCACGGTTGCTTTGCTCCCTCTTTTCCCCTTTTCTATACTCGATTGATGCGACCAGACGATGGAGCCCAGGAGCCAGACACCACTGTCGACGACTACTACTACTACTCGGGAGGTGCCTACTACTACGTGCAGCCCGCTGACGACGACCAGGAGTAGTTTAGGAGGATCCCAAACAGGAGGCATGCGCCTCTTTCGATCTGTATCCCAGTTTGTGCTCGCCTTCTTAAGGCAACTTGTTTAGCTTATGTCTGTACTCTGATATTGTTGCTTCCGCTGACTCGTCTATGATCGAGCTCTTGTATTCGAGCCCTCGAGGCCCCTGTATTGTAATATGATGCTTGTATGGCTTATTTTATTTGTAGAGTTGTGTTGTGATATATTCCCGTGAGTCCCTGATCTTGATCGTACACGATTGCGTGTATGATTAGTGTATGATTGAATCGGGGGCGTCACACCGAGATCCGATGAATTGTGGGTTTATGATCAAGTTTATCTATGAACAATATTTGATTCTTCTCTGAATTCCTATATGCATGATTTGATATCTTTGCAAGTCTCTTCGAATTATCAGTTTGGTTTGGCCTAATAGATTGATCTTTCTTGCAATGGGAGAAGTGCTTAGCTTTGGGTTCAATCTTGCGGTGTCCTTTCCCAGTGACAGTAGGGGCAGCAAGGCACGTATTGTATTGTTGCCATCGAGGATAAAAGGATGGGGTTTGTATCATATTGCTTGAGTTTATCCATCTATATCATGTCATCTTGCCTAATGCGTTACTCTGTTCTTATGAACTTAATACTCTAGATGCATGCTGGATAGCGATCGATGTGTGGAGTAATAGTAGTAGATGCAGAATCGTTTCGGTCTACTTGACACGGACGTGATGCCTATGTTTATGATCATGCCTAGATATTCTCATAATTATGCGCTTTTCTATCAATTGCTCAGCAGTAATTTGTTCACCCACCGTAATATATGCTATCTTGAGAGAAACCACTAGTGAAACCTATGGCCCTCGGGTCTACTTTACATCATATAAGTTTCGGATCTACAATTCTAGTTTACTATTTATTTTGCAATCTTTATTTTCAATCTATACAACAAAAATACCAAAAATATTTATCTTATTATCTTTATCAGGTCTCACTTTTGCAAGTGACCGTGAAGGGATTGACAACCCCTTTATCGCGTTGGTTGCAAGGTTCTTATTTGTTTGTGCAGGTACTAGGCGATTTGCGTGTAATCTCCTACTGAATTGATACCTTGGTTCTCAAAAACTGAGAGAAATACTTGCGCTACTTTGCTGCATCACCCTTTTCTCTTCAAGGGAAAACCAACGTATGCTCAAGAGGTAGCATGCATCATCCCGCAACTAACTCATTAGTCACATTGCTTGCAAGGCTTATCATGATGTGCATTACTGAGAGGGCCCAGAGATACCTCTCCGATACTCGGAGTGACAAATCCTAATCTCGATCTATCCCAACCCAACAAACACCTTCGAAGATACCTGTAGAGCATGTTTATAATCATCCAGTTATGTTGTGACGTTTGATAGCACACAAGGTATTCATCCGGTATCCGGGAGTTGTATAAGCTCATAGTCAAAGGAATATGTATATGACATGAAGAAAGCTATAGCAATAAAACTGAACGATCAACATGCTAAGCTAACGGATGGGTCTTGTCCATGACATCATTCTTCTAATGATGTGATCGCGTTCATCAAATGATAACACATGTCTATGGTTAGGAAACTTAACCATCTTTGATTAACGAGCTACTCTAGTAGAGGCTTACTAGGGACACTGTGCTTTGTCTATGTATCCACACATGTATCAAGTTTCTGGTTAATACAATTCTAGCATGAATAATAAACATTTATCATGATATAAGGAAATATAAATAACAACTTTATTATTGCCTCTAGGGCATATTTCCTTCAACAGATGCAGGAGCCGGCCATCCAACACTGCTCGCATACATTTCAACAACTTTTTGAAGTAACCGGATGAAATTCGTGCAAACACGGTGGATTTCATATAAACGAGACGACATTCATGCAAAAAAGGTGGATTTTCATTACATTTTGAACATTTAGAACAAAAAAGTGTTCCGACCCTGAACATATTCTACGGTGGCGTTTGTCGCCCACTTCCTTCGTATTTCGCATCAGCGACCGCATCCTCCATCTGTCGTCTCCATGAGCGGCGACGGGGTTCAAGACCCGTGAACTTGAGGTGCAGTCTCCGGCTAGGAAGATTAGAACATGGGATGTGGACCGGCCCACTAGGGACACAATGCCATGCCACCTCCCATGTCGTACTCATCCTTGAAGGACTCCACCACCTGTCCACCTTCCACGTGCGCCCCCAATAGTTGGACGCGGCGTGTAGGACACGCAGTTGGCGGTCGCGGCCGCGGCCGCCTGCGCCGGAACTTCCCTGCGAGCGGTGCGCATGGCCTCGTAGAGCGTGCACTGCTCCACAACAAAGTTAGGGTTCGCCACGGGCATGGCAGCCACAGCCACCTCGCTTGCGCGCTCACCGTAGATTTGGCCCTCCGCCGATCGGTGCTTCTCGAGGAGGACCATGTTGTACCTCTGCTCCTCCTGCGCGTATCGGAATGCCGACATGGGAGCTGGCGTAGGCTGCTCCTCCTCCACCATGGTGGCGTCATAGTGCGCCTGCGCCTGCTCCATGGTCAGGCCGACATGCACCGGCACGGGGTCTGGTGGCGTGTCGTCGTCGGAGACCTTAGGCGAGCTGGCCGGCATGCCCTGCTCGATCCGCCTGGCATGGCGGGACTGCTAGGCGGCTGCAAGGGCAACCACCTCGTGCTTCATCTCCATGACAAGCTATACGACATAGCGTTCCGGCTGCGGGCATGGTGGATGTGGTGCAAGGAAGGAGAATGAGTTATGTTTTGGAGTCTAGCCGGGTGGGCCGCCTTTAAATAGCAGATTCCGGTGAGGCCAAGCGTCGGGTGCGTCAATACACGTTGCCGGAGTTTGTTCCTTGGCCGACGAGCCTACTTAATGGCGGCATACGGACAACCGGGCATTGAACCGGTGTGGAAGATATCCGTCTCATCTCGTAGAACATACGTCTATCTGGTACTGAACAAGCGCAGACAACGGGGACACGGCGCGGGCAGTGCTCTTGGCCACCATGCCGCTTCATTGTCGGCGCCAATGAGAGGTCGCATCCGCTCTAGACATGCGGCAATGCCGAGTGGCCGCTTTACAGCGGCATGAATGTGGGCGGCTGGAGGAGGGTTTTTGGTGGGTCGGGTAGTTAGGAGCAAGCGTGGCAGTGGTCCGAAGACCCACAAAGCCCCCACCCGGCCACCCCCAACCCCAAACTTTGTCTTTGGTTTATGGAAAGTAGTGTGTCCGGACCGTTTGGCAGATCAATACAGACCCACGTTGATGATTTTTTTGATCCGAAGATACGCAGACGGTTTGAGAATCCGCGTTGAAAATGCCATCTGGTTTGGAGACATGGGCAACCGGGACTCGACATGAGTTATCCATGGCAGCTGGATCGGTGTTTAGAGCGCACACATGCATCCGTAGATCACAAATATGCGTCTGGTGACTGGGGACGGATGAGACCAGGAAAGGATCGAGACTGGTGATGTGTCGGTCGGTTCATGCACATGCATGCGGACAGATCTAGGATTTATCTAGTCCAGCTCCGAAACTAACCTGTTCACGACATAAGTATTAGTCGCGTTTGGCGTGATGGAAATCGGACAAAAGATATAGAGATTCCTTGGACAAAAATGTACTCCTGCTACTTATGCGTCGCAGGTGCCGCGCGCCTGGCGGCCATGCATGCACCTACCACACAGTTCGTCCAAGAACGCCAAAGGTTCGCACATAGAATGGGTGAGAGAGAGCCGCGCGTGTGTGTTAGTGGGTAACATCGCTGTCAGTGTCCAAAGTCCAATCCATGGCGATAAAGCTTGTTAGCTTTAGGACTGATGAATCGCCTCCTAGCTGCCTAATTGGAATCCGATGGTGCGCCTTTTGTACATGGGTCGCAAGTCGCAAGTACTCAAAGCCATGCGATGAACTAACGGAACATGTAATCTGTTCCACAAATCCAACTCGTCTTTCCATAATTACAACTACTACGTACGTACAGAGACGAATTGATCAGGTGGTTTGTGAAGCTATGTGCATACAAGTATTTTTCTTTCTTTCGCGAATTCATATGTACTACGTATTTATGTACACAAGACTGCTTGCACACCATGGGTGGCTAGCCTGCCAATGCCAAGTAGGACGCGGACGCTGGTGACCACGTCCACCGACCGGCGACGCAGCCGTCCAGGATGGCACGGCCGATGCCGGCGTCGGCGTCCCCGCCGCTGGTATCCCTACCAGTGGCTTCATGCAGAGCGCGCAACTCGCTGGCGAGCATCCGCACGGCGACCCGCTGGCCGGGCACCGGCAGCGCCATCGGCATAATCCACGGGCACGGATGCACCGCCGCGCTCCTCGGCCTCGCCGCCATGTCGTCCTTGGACGCGCAGCTCCCCATGTGATGTATATCTACCTCTTCACGGAACAAACAAGGAAAGTGGTGTATGCACACTTGTACCAGACGCACTCGCATATATATGTGCCGTCGAGCGAGACGGTGAAGGAATTGAAGCCGGCCTCCATGCATGCATGTGCACAAGCAAACTCAAGAAGCAACCGAATCCATGGCGTTGGACAAGCGTCAAGAGAATGGCTACGCTACGCGTGATCGATCGAATGGGTGGAGACGGCAAGAAACACAAGCACTAGCAGCTATAGGGTGATGATTATTATGTCGTTCATACCAGCTTTCGCTAGCTGGTTTAATTTGGATCATGCTAATAATGCATCCATGTTGTTGCTCGTTGCTTGCCTTGCTTCCGATCCATCGGTTCCTTTTGCGCATAGCAACTTAGAATTGTTGTTGTGTGCAAGCAACGCTCCCGGCCGTTCGGACTACATATCAACACCAAGATATATATCGAGATTTTCTTTCCCTTGGCAACTACTCCCTTCATCCATGAAAATGTACCTCCAACTTTGTTGAAAAATCAAACTTTTTTATATTTGACTGTATTTATACAATAATACACCAACATTTATGCTATCAAGTTAGTAGCACTAGATTCATGATAAACATATTTTCATTATACTCCTATTTAATTTCACAAGCACTGATATACTTTTGTACAAACTCGATCAAACTTTGAGATAGTTTGATCCGAAGTACACACTTTCAAGGATGGAGGGAGTAGTAGTCCTAAACATCTCTGTAAATAAATGTAAGACCGTTTAAATCACTAGAGTATCTTGTTGCATGCAACCATATAACACATGGGTTGTTGCTTAATTGAACAAGGAGGTTACCCGTGGCAGAGCAAAAACAGAGGGCCTTCTATGCCGCGCCAGCATCATGTCAGCTTCCACGTGACCAAACCGTCCTCTAAAACGGGATCGAAACTTGTTACTTTGAGCTAGCCAACATACGCATATGCACGCAGGTGCGGAGCAGTGAGAGGAGCGGTAGCCAGACAGGCAGGCCGAGGAGGCTGTCGCGCACGTACTGGTACTACAACTAGGAACGTAGGCGTGGTCCAGCTGATGTGGTGACGCGCGCATGGCGCCCTCGTACGCTTCTCATCAAGGCTTGTTGAACCCCGTACAGCTGACAAGACAAGAATCCAACGGCCATGCAGCTAGCAGCCTGTGTACGTAACCAACCAGGGAAGTGCCAGGCCAGGGGGACAACACCAACTGTTGCAGACAGCTGTGCCAATACTGTGGGGCTGCAGTATTCTAGACTGGATGGACCTGCCAAGACTACACAAACTTATACACATAGTAATTGTTATTTTACTTTTTATTTTACAAAAAACTATCATTCTATTCATCATTACTCGTGTCAGTACAACGAACATAAAAAAATAAAAATTACACCCAATCCATAGACCACTAAAGCGAACCGAAGACGCGCCGCCGTCAACACCCTTGTCTCGCTGGAGCTGAGCAAAACTTGTTGTAGTAGACAGTCGGGAAGTCGTCGTGCTAAGACCTCGTAGAACCAGCACACCAGAATAGCAACCATCCCGATGAAGAGAAGCGTAGATCGAAAGAATCTAACCTGAAGACATACAAACATAGACACACAAAGATTAAATTCGAGCGGATCCACCACAGATAACCACCGACCGAATCCCACCAGATTCGCCAGAAACACACCTTCACACATCCTCCAACGACTCTAGTCGCGCTGTCGGGATGGAAGCTAGGCAGGAAGAACCTTTTTCCATCTTGGAAAAAGAGTCATGGGACGAAGGGAGTGCCATTTTTCTGGCTGATTACGCAGTTGGGAAAAGAGTTAGACGCGGAAGAAACTGTTTCCAAAGAATTATGTAGTCTTCCCGCAGAAAAAAAAAAGAATTATGTGGTCTGACCCAACGATCTTGAGATGAGACCTATGCGTCATCTGGCGGGCGGCGTCACGTCGCAGCTGGTATGGACGATATACGCGAGCAGGGCTCACGCATGGGCATGAGGCGGCCACGCTGGCGTGCACTGTAGCTGAATCTGCATGCTCCGATTCCCTTCCGTGCAAAACAGCAAGCACACTGTGCACGCGGACGAGACTTTTGACAAAATCTTCACACCAAGTTATCCAGCTACTAGTACTACTCACCGATGATCAAGGGACGGATAGTGGATAGAGGAGGAAGAGCCGCGCCCGCCCGCACGGCGTCCGGTGGCGGGCGACACGCGGCGTGCTCGCGCAGCACAACACCGCTGATGCACGTCTCTCGCCGTTGGATCATCATCCAGTTGTCTTTGCCGCCCTTTTTTCTGTTCGGCCGTCGGTCGGAGACGACAGGCGGCGCGAAAGGATGGAGCCGTCGCGAATTTTTGCAGCCTGGGAGATGCGTGCTGGGTTTGCGCTGCGCCGATGTGAAATCCCGTTGTCGGGATTTGTTTTCGCGAAGAGAGTTTTAGAGGTTTCGTTCGAGCCTGGGGCCGGAGCTACAGCCCGCGTAGCATAGAGAGACAGGGGAACGGATTATTGGTAAATTATTGAGCAGATCTGGCGCGTGGGATGATGATCATGTCCGCGTGTCGTCCGCCCGCCCTCCTTGGTCCCGGCTCCTGTAGGCTGTAGCAGCGTAGATAGATGGACGCTTTTTTTTTTGAGTCTGCGTAGATAGATGGACGCGATGGCCCCTCGACCGACCCGTAGGCGTCGAACTGTCGCGGTCGGTCGCCTTTTTCCTGGCGCCCCAGCCCATTTCCGGCCGTCCGGTCCCTCCTGCCTGCATACGCATCGCACGCGCCGGCACGCGCTTGGTACCCTCCCGTGGCCCGTGGCAGGCAGGATCCACCTCACATATCGGGACCGGCACAAAGGCTCGGCTCACTGCACGTACTATACTGCAGCCGATGAGATGAAATGAGATGGAGATGCACACACGGCCCGCGTAGTTCTGTACCGCTGTTCGCTCGTGCGTGGTGGCAGACAACAACAATGGGTGGCCCGGCCGATGGAACCTGACAAGGGCACAAGCACGGAAGAGTGCACGCAATGTGCAAGGAACATCTCACTGGCATGCTTTATGGACAACGTTATACACGATGAGAAAAGTGAACCAACTTTTCTTGGTTAAACTTGTAGCTCTAGGTAAACTTTTTCCATTTTGAGGGAAGCTCTAGGTAAACTTAAACTCGCGGGCTACCCACACCACAAGCAACAAAAATGGATTCTACTAGTATTCCATGGCAAAAAGACAGACCTTAAACGTTCCAGCAAATAACAATTTCTGAGCGGTTGCCATAGCTGATCAAAAGTAAATAAAACCTAAGATGAATACTACGACGCGTTTGGTTGGGCGGGAAAATGCCTCTCCCAATTACAGCGCTTTTGGAAACAGTAGCAGCGTTTTGGTTCCGACATTCTGTTTTCTGTCAGATACAACGCTTCACATCCACAAAAACCGTCGTATCCCAGCCGGAAACGCCTCCTTCCCTTATGTGCATTGGCTCCAGTTTCAGAAGTTACTAATAACATGCAATTTATACAACGAGCATATTTACAGAGCAACCCAAGGATAATGTTGAACTGCTCGTGTGCAGACTGAATATTGGGAACACGAAGAGCATAAGCATCAGCAAACAAAAATACCAGGGGCACGACAGAATTGGCACAGCATAATGGCAAGTGCTCATCATTTTTCAGGTAAACGACTTGCTGCAACTTTCCAGGTAGTAGCAAACAAGACACCAACAACTGAACAAAGACAAAAGTTCACGAGTTTCGCCTTGCTGCATCAAGGACAAGAGCAACAGGCCCGCTTCTAAGAAGCTCTATGTGCAAAAGGTAAACACCGACCAACCATTTCTAATTTTTCCTTTCCCCTCCTCCGCTCGAGTCTTGATACTTACCGGCGATACAATAAAAAGACACTCGAGCGGATAACTTAGAAGAAAAGACATATCTTAATTTCTCTTTCACATATGTCGATCTCTCTATATATAAGCAGTGCCATTGGCACCTCCTGTACCTACAACTCTAGTTCATCATTGGCCGAGGAGCACGGGGACGAACGGGAGTCTTAGATGGACTCACCCTGAAATATCAGCAAGGCAGCACGTTATTTCCAGAACTAAATAGGCTTTTATTCACAGTTGGGTCAACAAAGTTGAATTAAGACCATGCTTTTTACCTTATTGGCAGGGAACCCAGTATAACACCACTGCAGTTGAGAGCAGCTGTAGCACTTTCAGCCTGAAAATTAAGAAACAAATGAACCTCCAGGCTGAACTTAGTTGTGAAATGAAAAATACCACCACTACTACTATGCCACAAAGGACTAGCCAAGGACATTGCTGTTACAACAGGAAAGAAGTTGCATACACACAAGAACTTCATTTCCCAAAATACCCTGCGTCGAAAGGCCCCAAAATCCAAGAAAATGTAACTAACAGAGCCATTTTTACAGCACACGTATAGCGATTAGAGATTATCCAGAACAACAAACAATGCTGACTAAGATCAAGTTAATGCGCTAAGCACGAGGACAACAAGCAACAGTAGATCTTGCTAACTAATAACTTCTCAATAGAGAGAGTACTTGGGACCACTTCAGGTTTAAAGAAATGATCTTCAGACATCCACCTAAACTGACATGCAATGCTACACATCAGGACATCAGATCATAACTCATAACATAATAGAGTACCAACCATAGTTGTGAGTTTAATAAAGCAAGTAATGTTCAGGAAAAGACTAATATATGTTCCCTCCTTTCCAAATTAGTCGTCGCTGATTTAATACTCCCTCCGATCCATATTACTACTTGTCTTAGATTTCTCTAGATACGGATGTACCTCACACTAAAACATGTCTACACACATCCGTATCTAGACAAATCTAAGACAATATGGATCGGTGGGAGTACAATCTTG
>NC_041392.1:462871799-462877460 GCF_002162155.2 Triticum dicoccoides | reverse complement strand
GTAAACACTCCTTACAGAAATCTAATGTACCCCAATCAAACCATAGTTTTCATTTAAGCACGACTATTTCCCAGCTGTTCTCTGGCTAACTTTATCCATCTGATTAAAGCTAACATGGACATAAGGCCAGTTCATTCCAACTTCTGGCGTTAGTGGTTCGGGAAATTAAGGCTGAAACCCTACGTGACTCGAAACGACAACTAGCCAGAAATCAAATCTGGTCGTAGTGGTAAATGTTTTCTACTATGTGAACAATACAGGAAACCATGATTCAAGCAAACATACGCGAGGCTATGGATGTTCATGATATAATTTGCAGGCAACACTCTTAGCATTATAGGATTCAACCTTCTCACACATGACGAGTAATACTAGAAATACAATAAAAAGGCAATATATTGTGATGATTTGGAAAAATACGAAATGGGCAAGTAATTCTAACCATAACAAACTCCACAAAGGCAATGCGAGTATTATGCTGGTAGTCCCCAAGCAACCTCAGCCGATAGACCTGTCAGGGAGATATTGCAATGAGTGAATGAGCATGTCCCTTGAACTGCATTTTGATTGCAGCACAGCATATATGGAATAAATTATGACAAGGAAAGGAAGTTTGAAGTGACATGTCACCAACCTCTCCACATATTGACTCGAAGAACAGTTTCACATCTGCCTGAGAGACCTGCACCAAGTGCATCAAATAAAATAGAAACATCGGTGCAAAGAGTATAGAGATACAGAGTGCAACGGTAGGCTAGCAAACCTTCTTGTCAATGTTTGTGCAGTAGATGGTCCTTGCACACATCTCACGCTCATCATCAGACTGAAGATAAAGACGAGGCACTTTTTAGACATCAGGCGTACATCCATATAGATAAGTATGAACAGCGATACATAGACAAATATGTGGATTCCAAAACTGTAGCTTACCCTGGGCAGGAACGTTGGATTGACTGGTGCAATTGCAGTTTTTGATGGCAGAACCCTCACAGGATAATATCCGAGCACAGTTCCTGACAGATTTAGAGCAGCCCTTGCACCCTCTGCAATAGTACAGTATATTAATCAATGGACAAATTGACCTAAGCATGTTCAATTATCATTCAACCACTTACCCTCATCAGTAAACTCTATGAAAGCAAAACGAAGAACTGAATTTGGATCCCCACACATGCGGCAGTCCACAACCTTCACAAAAAAAATCAGATTATTCAGTGCTCTCAAAAAGTAAATGTAAACAAAAAACAAAAAGTGTACCTGCCCTACGTTGATAAATAGTGCTGCCAGTTGCTCTTCGGTGACCTAAATGTGAGGAAACATATAACGAATTAGCCTACATATAATTGCAGGTGTGCAACTAGAGGATATAAGACTTGAAAAATGGCTGACACAATGTAACAGTGATAGATAACTAACTGCAAAGGCAACACAAATGAACTCAACAAACTCCACAAGTTAGGCGTAGAAACTTAATCAAATATACAAAGTATCACAGCAGCCAAGTCACAAACAAATAAGTGAATAACTAATTGTGAAGTGTCCAATAGACAAAATTAAACCTATCACCAACAAACCAACATAACATTACAGAGTACATGAGGAAAGACAGATGCAAAAATTATAAAAAAGACACCATATGGGAATAAACATCAGAGGACCAAGTGCAGAAAGTTTAGAGGTTTTCAAAAGAACTCTTGCCAGTGGATACATATGGATGTGTTCTACATAACTGTAGAAAATTATTAAATAATATTACCGCTGTTCTAAAATATAGACGTTTAAGCCTACCAAAACAAACTTATATTTTGGAACGGAGGTAGTACATTAATTTGTAGGCTACACAAAAGAAGACATATTTGTGGCTCCAAAAAAGCAAAGGTTACTCTATTTTGATCTACACATTTCTCTTTTTTGTGTACACCATAACTGAGAAGATATATTGATAAAATTTGTGCATAAATGCTACACGTCTATATGTACATGTATAACTCCACTCCATTAGAACCTTTTGTGGATTCAAGAAACTTTTTTTCTTTCCAAAAAGAGCTCAGTGTAGGGTATGTAATCAAAGGAAAAATGCTCTCAAAGAGCTCTCAAAGAGCCAAAACACTCTTTTAAGGCTGTGTTTGGCATTGCGGTGGATTATCACAATCCTGTTTGCCTCACCTGCTTTAGGCTATTTTTGTGTCTCTCTGACCCGCTTTTGCATATCTTTCTGGCTAATTTCCAACAGCAGATTATAAGGGAAGCAAACGCAACACAGTTGGCAACCACAAACTGACCTAACTCGCCTCATTCTCATAGCGCTGCCAAAAATGAGCTTGCTAAAATACCACGTAATAGTTGCAACATTATGATCCGTCCAGTATTCGAGTAAAATACATGTCAGATATGTTATCACCCTACCAAAACCACTCATCTATTCAACAGAAAATGCGGGTGATGAATCAGAATTGATCTATCAGATAAACCCTCTGGTGGACTACGAATTCCTTTTCCTTCTAAGAAGTTTCTGTATACAAGAAATTTTATTTTATTTCATATAATCATATGCCATCCCATATCTCACTATTAGGCCTGAAGGATCTTCGTGGAGCAGACAAGCAGGCGCTGCCTCCAAACAGTAGCAATCTGCTACATGCACGAGGATTTCTGGAGATCTTTGAATTTTTGAGAAAATTGGAATATTTCTGCAGAACTGCAGCCAAAAGTTCACTAGTCGGCATGTACAGAGGTAGAAAGTTCACTATCACACAAGGCAAAACCAGTGAACATGTCTAGTACATGTCTTAACATGAAAAAAACATGAACACGGCTATTACGAGGTAGAAAGTACGTACTATGTTGTCTGAATAAAGAAAAAAAAAAGGTGCATTTTCCAAATGACTACGCTTGACCCAAAAACGTAACCACCATTATGAGAATATATAGCCAGTGAACTCTTCAGTGCATAACTTACGCACACTACTACTACAATTACAAGGTACTCCCTCTGATCCATATTAATTGTCGCTGATTTAGTACTCATTAAACCAGCGACGAGTAATATGGATCGGAGTACTAAATCAGCGACAATTCATATGGATTGGAGGGAGTAGAAAATTATATGTAAACACTAAGTTACAAGAAACAAGGTGCTTCTTTTCATTGTGGAACAGAGGCACGCCAAAAAGTAAAGATGGTGTGCCTCTTACTTCACAAACAGTATGCATGTCTCTTACAAACATGGCAACTGTATTGTTCTAGAGAATACCTCTTCTAGAAAAAGGTTTCTGAATCCTGGAAACGATACATATATCTAACTGGCATTAATCAACATGCACTAGAACAACTGAGCTCACAAGTAAACCATATCAGCCACCTAGAAGCTTAAATCTTTCTAAGTGCAAATCCCAATCAAGTGTGTACATGTTGCATTTCAACATGTAAATATGAGAAGCATCATGATAACTATGATCTTAAGCATAGATGTAAACAAGATTAAGACTTTTTTGAGAAAGAAATTAGAATAGCATACCAGAACCAAAAAAGACAAAGTACCATCGTGAGCTAATAAGTCAACAAGCATACACAAGGCATCTACTCCCTCCGTTTCTAAATATAACACTTTTTAGATATTTCGATACGGACTACATACGGATGTATATAGACATACTCCCTCCGTCCCAAAATTCTTGTCTTAGATTTGTCTAGATACGGATGTATCTAGTTACATTTTAGTGTTAGATACATCCGTATCTAGACAAATCTAAGACAAGAATTTTGGGACGGAGGGAGTATTTTAGAGTGTAGATTCACTCATTTTGCTCCGTATGTAGTCCATATTGGAATCTCTAAAAGGGTTATATTTAGGAACCAAGGGAGTATCAAATACATCAAAGTAACTTTGCATACCCCTAAAAAAACACCCCTAAAAAAATCAAAGTAACTTTGCATGCCCATTATTGAGATTCATTAAAGCTGGCCCCATCTGTGTTCCACCAGACAGTAAATCTGCATGTATCCACTCTCAAATCTAGCTTTCTTGCATGAATACAGGAATAGGCCTGAGACGTCATTTGTACCAAGCAGTATATAATAGGGCATGGTTTGAATTATTACTGTTCCTTCCAATGATCACTCCATCAAAGGAACATTAAAGCAAGGATCTTAAATAAGGCACTTGCAGGAATACACTGCCCTCCTAAACAGAAATGAATACACACCTACTAGATAAACTGCTACAAGGAACATCAAGGCAATGGCCCATAACGAACACACTACCAGGAATACACTACCTAGGTCTTTCAGAAAAAAGAAGGAACAGACTGCCTACTCAATGAACTGCTAAAGGAGCACGAAAGCAGGGCTCATTAATAAGATACTTCCAGGAATGCACTGCATAGACTAATCCAACAAGAAATCTAATAGCAAACCGATACAGATGGTGCATGCATCAAACCAACCAGACATGCCACGAATAGTCAGTAGAGGTGCATACACTACGTGAAGAAATCAGGAGAATAACCACCCAAAATCGGATAAGAACACAGTAGATGAGTACAGGTTAGCTGCACGTCGCCCAAGCACATAAATGGCAAAATAGTCATGCGACTTTCTAGACTCTATACAAAAGTAATGACCAAGAACTGCAAAACTTACCACAGTGAGAAGTGGCATCCAAATCTATCGAAACAAGAAAAGGATGATCAAAAGGAGCAAC
The DNA here is from genome assembly GCF_002162155.2 of Triticum dicoccoides. NCBI lineage: Eukaryota > Viridiplantae > Streptophyta > Magnoliopsida > Poales > Poaceae > Triticum > Triticum dicoccoides. Next base: position 462,872,758 of record NC_041392.1, on the reverse strand, counting down.
CGCTGGCGTATCCAGTATCCACCTGCTCTCAGCCCCATCCCATCTTATGATCTCAACCCTGCTAACGTTTTATCCCATCTGAACAGCACGTGCCCGGCAGAAGTCACACAAGCCGAAATCTAGCTGACCGATCATGACAACCAGTAATAGGAACATAGAAAAATGATACCAAACCAATAAACAGGTGAACAAACTCTGTGCGGTTGCGGAGGTAACGTGAATGTCAGAGTCTAATAAGGGACGGGGGCGAAGGAGGCTCGTCACAGGCAGAATCAACAGTGGAAGGTGCGGGCATGGATCCGTGAGCTGACCTGATGATCGATGTCGGAGACGTAGACCGTCCGGCGGATCACCTCGTCGCGCTGCGCCTGGCTGGTGCGGCTGTTGACCCGCCGCTTGCCGCCGTGGGGGTAGCCGCCGCCGTACCCTCCGAACTTCTTCTGCGCGCAGGAAGGAGCAGATCAGACGAGCACCGGCGACAGAAAGAAACAGAGAGGCCGAACGGCAACACCCCGCGATCGAAAAGGTCAACACAAGGACTCTCGTGTCTCCTTACCCTGCCGCGGCCGTCGGCGGCGGGGAAGCCGACGACCCCGCGGTGGCCCGGCGAGGCGACCGGCGCGAAGCCGGCAGCGGGTGGGCCGTTGGGGTAGTAGCCGGCGTAGGGAGGCGGCGGCATGGGGTGCGCGGCGAGCGAAGGCGGGACGAACTCCTCCGCCATGGGGTTGAGCTTGGAGAGGAGCTCCTCCAGATCCCGCATCTCGCGCTCCCCCGCGTCGCCCCCCTCCGACGAGGCGCGGTACGGCGCGGCGCCGTGGTCGGAGGCGGCGGGGGCGACGTGGTCGGCGGAGGTCTCGACTACGGCCATCCCGAAGGGAAGGAAGAAGCTGCTGCCGGAGGGGGAGAGAGCTCGGTGAGGTTCTGGAAGGTTCGGGGGCGGGAGGCGCGCGGGGGTGGTG
>NC_041392.1:462861322-462871265 GCF_002162155.2 Triticum dicoccoides | reverse complement strand
CGGGGAGGGGGAGGGGGAGGGGACAGCAGCTGCTGCAGCCGACCGGCGCAGGGGGAGAGCAGGGGAAGCCGGCAGGGGGAGGGGGAGGGAGGTGCCTCTGCCTCTGCTTCTCTCTTTCCTCGTTTCTCTCTCCTGGTTGTTACTCGTATCGTGCTGCCTCTTTCTCTCTCTTGCTGCCTCCTTTCCGCTTTGCCTTTTCGGGAGGAGAGGGAAAGTGAGGAGAGAGAGAGAGAGACAGAGCTGCTCCGTTACGGTGAGGCTGAGGCTGAGGCTGAGGCGAGCCGCCCGCCCGCCTGCTGCCTCCTTTTCCTTTGTTCCCTTCTCTCTCCTCCCCCCGTATTCCCCGCCCGCCGGGCTGCGCTTTTGCGGGAAACACCTCCTTGTGCTCGGGAATTTCAGCGCCCTTGGACGCAAAGTATGTCATTTTTGTTTTATGGAACGTCCATCACTATTTCGGCGTTGCTAATTCACGGTCGGCCGCTGGAATTCCTGACAACATCTGTATCACTTTGCTATAGGGAGAGGGAGGACCACCACACCGCTGTCATCGTCCGTGTACCGCTCACTAGCGAATCGCGTGCCGGTACTCATAAATAGCTGGATTTCATGGTTTCACCACGGCGAGTCTGCGAAGATGTCGTGCCGCCTTTCCGTCAAACGTCTAGCATGGTTGTCTTTTTCGTCGGTCAGCGACGCTTAGGCATTCCTCTGCAATGTCGGATCTAACTTCTTCTCGAGCATTGGCATGCACCCCAACCACTAAGCATCTTAAACGCCTCTATTGTCGGCTACTGTTGGGCATGCGGCATGTCCCACTTTGTCTCATTTCGGGCTTGCGCCGACAGCACCGTCCATGCTCGCTGCATCAGACCCATGAAAGACCCTGTATGTATATAGTGGGGGCAAACAAACAATTTAAATAAATTTAGTGGAATGTGGCAACAAATTGACATGCTAGTTGTTGCAGAAAATCTACACATGCAAGGGGGCGGAGGTGAATCCTTTAATTTAACACTCAAAATGGAGATATAATGAAGTCAATTTGGTGATTATGGCGGAAATGCCTTTTATGTTTAGTTCCTCTGAATTCTTAAAGAAGTTTTATTTCTTCTATAAAAAGAAACATTTTGATTCCGAACCGGCATGGATACAAATTCAAGAAATCCGAGGGACCAAGAAGAGAGAGAAAATGAAGGTTCTCTCAGGTTTCAGCTGGAATTCCTGACAACATTTGTACCACTTCGCTATAGGGAAGGGAAGGACCACCACACCGCAGTCGCCGCCCTGTGTACTACTAACTAACGAACCCCGCGGCGATACTGGTTGAGTAGCTGACTCCATGGTTTCACCACCGCCAGTCAGCGACAATGTCGTGTCGTATTTCCGCCAAACGTCTATCAAAGTTGTCTTTTTCGTCGGTCGGCGACGCCTAGGCATTCCTCCGCAATGTCGGATCCAACTTCTTCTCGAGCATTGGCATGCACCCCAACCACTAAGCATCTTAAACGCCTCTATTGTCGGCTACTGTTGGGCATGCGACATGTCCCACTTTGTCTCATTTCGGGCTTGCGCCGACAGCACCGTCCATGCCCGCTGCATCAGACCCATGAAAGACCGTGTATGTATATAGTGGGGATGAACAAACAATTTAAATAAATTTAGTGGAATGTGGCAACAAATTGCCATGCTAGTTGTTGTCAGAAAATCTACACATGCACGGGGGTGGAGGTGAATCCTTTGATTTAACACTCAAAACGGAGATATAATGAAGTCAATTTGGTGATTATGGCGGAAATGCCTTTTATGTTTAGTTCCTCCGAATTTTTAAAGAAGTTTTATTCCTTCTGTAAAAAAAACATTTTGATTCCGGACCGGCATGGATACAAAATCAAGAAATCCGAGGGACCAAGAAGAGAGAGAAAATGAAGGTTATCTCAGGTTTCAGCTGGAATTCCTGACAACATCTGTACCACTTCGCTATAGGGATGGGAAGGACCACCACACCGCAGTCGCCGCCCTGTGTACTGCTAACTAACGAACCCCGCGATGATACTGGTTGAGTAGCTAACTCCATGGTTTCACCACCACCAGTCAGCGACGATGTCGTGTCGCCTTTCTGCCAAACGTCTATCAAAGTTGTCTTTTTCATCGGTCGGCGACGCCTAGGCATTCCTCTGCAATGTCGGATCCAACTTATTCTCGAGCATTGGCATGCACCCCAACCACTAAGCATCTTAAACGCCCTCTATTGTCGGTTACTGTTGGGCATGCGACATGTCCCGCTTTGTCTCGTTTCGGGCTTGCGTCAGTAGCACCGTCCATGCCCGCTGCATCAGACCTATGAAAGATCGTGTATGTATGTATTGGGCAGACAAACAATTTAACTTAAATTTAATGGCAGGTGGTAACAAATTTCCACGCTAGTTGTTCCCTGAAAATCTACACATGTAAGGGGGTGGAGGTGAATCCTTTAATCAGACCCGCTTCATCAGACACATGAAAGACCATGTATGTATGTAGTGGGGGCGGACAAACAATTTAAATAAATTTAGTGGAAGGTGGTAACAAATTGCCACACTAGTTGTTTCCTGAAAATCTACACATGAATGGGGGTGGAGGTGAACCCTTTAATTTAGCACTCAGGATAGAGATATAATGAAGTCAAGTTGGTGATTGTGGTGGAATTGCCTTTTGTGTTTAGTTCCTCCAAGCTCTTTAAGAAGTTTTATTCCTTATGTAAAAAGAAACATTTTGATTCCCGAACCGGCATGGATACAAATTCAAGAGAACCGAGGGACCAAGAGGAGAGAGAAAATGAAGGTTATCTCCGGTTTCAGCTGGAATTCCTAACAACATCTGTATCACTTTGCTATAGGGAAGGGAAGGACCACCACACCACAGTCGCCACCCTATGTATCGCTAACTAACTAACCGCATGTCGGTACTGGGCTAATAGATGGATTCCATGGTTTCACCATCGCTAACTAACGACGGCATGCTGTCTTTTTGCCAAACATCTAACAAAGTTGTCTTTTTCGTCGGTCGGCGATGCCCAGACATTCCTCTGCAATGTCGGATCCAACTTCTTCTCAAGCATTGCCATTCACCCCAACCACTAAGCATCTTAAACGCCTCTACTACCGGCTACTGTTGGGCATGCGACATGTCCCGCCTTGTCTCGTTTTGGGCTTGCGCCGGCAGCACCGTCCAGGCCCGCTTCATCAGACACATGAAAGACCATGTATGTATGTAGTGGGGGCGGACAAACAATTTAAATAAATTTAGTGGAAGGTGGTAACAAATTGCCACACTAGTTGTTTCCTGAAAATCTACACATGAATGGGGGTGGAGGTGAACCCTTTAATTTAGCACTCAGGATAGAGATATAATGGAGTCAAGTTGGTGATTATGGTGGAATTGCCTTTTGTGTTTAGTTCCTCCAAGCTCTTAAAGAAGTTGTATTCCTTTTGTAAAAAGAAACATTTTGATTCCCCGACCGGCATGGATTCAAATTCAAGAGATCTGAGGGACCAAGAAGAGAGAGAAAATGAAGGTTCTCTCAGGTTTTGTCTGGAATTCCTGACAACATATATATATCACTTTGCTATAGGGAAAGGAAGGACCACCAGCCCGCGGTTGCCGCCCTGTGTACCGCTAACTAGTGAACCATGCGTCGGTGCTGGTTGAATAGCTGGATTCCATGGTTTCACCACCGCCAGTCACTGACGATGTCGTGTCGCCTTTCTGCCAAATGTCTAACATAGTTGTCTTTTTCATCGGTCGGCGACGCCTAGGCATTCCTCTGCAAATGTAGGATCCAACTTCTTCTCGAGCATTGGCATGCACCCCCAACCACTAAGCATCTTAAACGCCTATATTGTCGGCTACTGCTGGGCATGCGACATGTCCCGCTTTGTCTCGTTTTGGGCTTGCGCCGGTAGCACGGTCCAGACCCGCTTCATCAGACACATGAAAGACCATGTATGTAGTGGGGGTGGACAAACAATTTAAAAAATAAATCTATTGGAAGGTGGTAACAAATTGCCACACTAGTTGTTCCCTGAAAATCTACACATGAATGGAGGTGGAGGTGAACCCTTTAATTTAGCACTCAGGATAGAGATATAATGAAGCCAAGTTGATGATTATGGTGGAATTTCCTTTTGTGTTTAGTTCCTCCAAGCTCTTAAAGAAGTTTTATTCCTTCTGTAAAAAGAAACATTTTGATTCCCCAACCGGCATGGATTCAAATTCAAGAGAGCTGAGGGATCAAGAAGAGAGAGAAAATAAAGGTTCTCTCAGGTTTCAGCTGAAATTCCTGACAACATCTATATCACTTTCCCATGGGGAAGGGAAGGACCGCCAGCCCGCAGTTGCCGCCCTGTGTACCGCTAACTAGCGAACCACACGCCGATGCTGGTTGAATAGCTGGATTCCATGGTTTCACCACCGCTAGTCACTAACGATGTCGTGTCGCCTTTCTGCCAAACGTCTAACATAGTTGTCTTTTTCGTCGGTCGGCAACGCCTAGGCATTCCTCTGCAATGTTGGATCCAACTTCTTCTCGAGCATTGGCATGCACCCCCAACCACTAAGCATCTTAAACGCTTATATTGTCGGCTATTGTTGGGCATGTAACATGTCCTGCTTTGTCGGGCTTGCACCGACAACACCGTCCATGCCCGTTGCATCTATGAAAGACCGTGTATGTATGTAGTGGGGGCGGACAAACAATTTAAATAATTTTAGTGAAAGGTGGTAACAAATTGCCACGCTAGTTGTTCCCTGAAAATCTACACATGCATAGGGATGGAGATGAACCCTTTAATTTAGCACTCAAAATGTAGATATAATGAAGTCAATTTGGTGACTTGTGGTGGAATTGCCTTTTGTGTCTAGTTCCTCCAAGCTCTTCAAGAAGTTTTATTCCTTCTGCAAAGAGAAACATTTTGATTCCTGGACCGACGGATACAAATTCAAGAGATCTGAGGGGCCAAGAAGAGAGAAAAAAAATGAAGGTTATCTTAGGTTTCAGCGGCATGACTCATCTCTAGCGGCGCTATACAGCCACCATACCACTGTATCCACTAGGTTCAGATCATCTTCTTTCTCCTTAAAAAATGCGATCATGAGACGCACACATGGTAAAGTATGTGGAAGGAAGACCTGGAAACTGTGTAGGACACTCACTATGAATTGTCAAGAAAAAAAGTTTCATTTGATTGATTTTGCTTGATATGTTTAAGAAAAAATTAAATTGCAAGCATCTGATATCAGAATTTTAAAGAATAAATTAAAATGTAAGCATCTGATCTTTGAAGTACAAAACCGTGTACCTTCCAACTTACTAATGTTTACGCATGGTAAAGTAGGTGGAGGGAACACGTGGAAATTGTGTAGGACACTCATCATGAACACACACAAAAAAGAGGTTTCACTTTGATTTTGTTCGACATGTTTAGGAAAAAATCAAATTGCAAGCGTCTGATATCAGAATTTCAAAGAATAAATTAAAATGGAAGCATCTGATCTTTGAATTACAAAACCGCGTTCCTTCCAACTTATACTGTACTAATGTTTGTTTATTTATACCCGCAAAAAAATATTTGTTTATTTATTTATTTCGAGAGAAGAAAGTATTTTGATTGATTCTGTTAGGTGGTGCGTGCGTGTCCCCTCTCTCCTGCAACGGACACGCATGCACCACCTTTTTTTTTTGAAAAGGTGGTGCGTGCGTGTCCGTTACAGGAGAGAGGGGGCAGGGTGCAGACCAAAGCTGGGTGCTGTACTCGTCCCCGGGCTACGTTTTCCTTGGCCGTGTCAATGATGGCGCAGGCAGAAGCACGGAGGGGCGACGTCACGCACGGCTGCGTCGCGTGGGGCGCCGTTCGGTTGGGAACTTGGGATCCGCAAAGAAAAAAAGGCGTTGGGATCCGCTGCTCCGCCACGCAAAGCTGTTCTCCATTGCTGCAATTCGCAAAAGAAAAGAAAAAACTCTACTGCTGCAGTGTTTCTACTTGACACCGCATGCGCATAGGAAGATGAGAAGCATGCATGGAAGGGAAGGATTTGGCTTGCACTGCAGAAGGGTGTATCCGTGTAGGAGTATGAGATGGTTGGTGCATGAGAATATCCGAAGCATGCATGGCGACCTTGTTTCTTCAGGCTTGTCCTGTGTCCGCGTGCGTGACAGCTCCTACCAGAGCACGAGTGCAGCACATGTTTTAGCGCCCGGATCCTCTGCGCATATACTACATGCATTCCACAGGTGGGATGCGCCCGTGACTATCACGTGCTTTGCTTGGACGATAAAGAAAAAAAACAGATTTAGTTGTAATTTTTATTATTTATGATGTTCGTTGTACTATCAATGATTAAGATGAATTAGATTGAAAATTTTCCAAAAAAGAAAATAGAAATAAACTGCACATATTCCTGGTGTGATTTTTCTATAGAAACACATTACTCCAAAAAAGAAAATAAAAAAGAATTTTGAGTACATATGTAGACGTTAACATGCACGCATCTACAATCATATTTATGAATGCATGCACGCACACCTTATCTCCAGGAGCACTTTTCAAATATTGAACCGACAAGTCTTGAGACTGACGAAGTCATCATAGACGTATCGTTATCGGCGGGAGCGACGTCTTCCCCTGTAGTAATATTCTGCCTTTATAAAACACAAATATGTCAAACCTAATATTTGATCTCTGGTGGGCTGAGGTATAACCACCCTCCTAATCATCCAACTATCGACTAGTTTTGGTTTCTGTTTGTGAACTTGTGAAGGTGTCAGCTCGGCGACCTCCCAAATGAACTTGAGGGGAGTGTGTGCGTGTTTTAGAAGTTTGGCACAAGAAGGTACGCCGCAGAGGAAAAACACTCCGATAAAGGATGCTAGAGTACCCGCCTCCTAGGGGCCTCGCCGCACAAGAGTGCCCTCCGCGCCATTCGTTGTGCCCGGGCCTTGTGCGACTAGCTCCTGGTGCTCTCCGCATCGTTCGATCTCCAAGGTCGTCGCACACCCGACAGGTTTCCCTCAAGGGTCCATGACGCATGGGACGCGGGCGCGGGCGAAGCCTCCCTTGTCGTGGTGGTCATCTTAGTTCGCCCAAGCTTGAATCGGAGATGCTCGTATCTCACATCCTGCTAGGAATCAATGATTGCTCGATCTTCTGTAACACCATCCAACATTGCGGAGTTGAGGCCATCTCTAAATGCAATCTCGAGTAGTCTCCTTGGGTCTATATACACAAAGCATCAATTCCTGGTAGCCTCCCGGGCGCTTATACATGCCCTCAAAATTCTTGAACAAAACACCCTCAAGGTCTTTATAGCTGTAGATATTGTCTCTGGTAGGTTGTGGAGGCAGGCTCAAGCCGCCTCAATGTAGAGAGATAACTTCTGCACAACGACATTCTTGTTGCCGCCACCAATCTGAAGTGCCACAAGGTAATCCGCCAGCTAGGTCTTGGGCTTGGCGTTGCCAACGTACTCCCTGATCCCCGAGCCGATCCAAAATCAATCAGGAAAGGGGGTCGCACAGATATGCCGACTACAACACTGAAAGGATCATGATGTCGCCTAGAGGAGGGTGAAGAGGCATTTTTAAAACTTCTACAGATTTGACTTTATCCTAATGTGGAAATAAATTAAGCGGATATTTTTCAAGCACAAATGCTAAATATACTAGGCTCAAATTAGTGCACCAATAACTTAATGTAAATGAGGTGAGAAGAACAAGGATACTGACAAGCACAAGTACGTTACACAAACTTACTTGAGCAATATCACAAGATATGTAAGTGTATGACACAAGTTAGCAATTCACACTAAACACAAGATATATCAATAGTAGCAAGTATGAGTTGCAGGATATAAAGTGTAGGCCTAAATAATCTCTTCAAGGAAATAGCCAACACAATATAATAAGGACAACAACATATATAGTGAATGCAAGGTCAAAAGACCAAAGTAAAACACAAGTAAGAAGATAGGGTTAGGGATAACCAAAGCCACGGAGACTGCTACTTCTTGAGCTTGTGTTGGTTTTTCCCTTGTAGCAATCCGATCCTAATGAACCGTAGTCTCTGTGCTTAAGTGTCATCCCTGGATCGGTATTACTGACACACACAATACTCGAGGATTTATTGCAGAGTTCAATCACACACTTATTACATCGAGTGTCTCAAAAACAATACTTATTACAATAATATGGCCGAAGGCCATCTAAAATAAATAACTGTGGAAGCTTCAAAGATAAATGAGTCCATCCAACTCCACGGCAAAACTGAGTGCATGACAACGACCTATCGCACCTTACTCTTCATCTGAAAACTCTGCAACATGATACGTTGCAATCGTGTAGGTCAGCACATGGAATATGCTGGCAAGATAACACCATAGAGCAATGAACAAATAACAGCTATCACTACATGCATATTTGGCTGGTGGAGGCTCTATGATTATCATTTGCATAAAGCTAATTTTACCCTACAACAAAGGAATATATTTTATTTAAATACAAATTTTGATGAAATTATTGAGAAGGTACCCCCAACTCAATCCCAAATTAGCATTTATAACCCAACAATTTCATTAAGTAGAGTGATGAGATTAAACAATAATTCAAGTACAAGATACTCAAGATGTCCATAACCGGGGACATGGCTAACCATGATTAGTTTATACACTCTGCAGAGGTTTGTGCACTTTTCCCCACAAGACTCGATCTCCTCCATTGTATTTCTCGCACTGCATGATGTTTGAGAAATGGATGACCGAGACATAGTCTTTCAGAAGAGGTCCCCTTAACCGATAGATATGCCAGTACACCTAAAATTCCCCTATATCTGCTAGCCCATCATGGAAAGGATTCCCACAACTTACTCAACTATGCCAGAGCCCATAATGGCTTGTGGCTGCACACAGAAGTTTCTAGCATGAATAATCCTATGATCCTTTTGAGCCTGGGTGGCATTCCATAGGATGATCACACGGGTTCTTCGGGATCTCCTAGGACAACACTGGATTCCCCAGGTGCCCACAACCAGTCCAACCAGATGTGCATTAAAGTAGCCACCTTAAGTTTCCCTTAGTTATAAATAACTCTCACATCTTTCATGATTCTCACAAACCCAACCACGTCTACGATCATAGCAAAATAGTGCAATCATAACATAGTAAATACCCGGGGTTTGAATATAAGACAATAGGTTCCTACCTCATCAACTACTTCCCAATACCCACATGTTATCAAAGTCCTACTCATGCAATGTTTGAGGGTTTAAAACTAATGGATAAAAACTGGGTAAAAGGGATATGATCAAAGTGTTACTTGCCTTGTTGACGATCGGAAAACCCTAGTGATTCGTAGTAGCAAGCCTCGCACTCCGGAAACTCTATCGTGAACAAACAATAGCATACGTAAGCACTTAAGCATAATATGCAAAGGTAAAACCAAAAGAAAAGACCTAAACAGAAAGTTCAAGTGAAGAGCTTCGAGATGGAAAAAGAATCGCTCGAATCGGAGTTACGGAACTCAAACTACGATCAAAAGAAGTTCTAATTCAAATCTACTTGAAACCAAATTTTAAATTTTCAAAATCATGTTCAAGTTGTTTATCTGTACAGAGGGGAACAAGATGAAGATTTTGGCGTTGGTTTCACTGGATTTGGATAAACGAGCAAAAAGTAGTGAGGGTTTAAAGATTAGGGACTAATCTGTGATGAGAATAATTATGGATGGGTCCCTGGCCGAAAATTAAACTAAAAAGAAAAATATAACGAACATACGTTCGCTAACAGAAACTAACGAACGAATTCGTTTGTTAATAGAACGAATCGGGTGAACGTTCACTAAATAACATAACCTAAATAATAAACCGATAAAATAAAACCGAGCTTTAAAAGAAAAAAAACGGACGGGGTTTTATCG
>NC_041392.1:462845103-462860807 GCF_002162155.2 Triticum dicoccoides | reverse complement strand
GAGGCGGCGGTGGGAGGTGTCGACAACGGCGGGAGGCGGCGAAGCGGTGGTGAAGCGAGGTGGCGATGTGATAACCCACAAGTATAGGGGATCAATTGTAGCCTCTTTCGATAAGTAAGAGTGTCGAACCTAACGAGGAGTTAAAGGTAGAACAAATATTCCCTCAAGTTCTATCGACCACCGATACAACTCTACGCATGCTTAACGTTCTCTTTACCTAGAACAAGTATGAAGCTAGAAGTACTTTGTAGGTGTTTTTGGATAGGTTTGCAAGATAATAAAGAGAGCGTAAATAAAAAGTAGGGGCTGTTTAGATAAAGACACAACTAAGTTAGTTTTAGTAGAGAGCTTGTTGTCACACAAGAAAGTTATTTGTCCCTAGGCAATCGATAACTAGACCGGTAATCATTATTGCAATTTTATTTGAGGGAGAGGCATAAGCTAACATACTTTCTCTTCTTAGATCATATGCACTTATGATTGGAACTCTAGAAAGCATGCACAACTACTAAAGATCATTATGGTAAAACCCAACCATAGCATTATAAGGCATCAAGTCCTCTTTATACCCATACGCAAACAACCTACTTACTCGGGTCTGTGTTTCTATCACTCACGCCACCCACCATAAGCAAATCATGAACATATTGCAAACCCTACAGCGGGGATCCCTCATGCTTGCGCGACACAGAGAGCACCACAGGACAACACCAATAATAAAACATGCAATTCAAACCAATCACGATCATCAATTAACCCATAGGACAAAACGGATCTACTCAAACATCATAGGATAGCCATACATCATTAGGAAATAATATATAGCGTTGAGCACCATGTTTAAGTAGAGATTACAGCGGGTAAAATAGGAGTTACACCACTGCATAGAGGGGGGAAGAGTTGGTGATGATGGAGGTGAAGTTGTTGGTGTAGATTGCGGTGATGATGATGGCCCCGGCGGCGTTCCGGCGCCACCGGAAGAGAGGGGGAGAGAGCCCCCCTTCTTCTTCATTGACCTTCTCCCTAGATGGGAGAAGGGTTTCCCCTCTGGTTCTTGGTCTCCATGGCATGGGAGGGGCGAGAGACCCTTCGAGATTGGATCTGTCTCTCTCTGTTTCTGCGTTCCTAGATTCTGCCCTTTCACCATTTCTTATATTCCCAGAGATCCGTAACTCCGATTGGGTTGAATTTTGGACACGATTTTTATCTGGATAATGGCTTTCTTGCGGCGAAATAAGGGCACCAACCGCCTTACGGGGTGGCCACGAGGGCCCAGGGCGCGCCAGACCCCCTGGGGCGCGCCCCCTGCCTCGTGGCCCCCTCGGGCATCGTCTCGCGTTGATCTTCTTCCCAAAAATCACATATATTCCAAAAAAAAAATTCTCCGTCAGCTTTTATCCCGTTTGGACTCCGTTTGATATGGATTTTCTGCGAAACAAAAAACATGCAACAAACAGGAACTGACACTAGGCACTGGATCAATATGTTAGTCCCAAAAAATAGTATAAAAAGTTGCCAAAAGTATATGAAAGTTGTATAATATTGGCATGGAACAATCAAAAATTATAGATACGACGGAGACGTATCAGCATCCCCAAGCTTAATTCATGCTCGTCCTCGAGTAGGTAAATGATAAAAAAGATAATTTTTGATGTGGAATGCTACCTAGCATAATCTTGATCATGTAATCTAATCATGGCATGAATATTAAGACACGAGTGATTCAAAGCAATAGTCTATCATTTGACATTAAGACAATAATACTTCAAGCATATTAATAAAGCAATCATGTCTTTTCAAAATAACATGGCCAAAGAAAGTTATCCCTACAAAATCATATGGTCTGGCTATGGTCCATCTTCACCACACAAAGCATTCAAATCATGCACAACCCCGATGACAAGCCAAGCAATTGTTTCATACTTTTGACGTTCTTAAACCTTTTCAACTTTCATGCAATACATGAGCGAGCCATGGACATAGCACTATAGGTAGAATAGAATATGATGGTAGAGGTTGTGTGGAGAAGACAAAAAAGGAAGAAAGTCTCACATCGACGCGGCTAATCAATGGGCTATGGAGATGCCCATCAATTGATGTCAATGCAAGGAGTAGGGATTGCCATGCAAGGGATGCACTAAGAGCTATAAGTGTATGAAAGCTCAAACTAAAACTAAGTGGGTGTGCATCCAACTTGCTTGCTCATGAAGACCTCGGGCATTTGAGGAAGCCCATCATCGGAATATACAAGCCAAGTTCTATAATGAAAATTCCCACTAGTATATGAAAGTGATAACTCAAGAGACTCTCTATATGAAGAACATGGTGCTACTCTGAAGCACAAGTGTGGTAAAAGGATAGTAACATTGTCCCTTCTCTTCTTCTTTTTTCTTTTTTTCTTTTTTTGTAGGATTCTTTGGCCTCTATATTTTTTTAGGGCTTCTTTCGCCATTTTTATTTTGATCATGGGACAATGTTCTAATAATGATCATCACACTTTTATTTACTTACAACTCAATATTACAACTCAATACTGGAACAAAGATATAACTCTATATGAATGCATCCGGCGGTGTATCGGAATGTGCAGTGATCTAGCGTAGCAATGACATAAAAAAACGGACAAGCCATGAAAACATCATGCTAGCTATCTTACGATCATGCAAAGCAATATGACAATAAATGCTCAAGTCATGTATATGATGATGATGGAAGTTGCATGGCAATATATCTCGGAATGGCTATGGAAATGCCATAATAGGTAGGTATGGTGGCTGTTTTGAGGAAGATATAAGGAGGCTTATGTGTGATAGAGCGTATCGTATCACGGGGTTTGGATGCACCGACGAAGTTTGCACCAACTCTCGATGTGAGAAAGGGCAATGCACGGTACCGAAGAGGCTAGCAATGATGGAAGGGTGAGAGCGTGTATAATCCATGAACTCAACATTAGTCATAAATAACTCACATACTTATTGCAAAAATCTATTAGTCATCAAAACAAAGTACTATGCGCATGCTCCTAGGGGGATAGATTGGTAGGAAAAGACCATCGGTCGTCCCCGACCGCCACTCATAAGGAAGACAATCAATAAATACCTCATGCTCCAACTTCGTTACATAACGGTTCACCATACGTGCATGTGAAAGTGCAACTATCCCTGGTTGGTTTTGGTAATTCCTATCAACATATAACTCATTGAGCTAATGCTACTTAAAGATAAACATTTCAGGAAAGCTCAATGATTGGCATGGCATGGATGAGAAAAGTGGATCCCTCAAAATTCTAAGGACAAAAAATTGGCTCAAGCTCAAAGCTTAGGACTCTACATCCTTTCATTTTAAGTGATCCAAGATCACATTGAGTCCATAGGAAAAGTCAATACTATTAAGAGGGGATGAGGTGTTTCCTAATGGCTTGCTTGCTCAAAGTGCTTAGTGATATTCTCCAAAGTCCTCAACTACTTTCTCACATCCACATATGTCCCGAACCAAAAGTCAAACTCGGCCCCACTGAAACTTTCTATCCGGCGCCACCGAGTTCAGTTGACATAGCCACTGCCAGAAACCCTAGTCTTTTCAATCTCACCGATAGGGATCTCGGTCTCACCGAGATGGGATTTTAAGCTCTCTGTTTCCATTCGTAATGTTTTAGTCAAACCGAGATGAGCGATCGGTCCCACCGAGATTGCAATGCAAACTCTCTGTTTCCCTTTTGTAACGTTTTGGTCCAACAGAGATGAGCGAATCGGTCCCACCGAGTTTGCCTAACCAACTCTATGTTAGTCCATTAACAAAATCGGTCTCACCAAGTTTGTGTAATCGGTCTCACCGAGATTACGTTATGCCCTAACCCTAACAAAATCGGTCCCACCGAGTTGACATGTTGGTCCCACCGAAAATCCTAACATTCACATTTTGAACTAGATCGGTCTGACCGAGTTTCATGATTCGGTCCTACCGAGTTTGGTGATTTGTGTGTAACGGTTAGATTTTGTGTGGAGGCTATTTATACCCCTCCACCCACTCTTCATTCATGGAGAGAGCCATCAGAACATGCCTACACTTCCAACATACATTTTTTGAGAGAGAACCACTTACACTTGTGTTGAGGTCAAGATATTCCACTCGAACCACATAAATCTTGATCCCTAGCCTTCCCAAGTTGCTTTCCACTCAAATCATCTTTCCACCAAATCCAAATCCCGTGAGAGAGAGTTGAGTGTTGGGGAGACTATCATTTGAAGCACAAGAGCAAGGAGTTCATCATCAACACACCATTTGTTACCTCTTGGAGAGTGATGTCTCCCAGATTGGATAGGTGTCACTTGGGAGCCTCCGTCAAGATTGTGGAGTTGAACCAAGGAGTTTGTAAGGGCAAGGAGATCGCCTACTTTGTGAAGATCTACCCAAGTGAGGCAAGTCCTTCATGGGCGACGACCATGATGGGATAGACAAGGTTGCTTCTTCATGGACCCTTCATGGGTGGAGCCCTCCATGGACTCGCGCAACTGTTACCCTTCGTGGGCTGAAGTCTCCATCAACGTGGATGTACGATAGAACCACCTATCAGAACCACGCCAAAAATCTCCATGTCTCCAATTGCGTTTGCACACTCCAAACTCCTCCCTTTACCTTCATATGCAATTGTTTTACTTTCGCTGCTATACTCTTAGAATTGCATGTGTAGGTTGATTGCTTGACTTGTGCTAAGTTGCTAAAATCTGCCCAGAACAAAAATTGGGAAAAGGCTAGATTTTTATTTGGTCAAGTAGTCTAATCACCCCCCTCTAGACATACTTTTGATCCTACAAGTGGTATCAGAGCTTTGGTCTCCATTTGCTTTGATTTCCATAGCTTTTAGTGGTCATAGCCTTGGTTTCACAACCTAGGAGCGTATGGCGTCTAGCGAGGGAAATTACCACCGTAGAGGTCCTTACTTTGATGGTACAAATTTTGCTAGCTGGAAGCATAAGATGAAAATGCATATTCTTGGACATAACCCCGCCGTTTGGGCTATTGTGTGTATTGGCTTGCAAGGTGAATTCCTCGATGGGAGAGAAACAAACCGTGAAGCTACTGCGGAAGAGTTGAAGATGCTATAATACAATGCTCAAGCTTGTGATATTCTCTTCAACGGATTATGCCTCGAAGAATTCAACAAAATCAGCCGTCTTGAGAATGCAAAGGAAATTCGTGATACTTTGATTGATATGCATGAAGGTACCGATTCCGTCAAGGAATCCAAATTGGATGTGCTTCAAAGTCAACTTGACAAGTTCAAAATGAAGGATGGTGAAGGTGTCGCTGAAATTTACTCTAGGCTTGCTCTCATCACAAATGAGATTGCCGGCTTAGGAAGTGAAGAGATGACCGATAGGTTCATCATCAAGAAGATCCTAAGAGCCTTGGATGGAAAATATGACCGTGTGCACATTGATCCAAATGATGCCCAATTACAAAGATCTCAAGCCAACAGAAGTTATTGGAAGAATTGTTGCTCATGAGATGTCACTCAAGGATAAGGAAGAGCTTCACAACAAGTCAAGTGGTGCTTACAAAGCCTCGTGTGATGCTCCCACATCATCAAGTGAGAAGCAAACCTTCAATGAAGAATTGAGTCTAATGGTAAAGAACTTCAACAAGTTCTACAAGAGTAGAAGCAAGGAAAAAGTTCCAAGTCAAGGCCCTACAATGACAAAAGATCTTCTAGTCGTGAGCGTAATTGCTACAATTGTGGAAGACCCGGACACTAATCCAATAAATGTACGCCCCCCTACAAAAGAAGAGAAGATTCTCCCAAAAGAAGGAGTAGAAGAGAAGAATCACCATCAAGAGAGAGAAGGAGTAGAGATGATCGTTATGAAGGACGACCCTCTCGGAGAAGTAAGGACTTAGAAAGGAAGGACAAGTCATCAAGGAGCTACACAAAAAGAAGGCATCAAGCTCATGTTGGTGAATGGGTATCCGGTTCCGACTCCGACAATCACTCTGAAAGAAGTTATCACTCCGACTCCGAATATACTCAAGATGAAGGTGTTGCCGGACTAGCACTTGTGACAAGCAACTCCTACGACATATTTGACTCACCAAATGAAGGAATTGGGAGATGCTTCATGGCTAAAGGTCCAAAGGTAACACAACCCGAGTATGTTGATTTTAATAGTGATGAAGATGATTTACTTGTTGACAGCTCTAGTTATGAAAACTATGATGAGCTTGCTATTAATCATAATAATCAAGATAAAACGAATGACGACGATAAGAAGGAGATTGAGCGTCTAACTAAAGAACTAAACACTCTTAAGTTAGCTCATGAAACTACCTTGGAAGATCATCGAGAACTTTTAAAGACTCATTGAGGGAGTCCTGGATTAGGGGGTCTTTGGACAGCCGGACTATATCCTTTGGCCGGACTATTGGACTATGAAGATACAAGATTGAAGACTTCGTCTCGTGTCCGGATGGGACTCTACTTGGTGTGGAAGGCAAGCTAGGCCATACGGATATGGATATCTCCTCCTTTGTAACCGACCTTGTGTAACCCTAACCCTCTCCAGTGTCTATAAACCGAAGGGTTTTAGTCCGTAGGACAACAACCATAACAGACAATCATACCATAGGCTAGCTTCTAGGGTTTAGCCTCTCTGATCTCGTGGTAGATCTACTCTTGTACTACCCATATCATCAATATTAATCAAGCAGGACGTAGGGTTTTACCTCCATCAAGAGGGCCCGAACCTGGGTAAAACATCGTGTCCCCTGCCTCCTATTACCATCCGGCCTAGATGCACAGTTCGGGACCCCCTACCCGAGATCCGCCGGTTTTGACACCGACATTGGTGCTTTCATTGAGAGTTCCGTTGTGCCGTCGCCACCAGGAAGGATGTCTCATCCCGTCTTTAGAGACGGCACTATTGCTAAGGGAGCTTTGGCTATCGGCCAAACTCTCCGGCTAGGTGGTTTTCTTATGACCGCCTGTTCGGCCGCTGCGCCGACGATGACTTCTCGGGTCATCGAAAGCAATCTTCACGTCAACTCGGAACTCACCGAGCAGTTAGATCCAATGGAGATCTCTTCCCTGAACGAGCTCTTG
This sequence comes from Triticum dicoccoides, assembly GCF_002162155.2. Lineage (NCBI taxonomy): Eukaryota > Viridiplantae > Streptophyta > Magnoliopsida > Poales > Poaceae > Triticum > Triticum dicoccoides. The sequence goes on along the minus strand of NC_041392.1, from coordinate 462,853,711 downwards.
GATCGCATCGCCGCCCTGGGAGTTGCTACAGACTACGATCAGATTGGGCCTAAACCCGATCTAAGAGAGATCAACTCTCCCCAGGTCACCCATCACGTTGAAGTGGTGGAGGAACAATGCGGCAACCCTTCATCTATCTTAAGGACTAGCTATGTCCGGATTCCCGATCCCTCCAAGCCGGATACCCATGGAGGGGAGGACGTCACTCAAGGCCTGAACCTAGAATCAGGCAGCGGGCTAGATTTATCGGAGAACATCCAAGAATCCAAACTTCCGAGTTTGGAAACTCCTTGGCCCCTGAGTCTCAGATTGGGTGAGGATTCGGATTCAATTCCACCCACCCACCCAAACATACGTGATCTATCCCAAATTAGGCAAGAGCTCGAAGAAACAGTACACCATTACTGGGCCAGATTCCTCTTGGTCATGAACAGGATAAAGGACTGCCGCGAGGAAGACGCAATTTCATTCTTCTGCAATAATTGCACGGACAAGGGAATCCTCAACGCCATAAGTCGTTGCAAAATTACATGCTTTGCCGACTTGGTGTCCATAGTACGAAAGTACTCTGTGATGGAAAGCGCCTGGAAAACCGAAATAAAATTTGGGATAATCCGGCCCTCAATACAAACCCAGTCCGAAATAAAAGGGTGCATTATCACAATACACATGGGTTAACTACCAAAAAGCAAAAGCCCTCTACGGGGCAAGGAACCGTACTGGAGGGATGGCTCAACGGACCCTGCAAAATTCATAGTACAACGGATGCAATACCAACGCACAGCCTTAGAGCATGTTGGATACTCCGGCAGGTGGCCAAAAGTGGTGAGTATCTACTCCTCCCAAAGACCACAGAGCACCATCCCGCGGACAACAATACGGTGTTAACGGTCTTTGAGACCTTCACGTCAAATAATAGACGCAAGCGAACACTCCGCAGCATGGCCGAAATCTGCCACATAGCAGAAATAAATCCTTGGAGTGACACGACTATTACCTTCAATGCCAGTGACGAACCTAAATTCCGAACAGCTCGAGCACCAGCCGCACTGGTCCTCAGTCCAATCGTGGATGACTTTTGACTCACCAAGGTACTCATGGACGGCGGCAGCGGATTAAAACCTCATATATGAGGAAACTCTTCAAAAGATGGAAATAGACTGGAGCCGCATTAAGCAAAGTAGCACAACCTTTAGAGGAATCATCCCCAGTCGGGAAGCACGCTGTGCTAGAAAAATCACACTAGACGTGGTATTCGGCACGTGGGATAATTACAGGTCCGAAGAAATTACATTCCAAGTGGCCCCGTTCAGCAGCGGATACCACGCTCTATTAGGGCGAGAGGCGTTTACTATCTTCCAAGCCATACCCCATTACGGGTACATGAAGCTCAAAATGCCCGGGCCCAACGGAATCATCACTCTTGCTAGTGATCCGGACATAGCACTCCGCGCCGAAAATAAGACAGCTGCACTGGCCCTTGAGGCACTATCCGAAGCCCTAGCGGCCGAGGAACTAACTATGCTGCGCTCCACGGTGAACAGGGACGACGTGATACTCGATAAAAGATCCAAGTCCACCTCCTTTAAACCGGCAGACAGAATAGTCAAATTCCAAGTTCATCCAATGGACCCTACAAAAACAGCTTCCATCGGGGCACAATTAAACCCTGATGTCGACGCTGCACTGTGAAAGTTCCTACGCGAGAACTGGGACATTTTTGCCTGGCACCCTTCAGACATGCCAGGAATCCCACGCAGGCTGGCTGAGCACAGCCTAAATATCCTAAAAGGATTCAAGCCAGTCAAGTAGGCTCTTCGACGTTTCTCTGAACCCAAGAGACAAGCCATGGGAGAGGAACTAGCCAAGCTATTGGAGGCCGGATTCATCAGAGACATAAAACATCCGGGCTGGCTAGCAAATCTGGTGATGGTACCAAAGAAGGACAAATCCTGGCGATTGTGCGTCGATTTTAAGGACCTTAACAAGGCCTGCCCAAAGGATCCCTTCCCCCTCCCCCGCATCGATCAAATCATCGATGCTACCGCAGGACACGATTCATTGTGTTTCCTTGACGCATACTCCGGCTACCATCAAATTAAAATGGCAAAGCCAGACCAAGCCGCAACGGCATTCATCACACCATACGGCCCATTCTGCTTCAACACAATGCCCTTCGGGCTCAAAAATGCCGGCGCAACATATCAGCGCATGATTCAGACATGTCTGGCAAACCAGATCGGGAAAACAGTGGAGGCATACGTAGATGACGTGGTCGTTAAAACCAAGCATGTCGAAACTCTAGTAGACGACTTGAGGCTCATGTTCGACAACCTCCAAACATATGACATCAAGCTCAATCCGGAAAAATGCGGTTTCGGCGTACCAACCGGAAAGCTCCTGGGATTCATTGTCTCCAGTAGAGGTATTGAAGCTAATCCGGCCAAAATCCAAGCGTTGTCACAGTTGGCTACCCCAACATACCTCAAACAAATACAAAAATTGACTGGATGCGTGGTGGCTCTAAGCCGCTTTATCTCCCACTTGGGCGAAAAGGCATTACCCCTTTATCGCCTCCTCCGGCGCACCGAACACTTCGAGTGGACGGATGCCGCCACGGCCGGACTCAACAAAATAAAATCCATATTGGCAACAAACCCAGTCTTGGCCGCGCCAAACATTGGCGAACCAATGCTATTATACATTGCGGCAACTCATCAAGTCGTAAGCGCAGTGCTCGTCGTCGAGCGAGAAGTGGACGGACACAAATTCCCCCTTCAAAAGCCGGTTTACTATGTGTCCACTGTCCTTACTCCATGCAAATCACGGTACCCGCATTATCAAAAGATAGCGTACGCGGTATTTATGGCATCCCGGAAGCTGCGACACTACTTTCAAGAGTGTTCGATAACGGTAGCCTCAGAAGTGCCACTTAACGATATTATAAACAACCGCGACGCGACGAGCCGAATTGCCAAATGGGACATTGAGCTCCTCCCGTTCGACATAACTTACAAGCCACGGCGAGCTATTAAGTCAAAAGTTTTGGCTGACTTCATCGCTAAATGGACGGAAGCCGAACTCCCTAAAGAGTACGATACATATTCAAACTGGATCATGCACTTCGACGGCTCCAAAATGTTGGCTGGTCTAGGGGCTGGCATCATTTTGACGTCCCCAACAGGAGACACCGTTCAATACGTACTATAGATAATGTATACGGACTCCAACAACGCAGCCGAATATGAGGCCCTTCTACATGGTCTCCGGATGGCAGTATCCATGGGCATTCAACGCCTAGAGGTGCGTGGGGACTCGAACCTCGCGATATCCCAAATAAATGGAAACTTTGATGCCAAGGATCTGAAAATGGTAGCTTATCGCAATGCCGTCCTAAAAATATCAGCTCGGTTCGAGGGGCTCGAATTTCACCATGTGGCTCGGGAAAACAATCAGGCAACGGATATCCTCGCCCGCATCGGCGCAAAACGCGACGCGGTCCCTCCCAACATATTTCTGGAAAGGCTTTTCAAGCCATCCGTAGCATGGGAAGGGGACACCGGTAACAACAGTCCGGACCCGGCCAAAATACACGATACCGAACTCTCTGACACAATCGGAGGCTCCACCACCGAAATAACACAATCAGCCCATGAAATAATGGCCATTATTGCCCCGTGGATAGAACCATTCCTGGCCTACCTAACTAGATAGGAACTTCCGGAGGACCAAAATGAGGCACGCTGCATAGTGCGGCGATCCAAGGCCTACAGGGTCCATGAGGGAGAATTGTACAAAAAAAGCGCTACCGGAGTCCTTCAAAGGTGCATCTCTGAAGAGGAAGGGCGGAACCTTTTGGCAGAAATTCATGCCAGACTCGGCGGTCATCACGCTGCAGCCCGGGCTCTCGTAAGCAAGGCCTTCCGTACAGGATTCTATTGGCCAACGGCCCGGGCAGATGCACAGGACTTGGTCCAACGTTGCGCCGGTTGCCAGCTCTTTGCAAATCAAAGCCACGTGCCACCCACCGCCCTCCAAACAATCCCCATTACATGGCCCTTCGCGGTCTGGGGGCTTGACATGGTTGGACCCCTTAAAGGGGGAACCCACAAGAAAAAATACTTATTGGTCATGGTGGATAAATTCACCAAATGGATAGAGGCTAAACAGATTAAAACAGCCGAATCCGGACCGATGATAGATTTCATATCCGGGGTTGTACACCGTTACGGCATCCCCCACAGCATCATCACTGATAACGGCACAAACTTCATGGCCGATGAGGTAAAACTCTGGTGCAGCAAAATGGGCATCAAGCTCGATTATGCTTCAGTCTATCACCCACAAACCAATGGACAAGTCGAACGAGCAAATGGTCTTATAATGAGCGGCATTAAACCCAAATTAGTGCGCTCCTTAACGGAGTCTGACACGCACCGGGTAGAGGAGCTTGACTCCATACTCTAGGGGATGCGGACCACATCGAATCGTAGTACCGGATATACACCATTTTTTATGGTGTACGGCGCAGAGGCAGTCCTGCCCTGTGACATAATTCATGACTCACCTCGAGTGCACATGTACGAAGAAAGAGAAGCCGAGCTCGATCGGCAAGACAATCTGGACACCTTGGAGGAAGAGCGTGACGTAGCCAAAGCCCGTTCTGCATTTTACCAGCAACAGGCTCGCAGATACCAAAGCAGAGAAGTACGGGCCAAAACTTATAACGTTGGCGAACTAGTTCTACGGCTGCCGGAAAAGAAAAAGAACAAGCTCGAGCCCAAATGGGAAGGTCCCTTCATTATCGACCAAGTTCTGACCGGTGGAGCGTACCGACTGCGGGATGCATCGACTAGTCGACTCGAGCCGAATCCATGGAACGCAGCCACGCTCCGAAGATTCTACGCCTAGCACCGGACTTTATGTTAGTCCCCTCCATTTGTCCATTTTCTGCATATGCATCATCTGTCTTGTTTCCCTTTCTTTCTTTTATTTCTCTAGGCCTTCAAGGGTCACCTTGTGCCTCACTCATACATTACGGATGCGCTAGCCGCACTCTTCATACCTGGGGGCTTCTTTCACAGAAGCTTAAATTATTTACCTGGGCCTCACGCCCAACACATGTGTTATACTTCTGCATGTACCTTTTTTCACCATTATATGCATCGATATGACTTAAGTTTTGGCCAAGCTGGGTTGCCTGGCTCTTGTATTTATGCCCTACGTTCCCGTTAATTTGGCTAGGGCATAAGGGGAGCACCTCTGCGATTGTTACCGCCGGGTGAGCCGGACGTGTACCTCAGACTGGGTGAAGCCGAAAGCTAGTGTTCTTAAGGGAATATTCGGTTGGTGAACAAAAGATGACTTTTATTTATTATCCATATCTGCCCCCAGATGCTTTTTCTGGGCTTCTTGTCGCAGTCCGGACATGCACTTTAGGGCATGCTTACCCAGGGAAAGGAACCCTTAACGGAACTATTCTCCCTGGAAGATGTTTCTTACTACCCATGTAATATAACATAACTAGTTGGGCACTTGTCTGATAAAGCACCAATGACCCCTACGCCTGGTCTCCACGCATGCCCCGGTTCTTACATAACCGAGAGGGTATTCGGATACACTCCGGACTTTCGGGTCCCGAGGTTGAAGCGAAAAGGGCCACCACGACAAACGATCTACAATCCGGCTAGAAGGCATTATACATGTCAATTTAAAATTACATAGTCAATTCGACTGGTTGAATTCCTCTTCAATACCATCCAATAGGCTGTCTAGTCTACAGTCCTGTTGGGAATACTTTGCGGCCAATTCTACTTGGCCGTACACTAAGCTCACAGGGATCTCCTTCCCATCGGGCCCCACAGGTCCGACTTCGGCCATGTGGTTCGGGTCAGCCTTCGTGTACCGTGTCTTCACCATTGCCCAGGCTTCCCTGGCGCCCTGATGGCATGCCGATATCTTCCATAATCGGAAGCGCCACCGCGCTCCATTTAGCTTTTCTGCAAGCTCTCCAAGGCCTTCGGGTATGGAGACGGATGGCCATAAGGCCTAGGCGACGCCTTGCATCACCTGGAGAACTCGTTCGTGCAGCTGTGAGAGCTCGCGAAGAAGGTCACCCGTTGAACCGGGCATTTCCTCGGCAGGACGACCTGTTAGCATACCTACAGACATAACTCTGTCAGCCAGCTTCCTCGCCGAACTCTTTTTCAAAGTTCGTTCAAGCACTTACTAAATATGCTGCGTCGAAGCCGCTGATTCTCCTTAACAGAGTCCGATAGCTGGGCACGAACATCTTTCAGTTCCACGCCCAGCTTGGTGTTGGCATCTAGGAGATCATTCTTCTCCTACCTCACCCTCATAAGCACGCTCTCACCGGCCTTCAGCAGGCATATGAGCTGTTGCTTATCCGGATTTACTCCAGCGTCATCTGCAATTTTATCGTCAGATCTGCACATACGCCGCATTCTAATATGATACTTATCATTCGAAGGATATGTTACCAGAGGGGGTCTCTTTGGGCTCCCCTGCTGCGGCCAGTGCGGCCTGAAGTTGGGCTTTGCACTCTTCTAGCTCCTGGGACAGTTGACTATTCTTTTTTGTAAGAACCTGCATAACAAATGATCCTTAAATCAGTTATCCTAACTGTTTCAAGTCTCAGGGGCTACTGATATATATATAATCATCAAATTTTCTCACCCGTATGTCTTTTACATACTGCTCCGTGGCTCTGGCTAGACCATTTTGAGCGGCACGGAGGTGTGCGTCTCCTGAGTTGAAGGCATCCAATGCCTCTTGGGAGAAACAAGCGTCACAAAGAACAGTCCGGCGACGCCTGTGGTTCATGGCACTTTCCACCTCGGAATTGGTGGCGGACAGTTTGTCCGCATCCTCTGTCGGAGGAGCACCCAACGCACACCTCGTATTCGTTCCCTCCTCCGAATCCGGCCTTGGAGCCTGGCTGGTGGAGGCACGATTGGTAGCCTCTCCGGGTATAGTCCGGCGAGCGCTCTTTTTCCTCAAAAGAAGGCATGGGCACTAGTATGCCTTTGAGAATAATGGCTTGCAATAAAGACAGCGCACCGTACCGCTGCGCCGGTGTCTCAATCCGGACTGCGGGTCTTTTCAGCCTGCCTGGCCTCGCAGCCCCTTGTTGGCTAGTTGCCACAGGCTCGCCCTTCTGCCCCGAGGACCTCCCCTGCAAAACACGGCTGTTATACGGCAATCAAAAAAGCGCAAGGACGGATCCCTTTTTTAAATGCTGGGACTTCGGTCTTAGTCACCTGTGAGGCTGGAACTAGCCCAGGGTAATCGGCCGTAATGGCCACCAAAGCATTGTCATTACTCGATTGGTAAAATACCCCATCGATCAGCTCCACAGATATGTCCGGATCCTCCTGGGAGGCCCGGTCAAGGGACCGTCCAGGGTCCTCGGGTTGTGGAGGAGGGCTGTTTATCTCCTTTACAGCCTGGCGCAGCTCCTACGATGAAATCGCTAGAATGGATACTTAACTACGGGAATACGAAATGGATGGGCGATAAAAAGTCTCCACTTACCCAGCTCGGAGGATTGTACATAGAAAATCTGCCCTGTGGGTTGACACGAAGGAATTCCTCCTCTTCTCCCTTGTACAAAGTGGATAAGATCTTTATTAGATCAGCAACTGATCCTGGCCCTTTACGGTCGTAGCGGGTGGCGTCATCCTCCCCGTTGAAATCCCACATGGGGTGGCCTCTATATTGAAGCGGCTGCACCCCCCGCATGATGCATATGGCCATGACCTCGATCATGGTCAATCCGGATCGAGCTAAAAAACTTATCCGGCTCATCAGGTAAAGAATGTCCCTATCATCTTCCTCCAGGGAGCTCCGTGGACGCCAGCTCCGGTGCTTCTTCAAAGGGGCGTTGTCGAACTCAGGAAGGCCGATCCGAATAGGATCCGGGAGGGGGACGTCTTCTATATAAAACCATTCTGAAGGCCAGTCTTCAGACGTCTTCTTTGGGGTTCCGGATAGGTATCCGGTCCCGGCAACACGCCACACTTCGGCTCCGCCCACTTGATATATTGACCCCTTCTGAGAACGGGGCACAAGGCAGAACAACTTCTTCCACAGAGCGAAATGAGCCTCACAGCCCAAAAACAACTCGCAAAGGGCTACGAATCCCGCGATATGCAGCATGGAGGCAGGCGTAAGGTTGTGCAACTGGAGGCCGTAGAACTCCAGGAGCCCCCGGAGAAACGGATGAATTGGGAATCCGAGCCCTCTTACCAAATAGGGGACAAGGCATACCCGCTCTACCTTGGAGGGATTGGGAAGGCTCTCCGCTTGCTCTCCGCCATTATAGGTGGCAAGCCTGGCTCGAACCGGGACCAGGTACGCTGGGGGAAGAAATCCCTTGGTCTGAAGCATCACTAATTTGCTGTGCGGGACGGAACATCTCTCCCAATCTCCAGGCTTGGAGCTAGGGGGGGCGAGAGGAGGAGCTGCGTCGACCGGCCATGATGGAATGGATCTCTGTCGGGTGCGCTCCGATGAAGGCTCGCCAAGGGAGGATGGTGTGATTTGGATCTGAATCCTCGTCTTTTTAATAGGCGGCTCATTTACACAG
>NC_041392.1:462766060-462844822 GCF_002162155.2 Triticum dicoccoides | reverse complement strand
TCGCTCGACACGTGGAAAATGGACATTATTGGGCGTGGAAGCCAAGGAGTGCAACATTCACAAGAGACCGGACACTATTTCAACAGGTACACAAAATTTGGAGAGGAACCCGCCTTGCAATGCCGAAGACAATACCGCGCGCTGGACTCATCGTCATTGAAGCCTGGTTCGGGGGCTACTGAGGGAGTCCTGGATTAGGGGGTCTCTGGACAGCCGGACTATATATCCTTTGGCCGGACTATTGGACTATCAAGATACAAGATTGAAGACTTCGTCTCGTGTCCGGATGGGACTCTACTTGGCGTGGAAGGCAAGCTAGGCAATACGAATATGGATATCTCCTCCTTTGTAACCGACCTTGTGTAACCCTAACCCTCTATGGTGTCTATATAAACCGAAGGGTTTTAGTCCGTAGGACAACAACCATAACAGACAATCATACCATAGGCTAGCTTCTAGGGTTTAGCCTCTCTGATCTCATGGTAGATCTACTCTTGTACTACCCATATCATCAATATTAATCAAGGAGGACGTAGGGTTTTACCTCCATCAAGAGGGCCCGAACCTGGGTAAAACATCATGTCCCCTGCCTCCTGTTACCATCCGGCCTAGACGCATAGTTCAGGACCCCCTACCCGAGATCCGCCGGTTTTGACACCGACACTCATGATAAGCTACGCTTTGAAAAGCTCAACCTTGAGCAAGAACATGAGTTTTGGAAGGCAAGCAATGATGATCTTCGCAATAAAAGTTCTTCTTACATTACCAAGCGTTTACTCTTGTCTACTTACATGCCACAAGTTAAATCTAGTAACAAGAACAAGAAAGATTCTTCATCTAGTAGTAACAACAATCATGCGAAATCCAATGTTGTTGCTTCTAGTAGCTCTCTTGATTCCACTAATGATTCTCTTAGCCAAGTTACACTTGAGCAAGAAAATAGCTTATTGAAGGGAATTATAGAGAAAGCTGTTTACAAGAGCCTTGCCAAAAGTAAGCAATTTTAGGAAATTGTACGCAAGCAAGGAAGACACCAGAAGAATCAAGGTGTTGGTTTTGAACGAAAGTTCAATGCCAATGGAGTTGAGTGGGAAGAACATAAATACCCCAAGACGAAGTTTGTTCCTCAACAAGAGAAGTATGATCCTACTTCTTTCAAAGGAACACAATCTCAAGATGATCTTCCACCACAAGGCCACAAGTAAAAAGGCAAAGACAAGCTTCAAGAGGAGATTGATGCATTCGAGGAAGCACCTAAGGCCTTGGTCAAATGGATTCCCAAGACTACATCAAGGTCTACTTCAAGTACGACTACAACCCCAAGGATTCCCATCAAGATGGTGTGGATCCCGAAGAACAAGAACTAGAGAGTTCTTGAGGGTGACTCCGCCAACCTACTTCACTCTTATCATTTTGGCAAGGACAAGTGCAAACAACTTTCATATCTTGCACTAGTTCAAGGAGTCACAAACCCTCTTGTTGGTAAGACAAGGGACAAGGTAACCTAATGCTTCCATGGACATCATCTTGTGTACACATCACTCTATGTCTATGGATATCCTTGTTTGTTCCTTGTGGGACTAACCCATGTTGGTATTGAAAGTGCAACTCACTCCAAAGGATTGCTCCGAATGATCTACATCAACATTGAGCATCCACATCTTCAACACCTACATGAAGTCATCATCGACAAAACCCAAGGTTAGTTGATCCCTCTTAGGGGGGATATCACATCTAGGGGGAGCTTTACTCTAATCAATTGAGTTAAAGAAACTCTAATGGTGTGAGTACAACAATGCTCTATGTAAAAGTGGTAACCCCACTTGTGCTTAAACGATGAGTATGACCTATGATCAAATGTTCTCATTTGACTCCTAAGTCAATATACTCATATATAGATGACCTAGTCATCGCCAATTGCTTGATAGATGCTAGATTGTCTATGCATGCTTCGTCACATATTTCATTTGCCATTTTAATTGTGTGAGCATGTTGAATGCATATTTTTCTCATTCGAGGACATTCGTTTGTTGCTTTGATTGTTTGGTTTTTTCTCTTTTGCCAAATGGATGGACAAGAATGCCTAAGAACTCCCTCTAGCTATCTATGCTTTTCTCGTCTCAAACTCTATTCATGCTACATCACAAAGTTTGATCAAGTCAGGTTCGAACCACTCTGTGTGAGGAGCACTCAGAGTTCTCGATTCATCATAGACTTAAACTTACAAAACCTCTTTGTGCATTTTGGTCTGACCGATTCATCCTTTTCGGTCCTACCGAGATCACTTAGTTGATCTAGGTTTTCAATCTCGGTGCAACCGATTAGAACCTTTCGGTCACACCAAGTTGCAGTAACTACCTGCAGTTTTGCATCTCGGTGCCACCGAGTTGTTCCACTCGGTCACACCGATAGGGTCAGATTATATATACTAATGGGCCAAATTTTGGAAATTTTTCTGAAACCCTTCGCCCGCGCATAACCTACTCTGCCTCTTCGGGTCTCTGGATCGTCTTCTCTCCGCCAGCGACTGATGTCTACTACACAACCTTCTTGTAGACGTTATTGGGCCTCCAAGTGCAGAGGTTTGTAGGACAGTAGCAAATTTCCCTCAAGTGGATGACCTAAGGTTTATCAATCCGTAGGAGGCGTAGGATGAAGATGGTCTCTCTCAAGCAACCCTGCAACCAAATAACAAAGAGTCTCTTGTGTCCCCAACACACCCAATACAATGGTAAATTGTATAGGTGCACTAGTTCGGCGAAGAGATGGTGATACAAGCGGTATATGGATGGTAGATAAAGGTAGTAATCTGAAATTATAAAAACAGCAAGGTAACTAATGATAAAAGTGAGCGTAAACGGTATTGCAATGCTAGGAAACAAGGCCTAGGGTTCATACTTTCGCTAGTGTAAGTTCCCTCAACAATACTAACATAATTGGATCATAAAACTATCCCTCAACATGCAACAAAGAGTCACTCCAAAGTCACTAATAGAGGAGAACAAACGAAGAGATTATGGTAGGGTACGAAACCACCTCAAAGTTATTCTTTCCAATCAATCCGTTGGGCTATTCCTATAAGTGTCACAAACAGCCCTAGAGTTCGTACTAGAATAACACCTTAAGATACAAATCAACCAAAACCCTAATGTCACCTAGATACTCCAATGTCACTTCAAGTATCCGTGGGTATGATTATACGATATGCATCACACAATCTCAGATTCATCTATTCAACCAACACAAAGGACCTCAAAGAGTGCCCCAAAGTTCTACCGGAGAATCACGACGAAAACATGTGCCAACCCCTATGCATAGGTTCATGGGCGGAACCCGCAAGTTGGTCACCAAAACATACATCAAGTGAATCACGTGATATCCCATTGTCACCACAGATATCCACGGCAAGACATACATCAAGTGTTCTCAAATCTTTAAAGACTCAATCCGATAAGATAACTTCAAAGGGGAAACTCAATTCATTACAAGAGAGTAGAGGGGGGAAGAAACATCATAGGATCCAAATATAATAGCAAAGCTCGTGATACATCAAGATCATATCATCTCAAGAACACAAGAGAGAGAGAGAGATCAAACACATAGCTACTGGTACATACCCTCAGCCCCGAGGGAGAACTACTCCCTCCTCATCATGGAGAGCACCGGGATGATGAAGATGGCCACCGGAGAGGGATTGCCCCCTCCGGAAGGGTGCCGGAACGGGTCTAGATTGGTTTTTGGTGGCTACGGAGGCTTCTGGCGGCGGAACTCCCGATCTATTCTCCGTTCTGGAAGTTTTAGGATACGTGGGTATATATGGGTGAAAGGAGTATGTCGGTGGACTGAAGAGGGGGCCACGAGGCAGGGGGCGCGCCCTAGGGGGGTGGGCGCGCCCCCTACCCTCGTGAGCTCCTGCTTCATCTTCTGACGTAGGGTCCAAGTCTATCCAGTATGTTTCCTTCCAAAAATAACTTCTCCAGTTGATTTCGTTCCGTTTCAACTCCGTTTGACATTCCTTTTCCTCGAAACACTGAAATAGGCATAAAATAGCAAATTTGGGCTGGGCCTCCGGTTAATGGGTTAGTCCCAAAAGTAATATAAAAGTGGATAATAAAGCCCAATATTGCCTAAAACAGTAGATAATATAGCATGGAGCAATAAAAAATTATAGATACGTTGGAGACGTATTAGCGACCTCCCGCCGTTGGTCTCCACCGCCGTCAACGGCAATCTGCTCCGCCGTTGCCGCTGTAGCGAACGCTCGCCGCATTAGGGTAAGTGTTCGATCCCTTGTGCTGTCTTTTTCACTCCGATTCCTAGCACAAGGACAATGACATGTTTCTTGCCACGATTGAGATTCATCCATCTAGCTAAAACTTCCTTAGGTCTAGATTGATTCGAAAATTTTAGGGTTAGCTCTCCGCAGAACTCATCTCAGACCGACTGAACTGTAGAAATCAGTCTCACCGATTCGGCCTTGGCCATTGCACATGCGCTCTTTGGTCTGACCGAAACGCGCAAATCGGTGCGATCGAGTTCAAGATTCTGTGAAACCCTAGCAATCTCGGTGCCACCGAACTGTGACTCGGCCCTACCGAGTTCACTAGTTTAGGTTCCAAGTGTTGCTTCGGTATCACCGAGTTTGTCAATTCGGTAGCTCCGAGATCACTTCTATAGAGAACTAAAACTAAACTTTTTGACTCAATTGTTTTGCAAAACTCCTATACTTTGTGATGCTCATCTTCTCTATCTCATCTATAATCCATTCACAGGGTCCGCTGACAGTTTGCTTGCAAGATGTCTGACCAAAGTGACAGCCAGAACAAATCTAAAGAACAGGTACAGATGAGTGAGGGCACTAGTCCCTCCAGCTCTTTTGATGATGGAAGCAGGAGCACTCCAAGCAACTTACCTAAGGCAGCAACCAGATCCAGGAAAAAGGAAACCTCAGAATCTGAGGATGAGGATTATGTGGCCATTGAGGATGAGGCCACTTCAAGGAAAAAGGTGCTGAAAAAGGAGTATGGCTCACCTGCTACAGTTAAGCCAGGGATGCATAAGAAGGCACCAGCAAAGAGAGTTCATATGCCTAAGGCCAAAGCATCCACTGCTGAAACCTCCAAGCCAACTGAAGAGGCAGTTGGAGAAGGCAAGAAAAGGAAGGAAATGTTCAAGAAGACCACTGCCAGAGTGCTTGGTAGATCATCAATAATGAGAGGCTCAGATGAAGAGGAAGAGGATGCTCCACCAGCACCCAAAGCACAAAAGCTCATGGGAGATGCAATCAGATCAGGGGCTGCTCCATCTAAGCCCAAACCCGCTCCCAAAGCTGCTGCTCATAAACCTCCAAAACCCAAGAGGAACACCAGGAGTATACCAGCTGAGGAAAAGAACAAGGCCCCAGTGCTTGAAGCTGCTGAAGAAGAGGATGTTGAATCCCATGTTTTGCGGAAGTTGAAGCCCAAAATTCCTGACCATAATGATGCTCATCCAGTCGCTGAGGACATGCACATTAGGAAGGATGCATGACTGAGGTTATGGAGATAGTCTGATCCATATGCTGTCAGGAGGAAGACTGCTGTGGACTACAGATTTCACACCAAGGAACAACAAGACTTTTATGAGACAATCCTGCTTGACAAGAAGCCCATTGTGTGTGACATGAGATGGGTTGATTGGGAGTACATCAAAGAGAATGAAGATCACAATCTAGGTGTATATGACAGCTTCAAGGCATGTGGAGTTGATACCTTTGTGGCCCACAAGCTCACCAAGTGGAACTATGAGCTGATCATGCAGTTTTACTCCACTGCCCACTTCTATCCAGATGGAAAGATCATTTGGATGTCTGAGGGTACCAGGTACCAGTCCACAGTTGATGAATGGGCTAAGCTGATCAATGCCCCTGCAGAGCATGAAGATGACTTGGATGTATATGCTGAGAAGAAGAAAGACCACAACACAATGGCCAACATGTACAAAGAGATCCCAGATGCTGCTTTGGATACTCACAAGTTTGGATCTGTCCACTTCTTGTTGTCTGGTCTGCCTACTATAAATTGGATCCTCTAACACACATTGCTACCCTAGTCAGGTGATCACAAGATGATTAGAGGACATGCCATCAACTTGCTATATTTGTTTGATGTGCCTCAAAAATTCAAAGTCATGAGTCTGATTGTGGAGACAATCAAAAGGACAACAGCTGATCAAAAGAGGAGTTGTGGGTATGCCCCACAAATTCAGGAGTTCATCAACTCAAAGATGGGTGTTTGCACACGAACACGCATCGTGTACCTCCAACGCCGAGGGTGATGCACCGCAGCTCACGTCGAAGGAGACCCGACCGGAAGCGCGGTACGCAAGCAATCCGGCGGGTGCTTTTGAGGACCCGAAACCCCCACGCGCCTGGGAGGGACCGCGTCAGGGCACGCGGCGGCTATGGGCTGCCCTAGGTCGACCTGATCGCCCCTAGGGCCTCGAGGTTCGTCGCCCTTCAACAAGAAGAACGAACGAAGAACGAGGAAGAAGAAGAACAAGGGAGGGAGATAAAGGTAAAGGTAAAGGTAAAAGATGATAGATTGATATGTTCGATTGTGTGTTGTTCAATCGGCCATCACCTCTCATCTATTTATAAGGCGGCTGGACTTTCCGTACAAGAAAAAGACTAAAAATTCCGTCCAAAACATCAAAAACCCTAACCTAACTCGGACAGGAATCTTTGGCAATTTCCGGATCAATCTCGGTCTCACCGATTGGTTTGCTTCGGTCCCACCGAGTGAACGTGGCCAACTCTTTGTTACTTTGTGTAATTTTAGGATCAATCTCGGTCTTACCGATTGGGTTGCTTCGGTCCTACCGAGTCAACATTGCCAACTCTCTGGTAAATTTTCGGACCAACTCGGTCTCACCGATCAAATAAACTCGGTCGGTCCGAAATGACTCTGCAGCTTATGTTTCTAACCTTGTTTTGCCTCCACAGGTTGCATACGACCTCGGATTAAGATGATTTTTATATCAAAATCCACCATTTCGACGAGATGCACAACTTTAATGTTGAAACGTTTTCCATTAGAGGTGGTCTTTATTGAGTTTAATGCCATTATTTAATCTGGTGTCAACATGAGCATCGCCGAACTTGTCATAACTATTACATCCGAGCTCCTCTATATACCATCTTCATATCCATCTCGATCTTCTTAAAGAGAGCCATCTGGAGTGACCTCCCATCCTGAGTTTGAATTAGTCTTTATATAGCCTAAGCTAATTTTATGACTATGCCACTTTTGAGCGTCAACAATGGGCACAGGCAAGTATCTTTTGGATAAGGAGCACCTTCCCATCTACCCTGATTTTGAAGACAATACTGTTGTAATGACTGAGGAAGATTCATCATTTGTGCAAGAACATGAGAAGAGAGAGAAGGCAAGGGCAGAGAAAGCTGCAAGGATGCCAACTGCTGAAGAGGCATCTCAGGTTTTCCTGAAGAGCAAGCAAGATCAGCTTGGATATCTGATTCAAACTACACCGAGGATTGAGAAGGGCTTGGCCACCCCGACTCAGAATCAGGAGAGCCTGGAGAGGATTGTGGAAACAAAATTCTATGATCTTGATTTAATAGTGACTGAGATCCAGACTGTAGTTGAGCAGCTTCAGGAGGAAGCAGAGGAGAGGAGAGGAAAAGCAACCACTGATGCTTTCAAGCGTGTGCCACGAGGTCCGAGGTCTGCTGCAGTGCCAGTCTCAGATGCTCGAGCTTCAGTGTCAGCACCAGCAGCCACATTTCCAGGGCCACCTCCAGCAGCCACTCCATCAGCTCCAACTACTTCATCGGAAGCCTTCGTCCTTGGAGTTCTCTCTACACCACCTCCCAAAGATCAAGCCTGAGAGTCGTTTAGAACTATGCAATTTTGAATTTTTTGGTAACTTGTTGCCAAGGGGGAGAAGAATGTGTGGATCATAGGCTTCGAGAGAGAGAGAGTGTTGTTCTTTTTATCTCTCTTGCTATTTTGGTTGAACATCTTTGTTGAGTGCTTGTGTGAGATAGTTTATGTCCTTGTGAGATACTTGTTGATCATGTGTTTGATCATATGCTACCCTTAATGCTTGTTGGATGATATCATCTCTTATATCCTTATATGATCATTCACTAGCTTGGTGGTGAGTGCATGCTTTTAATCTCAATCATTTTGAGCGCTCCACCAAGATGTATGCGACATGGAAGAGTAACCCATGATCCTAATCAATTGTGCATTTGCATTCAAAAGCAAATTTTAAATAATGCACAAATTTAGGGGGACCTCTTGCTTATCACATACTTCTCAAAGCGACGATGTTTTTTCAATCTTATTTATCATTTGTCGAAGCTTTGATCTATATGTTGTCATCAATTACCAAAAAGGGGGAGATTGAAAGTGCAACTATCCCTGGGTGGTTTTGGTAATTCCTAACAACATATAACTCACTGAGCTAATGCTACTTAAAGATAAACATTTTAGGAAAGCTCAATGATTGGCATGGCATGGATGAGAAAAGTGGATCCCTCAAAATTATAAGGACAAAGAATTGGCTCAAGCTCAAAGCTCAGGACTCTACATCTTTTCATTTTAAGTGATCCAAGATCACATTGAGTCCATAGGAAAAGCCAATACTATTAAGAGGGAATGAGGTGTTGCCTAATGGCTTGCTTGCTCAAAGTGCTTAGTGATATGCTCCAAAGTCCTCAACTACTTTCTCACATCCACATATGTCCCAAACCAAAAGTCAAACTCAGCCCCACCGAAACTTTCTATCCGGCGCCACCGAGTTCAGTTGACATAGCCACTTGCAGAAACCCTAGTCTTTTCGGTCTCACCGATAGGGATCTCGGTCTCACCGAGATGGGATTGTAATCTCTCTGTTTCTCTTTGTAATGTTTCGGTCAAACCGAGATGAGCGATCGGTCCCACCAAGATTGCAATGCAAACTCTCTGTTTCCCTTTTGTAATGTTTTGGTCCAAGCGAGATGAGCGAATCGGTCCCACCGAGTTTGCCTGACCAACTCTCTGTTAGTCCATTACCAAAATCGGTCTCACCGAGTTTGTAATCGGTCTCACCAAGATTACGTTATGCCCTAACCCTAACAAAATCGGTCCCACCGAGTTGACATGTCGGTCCCACCAAAAATCCTAACATTCACATTTTGAACTAGATCGGTCTGACCGAGTTTCATGATTCGGTCCCACAGAGTTTGGTGATTTGTGTGTAATGGTTAGATTTTGTGTGGAGGCTATTTATACACCTACACCCACTCTTCATTCGTGGAGAGAGCCATCAGAACATGCCTACACTTCCAACATACATTTTCTGAGAGAGAACCACCTACACTTGTGTTGAGGTCAAGATATTCCACTCCAACCACATGAATCTTGATCTCTAGCCTTCCCAAGTTGCTTTCCACTCAAATCATCTTTCCACCAAATCCAAATCCTGTGAGAGAGAGTTTAGTGTTGGGGAGACTATCATTTGAAGCACAAGAGCAAGGAGTTCATCATCAACACACCATTTGTTACCTCTTGGAGAGTGGTGTCTCCTAGATTGGCTAGGTGTCACTTGGTAGCCTCCGTCAAGATTGTGGAGTTGAACCAAGGAGTTTGTAAGGGCAAGGAGATCGCCTACTTCATGAAGATCTACCCGAGTGAGGCAAGTCCTTCGTGGGCGACAGCCATGGTGGGATAGACAAGGTTGCTTCTTCCTGGACTCTTCGTGGGTGGAGCCCTCTGAGGGAGTCCTGGATTAGGGGGTCTCCGGACAGCCGGACTATATCCTTTGGCCGGACTATTGGACTATGAAGATACGAGATTGAAGACTTCGTCCCGTGTTCGGATGGGACTCTACTTGGCGTGGAAGGCAAGCTAGGCAATACGGATATGTATATCTCCTCCTTTGTAACCGACCTTGTGTAACCCTAGCCCCCTCCTGTGTCTATATAAACCGGAGGGTTTTAGTCCATAGGACAACAGACAATCATACCATAGGCTAGATTCTAGGGTTTAGCCTCTTTGATCTCGCGGTAGATCAACTCTTGTAATACTCATATCATCAAGAACAATCAAGTAGGACGTAGGGTATTACCTCCATCAAGAAGCCCCGAACCTGGGTAAACATCGTGTCCCCTGCCTCTTGTTACCATCCGCCTTAGACACACAGTTCGGGACCCCTTACTCGAGATCCGCCGGTTTTGACACCGACATTGGTGCTTTAATTGAGAGTTCCACTGTGTCGTCACCATAAGGCTTGATGGCTCCATCGATCATTGCTAGCGATGTGGTCCAGGGTGAGGCTTTCCTCCCCGGACAGATCTTCGCATTCGGCGGCTTTGCACTACGGGCCAATTCGCTTGGCCATCTGTAGCAGATCGAAAGCTACGCCCCTGGCTATCAGGTCAGATTCGGAAACTTGAACTAAATGGCCGACATCCGCGGAGACTTGATCTTCGACGGATTCGAGCCCATGCCAGACGCGCCGCACAGTCGCAACAAGCAAGACGTAACTCTGCCATCGGACAGTGTTCGGGAGATCCCATCCGCAGCTACTCCGGCCGTTAATCCGGAGCAAATCGCGCCATCCGAGAGCGGAGGGATAGACCCCGCCATGGAGGCCGCATTCTCAGTGGTGATAGAGCCAGATACTGACTTCACCCCTTTCAAGAGCCGCGTCGCCGAACCACTGGATTTATCCCCGGCCACTGACTCCGAGCCGCCTACATCCGTGCCTGTCGAATCCGACTGGGCGCCGATCATGGAGTTCACCTCCGCGGATATCTTTCAGCACTCACCTTTTGGAGATGTGCTAAATTCATTAAGGTCTCTCTCCCTGTCAGGAGAACCTTGGCCGAACTATGTCCGGCTAGAATGGGATGCGGACGACGAAGAAATTCGCTGCCCACCCACCACCCACTTAGTAGCCACTGTCGACGACTTAACCGACATGCTCGACTTCAACTCCAAAGACATCGATGGTATGGACGACGATGCAGGAGACGAACAGGAACCACCGCCCACAGGGCGCTGGACCGCCACTTCATCACATGACGTATACATGGTGGATACACCCATAGAGGGAAATGGCAAAGAGACAGCGGAGGATGCCCCCTCCAAGCAACCCAGGCGCCGAGGTCAGCGGCGCCGCTCTAAGTCCGGCCATAGCAAAAATAGAGATAACAACGCAAGAGGAAATAACAGTCCAGTCGACTCTAGAAGAAACGACGACTGCACCACCCCGGTGGCAGAGCACGATCAAGATGCAAACTACAAACATAGTACGGATCCGACGTCCGAACACGATGACGCCAAGGATAAGCCTCATCAAACCCCGTTTGGGGAAGAAAACAGTCCGGACAAAGATGCACACATCATCCCGGAAACGCACTTGGAGCAAGAAAACCTCCGCAGAAGGCTTATGGCCACAGCGAGGAGCCTGAAGAAACAGAAGCAAAGGCTCAAGGTCGCACAAGATACGCTCAATAGGAAGTGGAGCAAAGTAACAAACTATGGTGGAAGTTACCATAAAAATAGCTATCCAAAGCGCAAGCTATTACCAGAATTCGACGATGAGGCATTAGAGGCCATACAGCCGAAGAGTGATACTGCCAACCGGTCGGATCCACCACCTTATGAACGCGATAGAGCGGCTAACAAAGTCATGCATAAGTCAACACACGATCTACGTTAGAACTTGCATCAAAAACCCGGCGCGACCAGATCCATCTATGGATCTAGGAAGCGCGCTATGGTACATAACCAACACTGAATACTACAACCGCTCGAACACCATGGTGCATCCCAATACAGGGGTGCCGCACACCCCTTATGTTTCACTGATGAGGTGCTGGATCACGAATTCCCAGAGGGATTCAAACCGGTGAACATAGAGGCGCATGACGAAACCACATACCCTGGAGTCTGGATAGAGGACTTCATCCTCCATATTCATATGGCTCGTGGAGACGATCTCCATGCCATTAAATACTTGCCCCTCAAGCTTAAAGGGCCAGCTCGGCACTGGCTGAAAAGCCTCCCCGAAAACTCAATTGGAAGTTGGGAGGAGCTCGAGGACACTTTTCGGGCCAATTTTCAAGGGACTTATGTCCGACCTCCGGATGCAGATGATTTATGTCATATAATCCAACAGTCCGGAGAGTCCGCCCGAAAGCTTTGGAACAAGTTCCTCACCAAGAAGAACCAAATCGTCGACTGTCTGGACGCTGAAGCCTTAGCAGCTTTTAAACACAGCGTCCGAGACGAATGGCTCGCCAGACACCTCGGTCAAGAAAAACCGAGAACAATGGCAGCCCTAACAAGCCTCATGACCCGCTTTTGTGCGGGCGAGGACAACTGGTTGGCCCGTAGCAGCACCAGCGACCCAAGCACATCCGAAGTCAGGGATGGCAATGGTAAACCACGACGCAACAAAAACAAGCGTCGAAATAAAGAAGTAGCCCATATAACACGGCGGTAAACGCCGGATTCAGGGGCTCCCGACCAGGTCAGCGGAAAAAGCCTTTGAAAGGCAGCAGAGAATGACAATCTGGCCTAAACAAAATTCTTGACAAACTCTGTCAGATTCACGGCACCCCAGACAAACCTGAAAATCATACCCACAGAGAATGTTGGGTCTTCAAGCAGGCCGGTAAGCTAAACGCCGAACACAAAGGGGAAGAGACACCAAGCGAAGACGAGGATGAGCCTCGCCGGCAAAGCGCCGGAGGACAGAAAAAGTTCCCACCAGAGGTTAAAACATTAAACATGATCCATGTGACAAAGAGGAGAAGCAAGCATACACTCCGAGGCACACGCGCCATAGAGCCTGTCACCCCTAGGTTCAACCCCTGGTTGACCTGCCCGATCACTTTTGATCATAGGGATCACGAGACAAATATCCGGCACGAAGGACTGACGGCCTTGGTGTTAGACCCAATAATAAATGGGTACCATTTCACACGAGTCCTCATGGATGGCGGCAGCGATCTAAATCTGATATATCAGGACACAGTCTGCAAAATGGGGATAGACCCGACACAAGTAAGCCACAATAATGCTACCTTCAAGGGAGTAATACCAGGCCAAGAGGCCCGCTGTACGGGCTCTCTACTACTAGAGGTGGTATTCGGTTCTCCCGATAACTTCCGAAGCGAAAGGTTAACTTTTCACATCGCCCCATTCCAAAGTGGCTATCAAGCACTACTTGGAAGAACGACTTTCGCTCGTTTTAACGCAATACCGCATTACGCTTTTCTCAAGCTTAAGATGCCCGGTCCATGTGGCATCATCTCAGTTAGCGGAAATACCGAACGTTTCGCATGTACGGAAGAGGATGCGGCGGCTCTAGCAGCCACAGACTAGATGGCGTCACCAACTAGAAAAATGGCAGGTCGTCAAGGCCACGGACACGGTCAAACGAATCCGGCGTTCCATCATATATACACAAGATTGGTTTGATGATCAAACCCTCATAAACGATACCAGGGGCTTCCCGCATGTAATCAGGGCCAACCCGGCTCAACTTGGCTTCTCTTGAATTTTGATAGTTCATTGATAATAACCAATTCTTCTTTTTGGCATGACAACTTTCACCTAAGTTCTTTCCTTTTGCAGATGACAATCATGCTACACCCGTCCAGGACACGGCACAACAGAGACACAGGCGTAGACGTGCAGCAGGGACCCGCCCAAAGGTTTCTTTTTAGATTAAGACCATGCGTAAACCTTTTTTACTGTCTCTTGTTGCTCACATCCTCCAAACACTCCACACAACCGAGAAGGATGCTGGCGTTATTGGCATGTGGCCATGTCAGGATTTTGCACATATCTGGACACATGGGGTTTCTTATTAAGGGCATTGTTTAGCCCAGTATATGTTATAAAGACCGAACACATTAGGGAGTGTTTGGCGCTGCGAGTTTGGCCCTATATGCATCAGCTCTAAATCATGTCTTTGGTCACATGTTGGTTTGCCCGGCTCCCACGTTTTGGTACCTTACGTTCCGTTGTATCGACTAAGGTAGCACTGGGAGAACTACTGCGATTGTGCCCTGGTTCATCCGGACGAGCACCTCAGTAGAGAAAGCCGAAAACTGACTGTCATGGTATAGCGAGAGACTGGTCAACCACTCGATGACTCATCAGAATCTTCGGGATTCCTCCGCATTAATGAAGGGCCATTTCCCGGTCATGTATGTACGCGCCCCATATTCGGACGAGCGCAGCAGTACTAGGGGCTATATGGTAGCCCCGCCGTCAAACTCCTATGGCTAAGTGAAAGTGTTAAAGCAATATAGTCCGATTGCCTCGTTTGCTGTGCTATCACCTCCTTAACGGACCAAGACATTGGATCAAGTGTGGATATGCATTTTCTACGAACAACCCCGCATTATATGCGTGGGGGCGGAAGCCAACGACTGCAAACTTTCAGGTTATATACATATATACATAAACAGCCGCACACAGGAGGCATCATAGTACTTTCGGGCAAAAGTATAAATACAACCTTGATAATTCAGTAAAACATTGTTTTTACAATGGGAATACATGTCACTAGAACATAATATTCTTCGAGCACCGAGCCTGTACCGAACGAGCGCCTTCAAGAACTTCTTCAAAGTAGTGCTCGGCAGCCACTCAGCCTATGGTCGAACCCTGTGTCGCAACAGTGGTGGCCTCCATCTCTGCCCAGTATGTCTTGACATGGGCAAGGGCCATCTGCGCACCCTCTATGCACGCCGATCCCTTTACAGCATCGATGCGTGGCACAACACCAAGGAATTGTTGCACTAAACTAAAGTAGCTATTCGGCCTTGGCCCTCCCGGCCACAGGTGATCCACAACGGAGCTCATGGCAAGTTCGGACAACCTATGGAGCTCGGCCCACTCGGCCAATCACTCATTCAACAGCAGCGGACGGACTGGAGCATGAAACTGTGACCAGAACAACTTTTCCACTTCGGGACCTTTCTGATCCTTGAAGTACTCGGCCGCATCAGCAGCACTTGCAGCCAAATCCATGTAGGCATCCGCAGAACTCCATAGCCGGTCCAGAGGAGCATACCTCGGATCTTCGAACTTAGTCCGCAACAAGAAGGGCTTCCCAGACACGATATCTGCAGCTTGATTCAGCTCCTCCTTCGTCGCTCTAATTTTGGAGCGGGCTTCCTTGGCAGCCACCAGGGCCTTCTCCAGGTCCATCGCCTTCGCCCAATTTTCTTCTTCAAGAAGCTGGTAACGGTCAGCGGCATCTTTTAACTCTACAGCCATCTTGGCTATTTTTTCCTTGCTCTCACAATGCACGGCCTATTCGGCCCTTAACTCTTCGGCCGCCTTTAGAGCGGCTGCATTGCTACTCCTTGCTTGCTCCTTGGCTCGGGCAAGCTCCCCCCGAAGGGTCTCCACGATGGCAGCTCCATCTGCAGTCACAATATATTAAAGATACTGGCATCATGCTACTCTTATTATGTGATGATCACCAGAGAAATCACTCACCCTGTGCCTCGTCAAGCCGCTTGTTGACAAGCACGATGTCGGCATCTGCCGCATCAAGTTGCCGCTTTAGCTCGGCAAACCCATCAGTCCGGGTAGCCATCGGAGCTTCAGCCACCTGCACATAAAGGCGGTCTGGTTATTACCTGGGACTATGATCCTCTATTTGCCGCCGTTTTCGACGACAACCAGAGTCTCAGGGGCAACTATCTGCATAGGGCACACCTAACATGTGTGGTACTGTTAAAAACATACATTATTTCACGTACCTCGAAGCCTTTTAGCAGACTCATAAAGGCTTCATGCAAACCACTTTCAGCGAATGAAATCCTTTCAATTACCGTACCCATTAGCATATGATGCGCTTCTGAGACGACCGCTTGCTCTAGAAGATCCTTCAGCGCGTCCGACCGCACACTGTACGGACCCTTGCTGTCGCTCTCCTTAGGAGCCGAATATTGGGGATTCCGAGTAGCCAAAGGGTTATCCTCTGGACTTAGTGGATCCAGAGATACCCTTCGCGACGACACTTCAAGGTCGCCCGCTTCATGAGGCAGGGTGTCCGGGGGAGGCGTTTCGCTCTCCATCATCTCCGAAAGAAGATCCCCCGAAGATGAACTCTGTCGACAAGGGCTACGATCCGGACTACAATTTATAAGCATCTGTTATTGTTTTCGAAAGTAAGGTAGGATGTTTCCACCATTAAGTACTTTTCGATTACTTACAGCTCGGTAGAGGGCTGATCCCCGCGCGGACATTGTGCCGCAAGAATACCCTCCGAGGTAGGACCCTCTGATGAAGATTTATTCTCCCATTTGGAAACCTTAGTTTCCGGATCTTCAGAGGTAGTCCTCTTCCTTCCCCGGGGAGAGAGAATGTCAGATTCTTCCATTTAATTGTCCTCCCTCGCGGAGGTTCTCATTCCCCCGGCTGGAATAAGTAGCGAGTGAGGCCCGCTTTCGCCCTCTTTATTCCTCCATCATCTTCCTTCGAGGGCACTGGATAAGGCGCTGGCTCGAGCATCTTGTCCAGTACCGGATTGTCCAAGCCCTCAGGAAGGGGGGCCGAACACCTGATCATCATTGCCTTTGTTATCTAGTACTGGTCAAAAAGCGGCTCTTTAGAAAGATGCCATGATAAATAAAAGGACAGTAGGTTCGACATGGGATTACTTACTTGGGAAGCGGGGCGGTTGCAGCTCAGACCCACGTCCTCGGTGGTGTTCGGACACTCTATTTGGGGTCCAAAGAACGATTTGTACATCTCTTCGAGCATTATGCCGAGAAAATGCTGAATAGCTCGCAGTCCTTCCGGGTTGAATTCCCACATGCAGAGGGGCCGACGTTTGCAAGGCTGGATTCGACGGACTAGCATAACTTGCATTACCATAACCAGACTGAGATCTCTCTAAAAGAGATCTCGGATGCGGCTCTGCAGTATTGGCACGTCCTTTGATGGACCCCAGCTCAGCCCCCTGCTGATCCATGACATCAGTTGTGGTGGGGGGCCCGAGCGAAAGGTGGGGGCAGCTACCCACTTGGCACTTTGGGGAGCTGTGACATAAAACCACTCCCGCTGCCACAATCCGGACACCTCTGGGAAGGAACCCTCTGGCCATGGTGCGTCAGCGATTTTGCTTATTAAAACACCTCTGCACGCTGCGTGCTGCCCCTCGATCATCTTCGGCTTCACATCGAAGGTCTTGAGCCATAGGCCGAAGTGAGGGGTAATGCGGAGGAAGGCCTCACATACGACAATAAATGACGAGATGTGAAGAAGGGAATTCGGGGCTAGATTGTGAAAATCCAGCCCGTAGTAGAACATAAGACCCCTAACAAAGGGATGTCGAGCGAGGCCTAGTCCTCAGAGGAAGTGGGAGACGAACACAACGCTCTCGTTGGGTTCGGGAGTAGGGACGACCTGCCCTCGGGCAGGCAGCCTATGCGAAATTTCGGCTGTCATATATCTGGCCTCTCTCAACTTCTTGATGTCCTCCTCTGTGACGGAGGAAGGCATCCACCGACCATGAAGGTTGGATCCGGACATAGTTGAATGTCCGAAGCACCTGACCCGAGCTTTGGGTGTTAGAACTCGAGGTGGGGGAAGGATTCGATTGAACGCGGGAGGGAAAAAAGAAAAAGCCTTGTCCCCTTTATAAAGAGGGTGAATATCAGGCGTCCTCCTCGTGGCCGTTTGGGACTTGCCTAAGATCTAGGAGTCATACCAACAGGCACGGTTGGGTTACCCACGTTTGTATTGATGAGAATCCCGTGATAAGGGGACACGATCTCTGCTTTGACAAGACGTGTTAAGAAAACCGCCTCGCATTATGTGCGGAGCTACTTGAGAAAAACGGTTCGAATAATGACAGGGCCATGGCGTGATGTCATGCTGTCAAAACATGTCAGCAGATTAGATTTATGGAAATATTATTCTCTCTACGGTGGTATGTGGAACTTATTTTGCAGGGTCAGACACTGTCCTTGTATTCAAACTCTTCCATGGTGTATTCGGAGGAGGAACCTGCCTTACAATGCCGAAGACAACACTGCACGCCGGACTCATCGTCATTGAAGCCTGGTTCAGGGGCTACTGAGGGAGTCCCGGATTAGGGGGTCTCCGGACAGCCGGACTTTATCCTTTGGCCGGACTGTTGGACTATGAAGATACGAGATTGAAGACTTCGTCCAGTGTCCGGATGGGACTCTACTTGGCGTGGAAGGCAAGCTAGGCAATACGGATATGTATATCTCCTCCTTTGTAACCGACCTTGTGTAACCCTAGCCCCCTCCGGTGTCTATATAAACCGGAGGGTTTTAGTCCATAGGACAACAGACAATCATACCATAGGCCAGCTTCTAGGGTTTAGCCTCTTTGATCTCGTGGTATATCAACTCTTGTAATACTCATATCATTAAGAACAACAAGCAGGATGTAGGGTATTGCCTCCATCAAGAGGGCCCGAACCTGGGTAAACATCGTGTCCCCTGCCTCCTGTTACCATCCGCCTTAGACGCACAGTTCGGGACCCCCTACCCGAGATCCGCCGGTTTTGACACCGACACCCTCCGTGGACTCGCGCAATCGTTACCCTTCGTGGGTTGAAGTCTCCATCAACGTGGATATATGATAGCACCACCTATTGGAACCACGCCAAAAATCTCCATGTCTCCAATTGCGTTTGCACACTCCAAACTCCTCCCTTTACCTTCATATGCAATTGTTTTACTTTCCGCTGCTATACTCTTAGAATTGCATGTGTAGGTTGATTGCTTGACTTGTGCTAAGTTGCTAAAATCTGCCTAGAACTAAAATTGGGAAAAGGCTAGATTTTTATTTGGTCAAGTAGTCTAATCACCCCCCCTCTAGACATACTTTCAATCCTACAGCATGCTACGGGAATCACTAATAATCCCCAAGTGCAAGGAATCATCGTAGCAATTTCCAAAGGTGGAAGTGATAATTATGGAGTGTCGAACCCACAAGGAGCTAAAGGCAAGATCAATATTCTCTCAAGCCCTATCTGCCATGGATACGACTCTATGTACACCGAACGTTTGCTTCCAACTAGCAACGAGAAATAAAACTAGGTTGTGGGTATGAAGAGGATAACTTTGTATGATATCGGAGAGCTTAAATATAAAAGTAGGTGCTGTTATCATGAAGTTAGAATATATTACTAAATATTATAAATAGCGAGTGTGGAATAATGGTGGATCGGTGTGCGGAATTGAGGCAATCGTTAACAAGACCGGTAATCACTATTGCAGTTTCATATGAGGGAGAGGCATAAGCTAACATACTTTCTCTACTTGGATCATATGCACTTATGATTGGAACTCTATCAAGTATCCGCAACTACCAAAGATCATTAAGGTAAAACCCAACCATAGCATTAAAGCATCAATTCCTCTTTATCCCATACGCAATAACCCCCTTACTCGGGTTTGTGTTTCATTTACTCATGCAACCCACTATAAGCGAATCATAAACATATTGCAACACCCTACAACGGGAATCCCTCACGCTTGCGCGACACGGAGGGCACCATAGGACAGCACCAAAGTAAAACATACAACTCATACAAATCTAGATCATCAATCAACCCAAAGACAAAAGATATCTACTCAAAACATCATAGGATGGCAACACATCATTGGATCATCATATGTAGCATAAAGCACCATGTTCAAGTAGGGATTACAGCGGGGTGCGGGAGAGTGGACCGCGTAAAAGAGATGAGGATGGTGATGTTGATGAAGACGATCACCGCGGCGATGATTCCCCTCTCGATGGCACTCCGGTGCCACCAAGAGAGAGGAGGAGAGGTTCTCCCCCTTGTGCTTCCTCCTCCATGGCCTCCCCCCTGGATGGGAGAGGTTCCTCCTCTGGTCCTTGGCCTTCATGGTGATGATGGCCCCTCCGGGATCCTTCTCCATGCCCTCCAGTGATGATGGCCCCCTCCGGCAGGGTGCCAGAGAGGGCCTAGATTGGTTTTCGGTGGCTATGGAGGCTTCTGGCGGCGGAACTCCCGATCTAGGTTAATTTTCCAAGGTTTCTGTATTTGTAGGAATTTTTGGCGTCGGTCTCACATCAAGGAGGTGCCCGAGGCGTCCACGAGGTAGGACAACACGCCTGGGGGGGGGGGGGGGCGCCCCCACCCTCGTGGACGCCCCGGGACTCTCCTGGCCCAACTCTTTTACTATGGGTTCTTCTTTTGGTCCATAAAAACTCGTCAAAAATTGGCACGTCAATTGGACTCCGTTTGATATTCCTTTTATGTAAAACTCAAAAACAAGGAAAAAACAGAAACTGGCACTGGGCACCAGGTTAATAGGCTAGTCCCAAAAATCATATAAAATAGCATATAAATGCATATAAAACATCCAAGGTTGATAATATAATAGCATGAATTCTTCATAAATTATAGATATGTTGGAGACGTATCAGCATCCCCAAGCTTAATTCCTGCTCGTCCTCGAGTAGGTAAATGATAAAAGAAATAATTTATAAAGTGTGAATGCTAGCAAGTGCATAAGTTTCATCAATGAAAGTTTCAATCACTTTTTATAACATCATTATATATCATAACAGTAGCTCATCTTTATAAAACTTTTCATGATCAAGTAACAAGCTATTCACATGTTAAAGTATAGATCGTAAACTTTCTTGAAACTAACAAACTATATTCTCAGTCATCAAACAATTGCAATTCATCTTATTTTCAGGAAGGGTCTATGTCAGCGCTTTGGTTTAGCAAACTCCACATACTCAACTATCATTTAATCTTTCACAATTGCTAACACTCACGTGATATTTATGGGTTCAAAGTTTTAATCAGACACAGAGAAAGATAGGGGCTTATAGATTCGCCTCCCAACTTTTACCTCAAGGGTAATGCCAACAATAATAGTTCATGATAACTTACATCCAATTGGATATATATATCAGGATCTTTCCAACACAATGTGCCTACTAAAGGATAAAATGTAAAAAGGAAAGGTGAAGATCCCATGGCTCTTGCATAAGGTAGAAGATAAAAGTAAAAGATAGGCCCTTCGTAGAGGGAACTAGAGGTTGTCATGTGCTTTTATGGTTGGATGCACAAAATCTTAATGCAAAAAATGTCACTTTATATTGCCACTTGTGATATGGACCTTTATTATGCAGTCCGTCGCTTTTATTTCTTCAATATCACAAGATCGTATAAAGCTTATTTTCTCCACATTAGAAGGCAATTTTTATTGCATGCACCGATGAAAACTTACTTGAAGGATCTTACTCAATCCATAGGTAGGTATGGTGGACTCTCATGGCAAAACTAGTTTAAGGAATGTTTGGAAGCACAAGTAGTATCTCTACTTGGTGCAAAGAATTTGGCTAGCATGAGGGGGAAAAGCAAGCTCAACATGTTGTATGATCCAAGACAATATACTTTATTTTGGATATAAGAAAACATAACCCATTATGTTGTCTTCCTTGTCTGACATCAACTTTTTAGCATGTCATATTTTAATGAGTGCTCACACTTACAAAAGATGTCCAAGATAGTATATTTATATGTGAAATCTCTCTTCCTTCAATATTCTTTCATGAATTGCTCAAGTGACCAATTCTACGTTTGCTAACTTTCAATAAGTTTACTACCTATACTTATTCTATGTGAAGTCATTTCTCCCCATGGTATAAGCATACGAAACATATATAAATTCAGATTTATGATATTAAATTATTCAACCATTTACTCATAGGATATACGTGAAGCACGCGAGTAAATGACAAACTACTCCAAAAGATAATAGTGAAGGACACTGAGTAGTCAAATAATTAAGTAGCCATGGGAGGATTCCTTTTCATTTAATATTTCAGATCCAATGGTTTTATTCAAACAACAAGTAAAATTGAAAATATGCTCCAAGCAAAACACATATCATGTGATGAATAAAAATATAGCTCCGAGTAAGGTATACCGATAGTTTTGAAGATGAAAGAGGGGATGCTGTTGACACCAGATTTTGGCACGACCAAGAACTTAATTAAGATGACTTCAAATGGAGAGTGCTCAAAGTAAGAAAGTTTCGTATCGTCAAAAAGAGAAACTTTGATGTT
Source organism: Triticum dicoccoides (assembly GCF_002162155.2). Classification (NCBI taxonomy): domain Eukaryota; kingdom Viridiplantae; phylum Streptophyta; class Magnoliopsida; order Poales; family Poaceae; genus Triticum; species Triticum dicoccoides. The sequence goes on along the minus strand of NC_041392.1, from coordinate 462,822,701 downwards.
TGGGCCATCGCCATCCGATCTCATCTCGAAGGCCGAAGTTGTGTTCGAAATACCGAGATTTGGTATTCAGAACAGTATTCGGCTGATTAAGCCCTCAAGACTGCCTTGTATGGAAAATGATCTACACGGATTGTCTTTGTCTCGTCGAAACAATCAATTTTGATATAAAAATCATCCCAATCTGTGTTCGTATGAAAAAGTTAGAGCTATCGGAGTGCAGCCCTGTCATGAGGCGTGATGTTGCGCGCCCCACCAGACCTATGTCTGATGGGTAGTGCGAGCGAACATGTGTTTTGCATGATCGTTTTGGCCCATAAGATGGCCTCAGATCAAAAAACATTCAACATGAAAGTTGTTCGTCTCATCGAATCGGTCAATATGGCTTTAGGACTCGTTTCCATCCGAGGTCGTTTACCATCACAAAAAAGACCCACAAGGTGCAGCCAGTTTAAACCGAACAGTTTTGGAAAGTTCGGACAAAACCAATCCGAATTGGACTAGGGTTTTGGACGTGAATTGAAGCCTTTTCCTTGCACGGGAAGTCCAGCTGCCTCTTATATACCTAAGGGGTGACGGCCAATTGAACAACACACAATCGATCAAATCATCTATCACTTTTTATCTTTTATCTTTTCTCCCTAACCCTAGTTCTTCTTCTTCCTCGTTCTTCGTCCGTTCTTCTTCATTGCAGGGCGGCGAACCTCGAGGCTCTAGGGGCAGTCAGGCCGACCTAGGGCAGCCCATAGCCGCCGCGCGTCTAGACGGGGTCCCTCCCGGGCGCGTGGGGTTTCGGGTATACAAAAGCGCCCCCCGGATTGCTTGCGTACCGCGCTTCCGGCGGGTCTCCTTTGACGTGAGCTACGGTGCATCACCCCCGGCGTTGGAGGTACATGGTGACGTGTTCGTGTGCGAACACACTTTTTGGCGACTCCGCTGGGGACGAAGCTTTGAACGGTCTCTGGCCCGTTCTTTCTACGAAGAGATCGTCATCAAGTTGCTGCAATCTACAAAGGTAATATGAATACCCAATTCCCCTTTGTAGATGCAAATAATCCATATGTTATTGCTGGATCACCTAATGAGCATAATGTATCGGCCAACCCTAGTTTTATCAATCATGCTTCTAACTATGCGCAAGGGCCGATGCAAAGCAATCTTCATGCTTCAAATTCTTATGATTTTAGCAACGTACAACATATGTATCCAAACTCTCATGCATCGGCAACCCCACAAATCCATATGCCGATGAACAACATGATGGGTTTGGTTAATCAATTTGAAACACCTCATGTTAAAATTTCTAATAGCATACAAGAAAGTATTTCACCTTTTTATTCATCGGCAACTAATTTGCAATATGTGAACCCAACCTTGCCGATGGATGGGAGAATTGGCCATGCTACTACTAGCTATTCGGCCAGTTACTCTCAACCATCATATGCTACACCTCATGTTAGTAATTTGTCAGCACCGTATGCAACTGTAGATGTTCATAATTCGGCCCCGCATCTTCATGGTCATAGCCGAATAAGTGAAAATTTTATAGGAACACATGTGCCGTCATCAAATACTGTAGCATATAATGCATACTCTATGCAATTCAAGAATTTCAACAACACTCACGAGTCATGCCGAAAGAATCTGAAAGTATTGCGGAGCGATTCCTTCCAGAAGCGGTTGTGGCAGCATTAAAAAAGAGCTTGGCACAAAACAAGAGAATTAGTGCTCTTTGCCTTGAACAATATGAAAAGGGGTTGTTTCCTGATTATGCTACAATAAAGGCTAGAGTTTTGCAGGAAGATGAAACTTCATCGATTGATAGTATTGTTGAGAGAGCATATGGTTATACAGCAGTGCATACACCTCCACCTAGTACCGCAACATATTATACATCCCCTACACAATTGCAAAATTTCGTCAACACTAACACTTCATTGCCGAAAGATCCTAAAAGCATTGGGGGCAAACTAATCCAGAGCGGGCTAAAATTGAGAGGGGAGTTAAAGCTTTGCGCAATAGGGTGCAAGTATTTCACCAAGAGAGAATTGATAGGGAATTAGCTCAAAGAAAAGAAGCCTTACCAATTGATATAACTGGTGAGAAGAATGATGATTCGGAAACTAAAAGTGCTTCGGTTGGAAAAGCCGAATCAAGTAGTATATATTCCGAATCCATCAAATCCAAAGAGGCAAACATTGTTGAGAAAGGGCATGGAAAGTATAGCAAGACAGGCATACTTGACTTTTCTGAAATTAATGGAACCTACTTCCTGCCCTATGAGTTTCGTGCCATAAAAATTGATGAGCTTCAAGAACAAGAACAAGTGGCCAAAGAAAGCTTGGTGGACGAAGTTCTTCGAACTAATGATGCATGAAATCAAGAGAAAGATGATGACATGGCGTTGGGGAGCTATCCGAAGGCGGAGCAAGATATTCTTCAACTCACACCACCATCACGCTCTCCCAACATATTTGAAGAGGTATGTCTAGCAATTAATTTACCTGTTTTTAGATTTGGTCATGACTTTGTTGTTGATGCATATATTGGAAAAATCTTCATAAGAAATATTGAGAGACCAATGAGGAAGGGTAATTTATTTGTTAGCAATCAGATTGTCACAAAGCATATCGGTCAACACATTACACCATTCAGAAAGACCGATAGCGAAAAATTATTGCAGCCAAGGCTTTCCCCATTGCTTTATCTAAAGTTCATATCTAATTGGGTAGCTTTGCTTATTTCTTACTTGGCTTACACTTGGTCTCAATTGAGACATGTATGTTCTAACTATTTCCGTTTCAGAAATTTAAAGCCAAGGTCAAAATCTTCTGAGCAAACCGATGCAAGTATAGTTTCTTATCCAATGACATCGGTAAGAGAATGCAAAATAAAATTCATAGCCGAAGGGGGTGATACAAAATCTGAACCATTCATTTGCTTAACCCAAGGCCGTTCTCACAGCAAGATCGGCTAGAAAATAAAAAGTTTGCCTTCAATTCAAGCATGTGTGATCAAATATTTGATTTGTTGCTGAAAAATAATTACATAAGAATTCTTGATCACCATGTCAAGCCATCAATTCAAGGATGAATGTATTGTAGGTTGCATCATTCGTTCAAACATAATTTTGAGGATTGCAATATGTTTCGTCAAATAGTTAAATCGGCCATTGATAAAGGACGATTGAAATTTGTTGAGACACCTAGAGATGACCAGTCTATTCTGATTGGTCCCGATGGAAAAAAGTTTTTGCATCAGCTGCTTCAAGCCGATCCATTTAAAGAGAGGGTAAAAACTGCAGGTGATGGGATCGAGTTTTCAAGTAAAGAATTTGTTTTAAAGCATAATGAACATAATCTTGAGGGCAAAAATTCCATCGAAGCAACAATGGAGACGCCAAGGACTGGGGGGCAGCAAGCAAATCCAATGATGAGTGAAAGCAAACCAAAAGAAAACAAAGGCCGAAATAAGCACAAGTGTAAGAGATCAAAAATCACCTTCGCTGAATGCTACGTCTTGAGCTTGCGTTGGTTTTCCCCGAAGAGGAAGGGATGATGCAGCAGAGTAGCGTAAGTATTTCCCTCAGTTTTTGAGAACCAAGTTATCAATCCAGTAGGAGGCCACGCTCAAGTTCCTCGTACCTGCACAAAACGATAGCTACTCGCAACCAACGCGATTAGGGGTTGTCAATCCCTTCACGGTCACTTACGAGAGTGAGATCTGATAGATATAATATTTTTGGTATTTTTGATATAAAGATGCAAAGTAAAAAGTAAAGGCAAAGTAAAAAGGAAAGCAAGATTAAAGTGATGGAGATTGATATGATGAGAATAGACCCGGGGGCAATAGGTTTCACTAGTGGCTTCTCTCAAGAGCATAAGTATTATACGGTGGGTGAACAAATTACTGTTGAGCAATTGACAGAATTGAGCATAGTTATGAGAATATCTAGGCATGATCATGTATATAGGCATCACGTCCGTGATAAGTAGACCGAAACGATTCTGCATCTACTACTATTACTCCACTCATCGACCGCTATCCAGCATGCATCTAGAATATTAAGTTAAAAACAGAGTAACGCCTTAAGCAAGATGACATGATGTAGAGAGATAAATTCATGCAATATGAAATAAACCCATCTTGTTATCCTCAATGGCAATGATACAATACATGCCTTGCTGCCCCTTCTGTCACTGGGTAAGGACACCGCAAGATCGAACCCAAAGCTAAGCACTTCTCCCATGGCAAGAACTACCAATCTAGTTGGCCAAACCAAACGGATAATTTGAAGAGACTTGCAAAGATAACAAATCATACATAAAAGAATTCAGAGAAGATTCAAATATTATTCATAGATAGACTTGATCATAAACCCATTCAACGGTTTCAACAAACACACCGCAAAAAGAAGATTACATCGAATAGATCTCCACAAGAGAGGGGGAGAACTTTGTATTGAGATTTAAAGAGAGAGAAGAAGCCATCTAGCTACTAACTATGGACCCGAAGATCTGAGGTAAACTACTCACACTTCATCGGAGGGGCAATGATGATGTAGAAGCCCTCCGTGATGACGACCCTCGTCCAGCAAAGCTCCAAAACAGGCCCCAAGATGGAATCTCGTGGATACAGAAAGTTGCGGCGGTGGAATTAGGTTTTTGGCTCCTGTTCTGATCGTTTGGGGGTACGCGTGTATATATAGGAGGAAGAAGTACGTCGGTGGAGCACTGAGGGGCCCACGAGGCAGGGGGCGCGCCCTAGGGAGGGGGGCGCTCCCACCCTCGTGACCTCCTCTTTGACCCCCTGGAGTAGGGTCCAAGTCTCCTGGATCACGTTCAGTGAGAAAATCACGTTCCCGAAGATTTTATTCCGTTTGGACTCCGTTTGATATTCTATTTCTCTGAAACACTGAAATAGGTAAAAAACAGCAATTCTGGGCTGGGCCTCCGGTTAATAGGTTAGTCCCAAAAATAATATAAAAGTGTAAAATAAAGCCTAATATAGTCCAAAACAGTAGATAATATAGCATGGAGCAATCAAAAATTATAGATACGTTGGAGACGTATCAGGCATCCCCAAGCTTAATTCCTGCTCGATCTCGAGTAGGTAAATGATAAAAAGAGAATTTTTGATGCGGAGTGCTACTTGGCATAATTTCAATGCAAATCTTCTTAATTGTGGTATGAATATTCAGATTAGAAAGATTCAAGACAAAAGTTTATATTGACATAAAAATAATAATACTTCAAGCATACTAACTAAGCAATTATGTCTTCTCAAAATAACATGGCCAAAGAAAGTTATCCCTACAAAGTCATATAGTCTGGCTATGCTCTATCTTCACCACACAAAGTATTTAAATCATGCACAACCCCGATGACAAGCCAAGCAATTGTTTCATACTCTAACTTTTTCAATCTTCATGCAATACATGAGCGTGAGCCATGGATATAGCACTATAGGTGGAATGGAATGGTGGTTGTGGAGAAGACAAAAAGGAGAAGATAGTCTCACATCAACTAGGCGTATCAACGGGCTATGGAGATGCCCATCAATAGATATCAATGTGAGTGAGTAGGGATTGCCACGCAACGGATGCACTAGAGCTATAAATGTATGAAAGCTCCAAAAGAAACTAGTGGGTGTGCATCCAACTTGCTTGCTCATTAAGACCCAGGGCAATTTGAGGAAGCCCATCATTGGAATATACAATCCAAGTTCTATAATGTAAAATTCCCACTAGTATATGAAAGTGACAACATATGAGACTCTCTATATGAAGAACATGGTGCTACTTTGAAGCACAATATATGAGACTCGCTATATCATGGTGCTACTTTGAAGCACAAGTGTGGAAAAAAGGATAGTAGCATTGCCCCTTTATATATTTTTTGGGACTTCTTTTTTTTTCTTTGGCCTTTCTCTTTTTTTGGCCTTTCTTTTTTTATTTGTCCTTTCTCTTTTTTTTATTTGGGACAATGCTCTATTAATGATGATCATCACACTTTTATTTATTTACAACTCAATGATTACAACTCGATTACTAGAACAAAGTATGACTCTATATGAATGCCTCCGGCAGTGTACCGGGATATGCAATGAATCAAGAGTGACAAGTATGAAAAAATTATGAATGGTGGCTTTGCTACAAATACTATGTCAACTACATGATCATGCTAAGCAATATGACAATGATGATTATGTCATGATGAACTAGATGGTGGAAAGTTGCATGGCAATATATCTCGAAATGGCTATGGAAATGCCATAATAGGTAGGTATGGTGGCTGTTTTAAGGAAGGTATATGGTAGGTGTATGATACCGGCGAAAGGTGCACGGTATTAGAGAGGCTAGCAAAGGTGGAAGGGTGAGAGTGCGTATAATCCATGGACTCAACATTAGTCATAAAGAACTCATATACTTATTGCAAAAATCTAGAAGTTATCAAAGCAAAGTATTATGCGCATGCTCCTAGGGGGATAGATTGGTAGGAAAAGACCATCGCTCGTCCCTGACCGCCACTCATAAGGAAGACAGTCAATAAATAAATCATGCTCCGACTTCATCACATAACGGTTCACCATACGTGCATGCTACGGGAATCACAAACTTTAACACAAGTATTCTTTAAATTCACAACTACTCAACTAGCATGACTTTAATATTATCACCTCCATATCTCAAAACAATTATCATGCTTCAATCTTTTCTTAGTATTCAACACACTCAAAAGAAAGTTTCACAAATCTTGAATACTAAGCATATTATTATTAAGCAAATTACCATGCTATTAAGAGACTCTCAAAATAATTTAAGTGAAGCATGAGAGATCAATAGTTTCTTTAAAACAAATCCACCACCGGGCTCTAAAAGATCTAAGTGAAGCACACAGAGCAAAGTTATAACGCTCAAAAGATATAAGTGAAGCACATAGAGCAAAACTACTTAGCTCAAAAGATATAAGTGAAGCACATAGAGTATTCTATCAAATTTTAATTCATGTATGGATCTCTCAAAAGGTGTGTACAGCAAGGATTATTGTGGCATACTAAGACACAAAGACACAAATAATACAAGACGCTCCAAGCAAAACACATATCATGTTGGTGAATAAAAATATAGCTCCAAGTAAATTACCGATGGAAGTGGACGAAAGAGGGGATGCCTTCCGGGGCATCCCCAAGCTTTGAATTTTTGGTGTCCTTGGATTATATTGGGGGTGACATGGGCGTCCCCAAGCTTAGTCTCTTGCCACTCCTTGTTCCATAATCCATCACAAGAATTCACCCAAAACTTGAAAACTTCACAACACAAAACTTAAACCAGAAAACTCGTGAGCTCCGTTAGCGAAAGAAAACAAAAGACCACTTAAAGGTACTGTAATGAACTCATTATTTATTTATATTGGTGTTAAACCTACTGTATTCCAACTTCTCTATGGATTATAAACTATTTTACTAGCCATAGATTCATCAAAATACGCAAACAACACACGAAAAACAGAATCTGTCAAAAACAGAACAGTCTGTAGTAATCTGTAGCTAGTGCAAGATCTGGAACCCCAAAAATTCTAAAATAAATTTCTGGACGTGAGGAATTTAACTATTGATCATCTTCAAAAATAATTAACTAAATAACACTCTTCAAATAAAAATGACAGCAGTTCTCGTGAGCGCTAAAGTTTCTGTTTTTTACAGCAAGTTCAACAAGACTTTCCCCAAGTCTTCCCAACGGTTCTACTTGGCACAAACACTAATTAAACACAAAAAACACAACCCAAAAAGAGGCTAAATAATTTATTTATTACTAAACAGGAGCAAAAATCAAGGAATAAAAATAAAATTGGGTTGCCTCCCAACAAGCGCTATCGTTTAACGCCCCTAGCTAGGCATAAAAGCGAGGATAGATCTAAGTATTGTCATCTTTGGTAGGCAATCCATAAGTGGCTCTCATGATAGTTTCATATGGTAATTTTATTTTCTTTCTAGGTAAGTGTTCCATGCCCTTTTTTAATGGAAATTTAAATCTAATATTCCCTTCCTTCATATCAATAATCGCACCAACCGTTCTAAGGAAAGGTCTACCAAGAATAATAGGGCAAGAAGGATTGCAATCTATATCAAGAACAATGAAATCTACGGGCACATAATTCCTATTTGCAACAATAAGAACATCATTAATTCTTCCCATAGGTTTCTTAATAGTGGAATCCGCAATATGCAAGTTTAGAGAGCAATCATCAAAATTACAGAAATCTAGTAAATCACACAAAGTCTTGGGAATAGTAGAGACACTAGCACACAAATCACACAAAGCATAAAATTGATGATCTTTAATTTTAATTTTAATAGTTGGTTCCCACTCATGATAGAGTTTTCTAGGTATAGAAACTTTCAACTCAAGTTTTTCTTCATAAGATTGCATCAAGATATCAACAATATGTTCAGTGAAGGCTTTATTTTGACTATAAGCATGTGGAGAATTTAGCACGGATTGCAACAAGGAAAGACAATCAATTAAAGAGCAACTTTCATAATTAAATTCCTTGAAATCCAATATAGTGGGTTTAGCAACATCTAGATTTTTATTTCTTTCAATCCCACTTTCATCAATTTTATCATTAAGATCTAAATACTCTGAATTTTTAGAACGCCTTCTAGGTAAGGGAAGATCATATTCAGTTTCATCAAGATTCATATTGCAAAACAAAGATTTAATAGGGGACACATCAATAACTTTTAGATCTTCATCTTGATTTTCATAGTAATTGGAGGAACACGCTTTAATAAAGGCATCTTTGGAAGCACGCATCCTAGCGGTTCTTTCCTTGCACTCATCAATGGAAATTCTCATGGCTTTGAGAGACTCATTGATATCATGTTTAGGAGGAGTAGATCTAAGCTTTAAAGAATCAATCTCAAGAGAGATTCTATCAACGTTTCTAGCCAAATCATAAAATTTAAGCAATTTCTCTTCAAGCAAAGCATTAAAATTCTTTTGTGAATTCATAAATTCTTTAACACTATTATCAAATTCAGAGGGCATCTTATTATAATTTCCATAAGAGTTGTTGTAGGAATTCCCATAATTATTAGAAGGATTACTAGGATATGACCTAGGATTAAAATTCCCTCTATAAGCATTGTTACCAAAATTATTCCTACCAAAAAAATTCACATCCATAGATTCATTGTTATTCTCAATCAAAGTAGACAAAGGCATATCATTAGGATCAGAAGAAACACTCTTAGTAGCAAATAATTTCATAAGTTCATCCATCTTTCCACTCAACACATTGATTTCTTCTATCGCATGCACTTTTTTATTAGGAGATCTTTCAGTATGCCATTGAGAATAATTAACCATAATATTATCTAGGAGTTTAGTAGCATCTCCTAAAGTGATTTCCATAAAAGTGCCTCCCGCGGCCGAATCTAAAAGATTTCTAGAAGCAAAATTCAATCCGGCATAAATTTTTTGTATAATCATCCACAAATTCAAACCATGAGTAGGGAAATTACGTATCATTAATTTCATTCTCTCCCTAGCTTGTGCAACATGTTCATGATCAAGTTGTTTAAAGTTCATAATATCGTTTCTAAGAGAGATGATCTTAGCGGGAGGAAAATACTTAGAAATAAAAGCATCTTTGCACTTGTTCCATGAATCAATACTATTCTTAGGCAAAGACGAAAACCAAGCTTTAGCACGATCTCTAAGAGAAAAAGGAAATAGCTTCAATTTAACGACATCATTATCGACATATTTTTTCTTTTGCATATCACATAAATCAACGAAGCTATTCAATTGAGTAGCGGCATCTTCACTAGGAAGGCCGACGAATTAATCTTTCATAACAAGATTCAACAAAGTAGTACTAATTTCACAAGATTCAACATCGGTAAGAGGAGCAATCGGAGTGCTAAGGAAATCATTATTATTGGTATTGGTGAAGTCACACAATTTAGTATTATCTTGAGCCATCACGACAAACAAGCAATCTAACACACGAGCAAACAAGGGCAAACGGGCAAAAGAGGCAAATAGAGAGGGAGGATAGAGAGAGAGAGAGGGCAAATAAAACGGCAAGGGTGAAGTGGGGGAGAGGAAAACGAGAGGCAAATGGCAAATAATGCAATGCGAGAGATAGGGATTGCGATGGGTACTTGGTATGTTGACTTTTTGCGTAGACTCCCCGGCAACGGCGCCAGAAATCCTTCTTGCTACGTCTTGAGCTTGCGTTGGTTTTCCCCGAAGAGGAAGGGATGATGCCGCAGAGTAGCGTAAGTATTTCCCTCAGTTTTTGAGAACCAAGGTATCAATCCAGTAGGAGGCCACGCTCAAGTCCCTCGTACCTGCACAAAACGATAGCTACTCGCAACCAACGCGATTAGGGGTTGTCAATCCCTTCACGGTCACTTACGAGAGTGAGATCTGATAGATATAATATTTTTGGTATTTTTGATATAAAGATGCAAAGTAAAAAGTAAAGGCAAAGTAAAAAGCAAAGCAAGATTATAGTGATGGAGATTGATATGATGAGAATAGACCCGGGGGCCATAGGTTTCACTAGTGGCTTCTCTCAAGAGCATAAGTATTATACGATGGGTGAACAAATTACTGTTGAGCAATTGACAGAATTGAGCATAGTTATGAGAATATCTAGGCATGATCATGTATATAGGCATCACGTCCGTGACAAGTAGACCGAAATGATTCTGCATCTACTACTATTACTCCACTCATCGACCGCTATCCAGCATGCATCTAGAGTATTAAGTTAAAAACAGAGTAACACCTTAAGCAAGATGACATGATGTAGAGAGATAAATTCATGCAATATGAAATAAACCCCATCTTGTTATCCTCGATGGCAATGATACAATACGTGCCTTGCTGCCCCTTTTGTCACTGGGTAAGGACACCGCAAGATCGAACCCAAAGCTAAGCACTTCTCCCATGGCAAGAACTACCAATCTAGTTGGCCAAACCAAACGGATAATTCAAAGAGACTTGCAAAGATAACCAATCATACATAAAAGAATTCAGAGAAGATTCAAATATTATTCATAGATAGACTTGATCATAAACCCACAATTCATCGGTCTCAATAAACACACCGCAAAAAGAAGATTACATCGAATAGATCTCCACAAGAGAGAGGGAGAACATTGTATTGAGATCCAAAAAGAGAGAAGAAGCCATCTAGCTACTAACTATGGACCCGAAGGTCTAAGGTAAACTACTCACACTTCATCGGAGGGGCAAGGATGATGTAGAAGCCCTCCGTGATGATGGCCCTCTTCCGGCGGAGCTCCGGAACAGGCCCCAAGATGGGATCTCGTGGATACAGAAAGTTGCGGTGGTGGAATTAGGTTTTTGGCTCCTGTTCTGATTGTTTTGGGGTACGTGTGTATATATAGGAGGAAGAAGTACGTCGGTGGAGCACCAAGGGGCCCACGAGGCAGGGGGCGCGCCCTAGGGTGGGCTCCCCCACCCTCGTGACCTCCTCTTTGATCCCCTGGAGTAGGGTCCAAGTCTCCTGGATCACGTTCGGTGAGAAAATCACGTTCCCGAAGATTTTATTCCGTTTGGACTCCGTTTGATATTCTGTTTCTTCAAAACACTGAAATAGGCAAAAACAACAATTCTGGGCTGGGCCTCCGGTTAATAGGTTAGTCCCAAAAATAATATAAAAGTGGAAAATAAAGCCCAATATAGTCCAAAACAATAGATAATATAGCATGGATCAATCAAAAATTATAGATACGTTGGAGACGTATCACTGAACTATTGGATAAATATCAAAAGAAGAGTGAAGAGAAGAATGCTTATCGGCCAAATCATGCAAAGAAACCAAGATCACCCCCAAGGCGCAAATATGAGGATCAGTATTGGCAAAGTGATAATTTTAATGCAACATATTCATATCCTTATTTTTGGCCGCCAATGCCAATGCCGTGGATGCCTTCCTTTGTTCATATAGATCCATATTCATCATGGGACAGGTATGATACAAGGGCACATTCTCCATCTTATTTTAGACCATCTCACCAATATTATGCATCTCCGAGAAGATCAACATTTGAACAATCACATGTTAAAGACCGTTTCAATCATAACGAATCGGTCCAGAGCTCAAGGAAGAAGAAAGAGGTGGTAAAGCAAGTTTACCGCGTGTAAAGAGATGGTCGTAAGTGTGCTACTTCAGATTTGATCTCAAATAACAAAGAGCCAATTGAAGTGTTGACATTGGCTACAAAAGGCAAAGAAGTGAAGCAATCAATTGAAAAAAATCAGAGTGCGAAATCTGAAGAAAAGAGGTTGAGGGTGCACAAGGCCCAAAACGAGTTGCCATTGGTTGAAACAAAATCACAACCGACATGCTCACTCGGCTTATCATATTAGCAAAAGAAGAAATTACAAAATCTTAGTGCACAAGAGCTGAGAAAGAAGAACATGGCATGGGTTCCCAAGAAGATCAATCAAGCCAAAAATTATGTGCATGCTTCTATTGCAACAAGTACAATAAAAGTGAAGAAGGAAAAGAATGAAAGCAACAAACAATTAAGCCGAAGGTGCGCATCACAACATCAAAATCTTCGGTTAGCACATCATCCATTTTCTTCAACCATGCCGTTGATGCCTTTGCCATGGAGTTCATCCCTAGGTATGATCAATTACTCTCCATGGATTTATTTTGATCCATGGATGCAACATAATTTTCTATATCATGAGAGGGTATTACCAAATCACTATGCATTTGGTTAGTTACATCTTTGTTGCTAATACAAAGGGGCCGGAATATTTTATTGCTATTTCATTTGTTTATTTTGGCTATACATACTTTGGTGGGTGAATTATACATGGACCTCATAGTAATGGCCGACATTTATCTATTGCCCTAAGAATATATCTAACAATGGACGGTGTGGTATTCTAACATCGTCCTTAGTTTGAGTAGATATTGAGATAAGTGCTTACAAAGGAATTTGTCAAATTGATGCCATTGAAGATATTATGCATAGACCAATTCACCAAAATTGCAAAGTGAACTTATGTTTTGATTGGGTGTGCTTTGGCTTATTAGTTTTCAGAACTTACGTAAGGCCAAATCATGGTTGATTTTATTATTGAGCGTCATATTGACATCATGCATACTATTGATTTTAGCTTGATCTCTCTAGTACCATGGAGATTATATATTGATGGTTAAATTTGTAGCAATGGCCAAGGTGTTGGTGTTGTTTTATATATCTTCTTATGGTGCTATTTTGTGAAGCCTCATGCCGCTTAAAATATTTTTGCACAATGATCAAAGCCGAATATGCATTGTCATTCGGATTGGAGCTTTGCCTTGCTATAGGTGCTATAGATATTGAGGCTTCCGGTGATTCGTTATTAGTAGTGAAACAAATATCCAAGGGTTATCAATGTTTTGACGAATCACTTATAGTTTATCTTTTGGTATGTCTAGATACAAGATTTACCTTTGGTTGCTTTAAAATTGTTCATATATCTAGACATGACAATTCGAAAGAGTTGGCACAGCAAGCATCCGGCTACAATGTCCGTCATGGTGTATTGCACATTTATCAATAGCCGATGCTTATTCTTGCCAACATAGGTAAGGCCGAATTGGAGCTCACCACCTCGGCCACTAATGAAACTTTTATGCAGGCAAAGCAAGGATTGGAGGAAGTTCATTCTTGATTATCTGCAAAATCCTAGTGAAAGGGTGAATAATATGGTTCGGAGGATGGCTTTGAGATACATATCTATGGAACCTTATCATCGAATTGTTATATAAATTGAGAAGTTTTCACCCAAGTTGCATGAAGAGGTTCAAATAAGCAACAACCGATATATGACTATTGTCCTAAGCAAAGACATGGCCGATAAATAACTATCACCCTTAGCATAAACATGGCCGATACATAATTATCGCCCTGAGAAATATGAATGGCCAATGAAGTGTTGACATCGTCCTTAGAACAAATACATTGCAAATTATTTTTTGGCACGCAAGTTTGCCGTAAAACAGGGGGGCATGTGTTGACACCAGATTTTGGCACGACCAAGAATTTAATTAAGATGACTTCAAATGGAGAGTGCTCAAAGTAAGAAAGTTCCGTATCGTCAAAAAGAGAAACTTTGATTTTTGGGCCATCGCCATCCGATCTCATCTCGAAGGCCGAAGTTGTGTTCGAAATACCGAGATTTGGTATTCAGAACAGTATTCGGCTGATTACGCCCTCAAGACTGCCTTGTATGGAAAAATGATCTACACGGATTGTCTTCGTCTCGTCGAAACGATTGATTTCGATATAAACATCAGCCCAATCTGAGTTCGTATGCAAAAGTTAGAGCTATCGGAATGCAGCCCTGTCATGAGGCGTGATGTTGCACGCCCCACCAGACCTATGTCTGATGGGTAGCGCGAGCGAACATGTGTTTTGCGTGATCGTTTTGGCCCATAAGATGGCCTCAGATCAAAAAACATTCAACATGAAAGTTGTTCGTCTCGTCGAAACGGTCAAGATTGCTTTAGGACTCGTTCCATCCGAGGTCATTTACCACCACAAAAAAGATCCGCAAGGTGCAGCCAGTTTAAACCGAACAGTTTTGGAAAGTTTGGACAAAACCAATCCAAATTGGACTAGGGTTTTGGACGTGAATTGAAGCCTTTTCCTTGCACGAAAAGTCCAGCCGCCTCTTATATACCTAAGGGGTGACGGCCGATTGAACAACACACAATCGATCAAATCATCTACCACTTTTTATCTTTTATCTTTTCTCCCTAACCCTAGTTCTTCTTCTTCCTCGTTTTTCATTTGTTCTTCTTCATTGCAGGGCGGCGAACCTCGAGGCTCTAGGGGCGGTCAGGCCGACCTAGGGCAGCCCATAGCCGCCGCGCGTCAGACGGGGTCCCTCCCGAGCGCATGGGGTTTCGGGTCTACAAAAGCGCCCGCCGGATTGCTTGCGTACCATGCTTCCGGCGGGTCTCCTTCGACGTGAGCTGCGGTGCATCACCCCCGGCGTTGGAGGTACACGGTGACGTGTTCGTGTGCGAACAGATGCCTTCCGGGGCATCCCCAAGCTTAGGCGCTCGCGTCTTCCTTGAATATTACCTTGGGTGCCTCGGGCATCCCCAAGCTTAGGGTCTTTCCACTCCTTATTCTCCTCATATCGATATCTCACCCAAAGCTTGAAAACTTCAATCACACAAAACTTAACGGAACTTCGTGAGATAGGTTAGTATGATAAAGAGTAAACAATTCACATTGGTACTGTAAAAGACAAGGTTCATAATTGTTCTCACACAATGCCTACTGTACCATATCATTTCTACAATTTATATTGAGGAATATAAGTCATAGAAACTAGAAAATAAGCAAACTATGCAATGAAAACAAAATGTGTCAGAAACAGAACAGTCTGTAATGATCTGAACACTAACCATACTTATGCTACTCAAAAAATTATGAAATAAATTGGTGGACTTGAGCAATTTGTCTATTAATCTTCTGCAAGAAGAATCAGCACCAAAGCACTCTTCTGTAAAAAATGGCAGCTAATCTCGTGAGCGCAAAGTTTCTGTTTTTTACAGCAAGATCACATTAACTTTCACCCAAGTCTTCCCAAAGGTCTTACTTGGCACTTTATTGAAACAAAAGCTATAAAACATGATTACTACAGTAGCTTAATCATGTAAACACACAAAAACAGTAAGGGTAAATATTGGGTTGTCTCCCAACAAGTGCTTTTCTTTAATGCCTTTTAGCTAGGCATGATGATTTCAATGATGCTCACATGAAAGATAAGACTTGAACATAAAGAGAGCATCATGAAGAATATGACTAGCACATTTAAACCTAACCCACTTCCTATGCCTAGGGATTTTGTGAGCACACAATTTATGGGAACAAGAATCAACTAGCATAGGAAGGAAAAACAAGTATAACTTCAAAACTTTAAGCACATAGAGAGAAAAACTTGATATTATTGCACTCCTACAAGCATGTATTCCTCCCTCATAAAATTTTCAGTAGCATCATGAATTATTTCAACAATATAACCATCACATAAAGCATTCTTTTCAAGATCTACAAGCATAGAAAAGTTTTCTACTTTCCACATAAGCAAAATTCTTCTCATTCGGAATAGCGGGATCACCAGTTCCTAGAGTTGACACTCTTCCAAACCCGCTTTAGATGATAGTATTATTCATACTCCAAAAGATATAAGTGAAGTTCATGGAGATTTCTACAATTAATATAAAGTAACCAATGTCCAAGCTCAAAATGTATAAGTGAAGCACACGAAGCATTCTATAAAACCATACTCAAAAGATTTAAGTGAAGCACAAAGAGCAATTCTATAAGATCATACTTAAAAGATATAAGTGAAGAACATGAAGCATTCTATAAATCAATGAAGGGCTATCTCATACTAGCATGGTTCATAAAGGAAGAACTAAAAAAATAACAAAGGACACAAATCATGTGAACAAAACAAAAACTGAGGTATACTGATAATTGTTGAAGAAGAAAGATGGGATGCCAACCGGGGCATCCCCAAGCTTAGATGCTTGAGTATCCTTAGAATATTTACTTGGGGTGCCTTGGGCATCCCCAATCTTGAGCTCTTGTATCTCTTTATCCTTCTCACATCGGTAACTCCTCGTTCTTCGAACACTTCATCCACAAAAAACTTAACAAAAACTTTGTGAGATCCGTTAGTATAATAAAGCAAATCACTACCTTTAGGTACTGTTGCAAACTCATTCCAATTTCATATTAGAACTATATCTACTGTATTCCAACTTCACCATGGTTCATACCCCCCGATACTACCCATAGATTCATCAAAATAAGCAAACAACACACGAAAAACAGAATCTGTCTAAAACAGGACAGTCTGTAGTAATCTGAAGGTTTAGTAAACTTCTGTATCTCCAAAAATTATGAAATAAATTTGAAAATTTGAAAAATTTATACAGAAGTAATGTTCAAAAAGTTTCAGACCCATTTGACTTTCCAGTAAAAAATGTAACATCACGCGCTACAGCCAAAGTTTCTGTTTTTGTTCTGCACATACTCCCTCCGTCCAGAAAAACATGTCGTGAGGGCATTTTTGCAGAAAAGACCTCTAGTTTCTCCCGACCAAACCCGCACTCCTTGTCCTCCTCCTCCGACAGAACCAGCAGCTGCGCTGCTCTCGGCCGCCGGAGCTTCGTTGCTCCCTGCCACTGCAGCTGCCCTTCTCCCCGCCGCTGCAGCTGCCCTGCTCCCCCGCTCTCCCACTGCATCTGCCTTCTGCTCCGCCGCCGCAGCTGTCGCTCACCTGCCTCCTCAAGCTCTCCCCTTCCTCAAAAAAATCTTTGATTTCCCAGCTACCGCCGCGCTCTGCTCCGGCTGCGTCGGAACCGCCGTCGGAGAGCCCGGAGGCGCTGGATCCGGACCACCACCAACAACCTAGAGGCCGGCGAGCCCGACGACAACAGGAGATGCAGCAGGCTAAATGCCGACGAGCCCGACGACAACGGCAAGCTAAAGGTCATGGATTTGCGAGCATGGAAGACCGCGGCGACAGCTCCATGAGCAATACGGTCGCGGCGGGGTCTTCTTCGTTGTTTCTCTGGTGGAAAACCCACGCATGCGACACCGCGGCTGGGCTGTCTAGTGGGTCACGCCTCCTAACTTGGTAGCAGCGGTGGTGGCTACAAGTTTTCTGCACTTCTGCAAATCATCCCCAAGTCATACAGCCTGGGTCAACCTCCCTTCTCTACTCCATGTTTACTGAATCTACTGAATATTTGCGCTAGTTCTGCTAGTTTAGAGTTGGAGTATTTTGCACAGTTAACTGAACAGTTTTGCAAGCATTCGATCTCTGACAGAACACTATATTACGCGCAGAGTAATTATGTGATGTGTACTAGTGCATCCTTAATGTTTTGAGTATTTTGTTCAGTCGATAAGCAAGTCAACCTATTTATTCTGATAGGCATTTTGTACAAGGAGTTACTTCACAGGTGAGGCCATGATCTGTGGTGTCTACTGAAGGCGTTTCAGTCAAAAACTTGCTTAAGCAAGAGCAGATTTATGAGCAAAAAATCTCACTCCATATGTCTACTATCTAGCACTTTTTGCATGAAATCTGCAACTTATTTATTCTCTTGAACTTACTAAAATGGTTTTCCCATCACAGATTGCCATGGAAATTAGCTGATCCGGCACCAGATATGTTGATGACAGAGCACTGGGCAACCACTATCCTGTGTCCTCCTCCCCTGTTAAATGATTATCTGGAAATCAGCTGGCTTCCTGGAGAGAAGTAAAAGCCTTGGTGAGTAGTGGATCCTGCCAAATCAGAAGGATTTACCAACAAATTTCAGTACCATCACCAATCCATGATGAAATTGTAGTCACTTCATTGTACATAACCTTTATGCATTTTAGAAATACTCCATGGCAGTATCTAGTAACACTGTCAGTTACTGAATCTATATCTATAGTACTCCATGGTAAATATTAGTGCATTTGTAAAATGGCAAAGATTATGGCACAAAGATTAGTTACATCACATCAAAATCTCAAATTCTTGCTCAAAATCTCAAATCTAAATTTGATGGAGTATTCGACAGCAGTCTCTGATTGCTGAAAGCATCTGTTGCAGATATTGTTTGGCTGGTGATATTGCTTACTGCAGCTAGAGTAGAAGAAGGAATAGGAGTAGCTGTAAATCAAAAAAATGCGTGTCCATATTTAGGAGCAGTAACTTTGTTAGGAAGAAAGCTAGCTCTAAACAGAGTTACTCCATTTGATATGTGATATTTTTATCCTAGAGTAGATTGTTAGGAGATGTTGTTTTTATCTATGAACTTGTATGATATGTGAACCCCAAAAATTGCATCATCAGACAGGTGCAGGTTGATGCCCCTCCATTTGTCACATCACAGACTAGACTAGGTGATCATTTTTTAAAATTCTAGGAAAAGGGGAGGTGTTCACCATATTATAGAGAGCAGAAAGATTGATGGCTAGGGAAACCCAAGAAGTAAAAGGAACAACACTGAAAGCAAATAGACCATGCAAATAACCAAAATTAATTCTAATTAATTCAAATAAATCCAAATAACACAAATTAATTCAAATAATCCAAATTAATTCAAATAAATCCAAATAATTCAATTAATCCAAATAACCCAAATTAATTCAAATAATTAAGCCAAATAACCCAAATTCCAATAAATTCCAATAAATTCTAACAAAGAGTTGATATACAAGGATTAGACAAGGCATACACAAGGGCATGCCATAAGGGCATCTTTGTCCCCTCTTGACACAAGATTACACAAGACATACACAAGGAGCACCTGACTACATGACATAAGGGCCTCTTCATCCCCTCTTGACTACATTCTTTCTCTGGCCACTTCTTCCCTTCCCTTCCCTTTACTTTTCTTTCGTTTCCCTTCTCTAGCTAATTATTTCCTTTCATTTTCTTTTCCTATTGCAATTTCCATTTCTTCTATAATGGCTCTAGTATCAACAACTACCCGACTGTCGCAATATACACCGGTTATTTCCATTCCAGCATTCTGAACGCGATCCTTGTGCAAGTGGGGCCACTTATATTGATTTCCTCCTTTGTCTTTCATAACTTCAAACATAACTGCTTCTAATGTGATAAAGCTTCTATGCAACTTGTCGGGATCGTAGTTCTCGAATTCCTCTTCCACACCCTGTACCAGTTCCTGGATGTTTGTAGGTGACCTGCAGTCGGTTAGCGACTGGAGAGAGTTATGGAAGCAGAGGTCCAAACAATTTAACTCAAGGCTATTTGGGGGATGTTGTAGCAATCAGATGTCAAGATCAGTTTCGGTTCGGTTCTATTTGCTTCCCAATGCTGTGAGTGTTTGACACGGTGCACTTCGGTTCAGGTTCTCCTGGAAGTACATAGTAACTATTCTTCACTCTCGTCATGTCAAACCACTTCTCATTGATGTGAACCATATTCGTCATTGGTTTTAACATAGTCCGAGAAGTTGAGATCGAATTGTCATCGACCATGGACATACAAAATTTCAATCTCGCAAGCTTGTTCTCTAGCTTGAGGTGAGGCTTCACGGTGCTTGTGATGCGGTTGAGCTCATTCAACTAGAACCTCTTATGTAGGGTCGATCGGGCCACACCTAGAGACCGTGCCAGAGATCGGATTGTTCTTCTTTTATTCAGTGGGATTGTTGAGGTCCTCTCTAGATCTAGCTCCTTTCTCTTTCGGCCGGATCTTCCTGGCTTCTTGCTTGAGACATCTACTTCTTTGCCATCGGCTATTTGCTTTTTAGCCTATTCCCAGATTCTTTCAACAGATCGTACACTTATGTCCAACAGGTTTGAGACTAGCAGCTTGTCGTCTGGTTGAATAGACCCATCTCTGAGCTCGATTACCAGCAAGGCAAAGTAAACACCATCCTCTCCTTATCTGACAATTCTCTTCTTTTCTCTTGAAGTATCGAATTCATAACTTCATCCTCTTCCTCTTGAGCTGCATCCTCTTTCCCTTCATCTTCTTGAGGCATCCAATTCATATCTTCATCGTCTTCCTCTTGAGGCATCAAGTTCAAATCCATAACTACATTCTCTGCCACTTGAGGTTCCTCCTCTTGAGGCATCAAATTCAAATTAATACCTTCATCGTCTTCCTCTTGAGGCATCAAGTTCAAATCCATAGTTATGTTTCCTGCCATCAATGAAAAAAGATGAGTACACCATGGTACCATAACAAGAATATACACACACAAAAATGAGTATGCAAGTCAAACAAGAAATGCTGCCATGGCAGCCAAACACTTTGCTCTAACCATAACCATAAGCCATTTTTTGTAGCAGTGCGACATGATCAGCAGTACACAAACTTTCATTACTGAAATTTCAAAAACCTAACAATGGAATTTGTGACGTGCATTAGATTATTAGACATCTTTCACGTGTCATGTTTTGGACAGTTATATTAGAGTTTTGCTTTGGTTCATGCTATTCAACGTACATTCCTTTTTTAAAAGAAAAGCTTACATTCCTTGATATAGCTTGATAAGCCAGCTTCGTAAAATAGATCTGACATTTTGACATGTTGGGGAAAATTCTACTAGCACTTGATGAAATGGCATAGTAAATGTACAATGGAAATTGCAGGCAAAAGAAGGTTCTCTTATCAACTCTTTCTAAAAAAGAAGGTTCCTTATATAGCTTTAAATAAGACAAAATATATGAACGTCTGATCTCTAGATAGAAACCTGGTTATGGTTAGTCCGTGTGTGTGGAAGGGGAGCATGCAAAAGGCACATGTTTGCGTCATGGCGCCGAGTAGTCTGTTTGGTTTGGATCTACAACTACAACTAGGCCGAATAGGAATTTTGGTAGTGGTAGTTGTCGATCCTAACACCAAGTTGCTTTCTATTGTTCAGGTTTGGAGACTAATGAATCCTAAAAACTGTGAGGTTTTGGTCTGCCATGTCCCCGTAACAGAGCAAGATGAAGATAAAGAGCTTTATAAATTCCCATTGACTGACTGAATTATACTCTGACCATAATTGACACTTGACTGACTGAATTATACTCTGATCATAATTGACACTTGGCAGTTTACACTCCATTGACTGACTGAATTATAGTCTGATCATGATTGACACTTGGCTGACTGAATTATACTCTGATCACAATTGACACTTGACAGTTTACACTCCATTGACTGACTGAATTATACTCTGATCATAATTGACACTTGACAGTTTACACTCCATTGTCTGACTGAATTATACTCTAATCATAATTGACACTTGACAGTTTACACTCCACATTCACTCCATACCTTTCCCTGGAGTATAGTTTACAAGTTTACACTTGACAGTGTTTGTTCAGATCATAATTGCTCTGCTGATATCTACTGATTTTTTCTAGTTAACACTAATCATATTCAGTTAACATTGTTCTTCCTGACGAACAGGAGCAGAGCAGCAACTCCTTACAGTACAGGGAGCAGAGGAGCAACTCCTTACGGTACCTTCTTCCTCTTGACGAGCAGGAGCTCTGGCAGCAGCACAAGCAAACGAGTAGCAGGAGTACTAGTAGACGAGCAGAAGCTGTACGGGCAAAGGAGCTCCACCGGCGGTAGGGGAGAAGCAACTGCACGGCCACGCAGGCAGAGGAGAAGGAGCTGCACAGGCTCGCCTGGGAGATTGAGGAGGACGCGCGGGAGATCGAGGAGGCAGCGCGCAAGCTCCTGGTCCACCGGATCATGGAGGCAATTTCCGGCGACGCCCGTAGGGGACCGCAGCCGGGAGGAATTGCGGCGGCGCACACGAGGGAGCTCAAGGAGGATGCACTGGAGCTCGAGGTGGACGCCTGCGAGCTCGAGGAGGACGTGGCCGGAGGTCCCGACGGCGCCCATAAGTAATCGAGGCGGGGCGGCGACACAGGTCTGAGCGGGGGAGGCGGGGACGCAGGTCTGAGCGGGGGAGGCGGCGGAGCAGCTACTTGGCGACGGCGGCGGTGGGACAGGTACTTGGCGACGGTGGCGGAGCACTTCCTGATGGACGGAGATGACGACGACGGCATCAGCTGGGCGGCGCCGGCCCCTATCGATGACGGAGGAAGAAGACAGGGGGGAGGGGCTTCTTTCAAATGATTTTAAAACTACAAGGGCTTTTTTGCAAAATCACTAATGAACTGCGCCCGCGACATGTTTTTCGGGACGGAGGTAGTAGTAAACAAGCAATCTAATCATCCTAAAACCAAAGCTTGGCACATTATTTTTATAATACAATGGATATATAAGGGTATAATTATTTACAGAGAAACTTCCATGAAAAATTCTACATTGTTTCCGTGAGCATGAACACGAGTGCTCAAGGTCGACCCTCACTTCTTCAATGCATAACTTTCCAACCACTTCTCTTTTTGAAAAACTTTTTAGGCATGAGAGGCAAGTAATTTTTTTGGTATTTTCATTCTTTTAATTTTTTTATGTTTCACCCACAACTAAACAGAAACAAAAAGGAAAAACAAAATCTACTTAGTGAAGAAAGCAAACAAGCACACATGAGAATATCAACCCCACGCTATTGCTCCCCGGCAACGGCGCCAGAAAAGAGCTTGATAATCCCCAGGTGCAAGGAATCATCGTAGCAATTTCCAAAGGTGGAAGTGATAAGTATGGAGTGTCGAACCCACAAGGAGCTAAAGGTAAGATCAATATTCTCTCAAGCCCTATCTGCCACTGATACGACTCTACGTACACCGAACGTTTGCTTCCAACTAGCAACGAGAAATAAAACTAGGTTGTGGGTATGAAGAGGATAACTTTGTATGATATCGGAGAGCTAAAATATAAAAGTAGGTGCCGTTATCATGAATTTAGAATATATTACTAAATATTATAAATAGTGAGTGTGGAATAATGGTGGATCGGTGTGCGGAATTGTCCTAGGCAATCGTTAACAAGACCGGTAATCACTACTGCAGTTTCATATGAGGGAGAGGCATAAGCTAACATACTTTCTCTACTTGGATCATATGCACTTATGATTGGAACTCTAGCAAGCATCCGCAACTACTAAAGATCATTAAGGTAAAACCCAACCATAGGATTAAAGCATCAAGTCCTCTTTATCCCATACGCAATAACCCCCTTACTCGGGTTTGTGTTTCAGTCACTCATGCAACCCACTATAAGAGAATCATAAACATATTGCAACACCCTACAGCGGGAATCCCTCATGCCTGCGCGACATGGAGGGCAGCATAGGACAACACCAAAGTAAAACATACAAATCATACCAATCTAGATCATCAATCAACCCAAAGACAAAAGATATCTACTCAAAACATCATAGGATGGCAACACATCATTGGATCATAATATGTAGCATAAAGCACCACATTCAAGTAGGGATTACAGCGGGGTGCGGGAGGGTGGACCGCGTAAAAGATATGAGGATGGTGATGATGATGGTGATGTTGATGAAGACGATCACCGCGGCGATGATTCCCCTCTTGATGGCACTCCGGTGCCACCAAGAGAGAGGAGGAGAGGTTCTCCCCCTTGTGCTTCCTCCTCCATGGCCTCCCCCCTGGATGGGGAGAGGTTCCCCCTCTGGTCCTTGGCCTTCATGGTGATGATGGCCCCTCCGGGATCCTTCTGCATGCCCTTCGGTGATGATGGCCCCCTCCAGCAGGGTGCTAGAGAGGGCCTAGATTGGTTTTCGGTGGCTACGAAGGCTTCTGGAGGCGGAACTCCCAATCTAGGTTAATTTTCCGAGGTTTCTGTATTTATAGGAATTTTTGGCGTCGGTCTCACGTCAAGAAGGTGCCCGAGGCATCCACGAGGCAGGACCACACACCTAGGTGGGGGGGGGGGGTGGGGCGTGGGCGCGCCCCCACCCTCGTGGATGCCCCAGGACTCTCCTGGCCCAACTCTTTTACTCAGGGGTCTTCTTTTGGTCCATAAAAAATCGTCAAAAATTGGCACGTCAATTGGACTCCATTTGATATTCCTTTTCTGTAAAACCCAAAAATAAGGAAAAAACAGAAACTGGCACTGGGCACTAGGTTAATAGGTCAGTCCCAAAAATCATATAAAATAGCATATAAATGCATATAAAACATCCAAGGTTGATAATATAATAGCATGAATACTTCATAAATTATAGATATGTTGGAGACGTATCAATCACAAACTTCAACACAAGTATTTCACTATCCACAACTACCCACTAGCATGACTGTAATATCCCCATCTTTATATCGCAAAAACTATTTCAAGGAGTCAAACATATCATATTCAGTGATCTACAAGTTTTATGTAGGATTTTATGACTAACCATGTGAATGACCAATTCCTGTCATCTCTCTAAATAGATATAAGTGAAGCAAGAGAGTTTAATCCTTTCTACAAAAGATATGCCCACGCTCTAACAAATATAAGTGAAGCAAAAGAGCATTCTACAAATGGCGGTTTTCTATGTGAAGAGAAATAGGCAATCCAAACTTCAAAATATATAAGTGAAGCACATGAAGCATTCTATAAAGCCATACTCAAAAGATATAAGTGAAGTGCAATGAGCATTCTATAAATAAACCATGGACTATCTCATACTAGCATGGTGCATCAAAGAAAAGTGAAAACTAAATGCAAAAGACGCTCCAAGATTTACGCATATCATGTGATGAATAAAAATATAGCTCCAAGTAAAATTACCGATGATCGTTAGAAGAAAGAGGGGATGCCTTCCGGGGCATCCCCAAGCTTGGTTGCTTGGTAGTCCTTGCATATTTCCTTGGGGTTCCTCGGGCATCCCCAAGCTTAGGCTCTTGCCACTCCCTTTTCCTTCATCCATCGTGATCTCTCCCAAAACTTGAAAACTTCAATCACACAAAACTTAACAAAAAGTTCGGTAAGATCCGTTAGTATAATAAAGCAAATCACTACTCTAAGTACTATTGCAAACCAATTCATATTTTGTTTTTGCATTGTAGCTACTGTAATATAACTTTTCCATGTCTTAATTCACTGATAGAAATTGATAGTTTCATCAAAACAAGCAAACTATGCATCAAAAACAGAATCTGTCTTAAACAGGACGGTCTGTAGTAATCTGAACATTCACCATACTTCTGGTACTCCATAAATTCTGAAATAATTAGGAAAAATAAACAATTTATATAGAAAGACATTGCAAAAAGTTTCAGAACCGTTTGACGTTCCAGTAAAAAAAATGTAAAATCGCGCACTACAGCCATAGTTTCTGTTCTGCACCGCACAAACCAACAAGCAATGTAAACATCCTAAAGGCAAATCTTGGCACATTATTTTTATTATACAATGGAATTTTACAGGGGATAATTATTTTTTTGAAAATTTTCTGTAATCAAGATTCACAAAGTTTCCGTGAGCATGAACAAAGTTCAAGGAGCTCCCCCACTTTAACAATGCTTGTCTCTCTCACTTTCACTTTCCTTTTTGAAAAGTTTTGGGTTCCCCTCTTTATTTTTTTTGTTTTTAAACTATATAAAAGCACTCAACAGAAATAAATGACTCTCTAAAACTTCCGGGTTGTAATGAGCACCCGGGCAGCGCTTTCTTTAAAGCCATTAAGCTAGGCATAAGGTGCTCAAGTAATGAATCCACCCGGATCCCAAGGTATATCAAAGCCAATTTTAATTAACAATGATTTGTGGTTTAGTAATGAGCACAAAGCAACATATATCATGTAATGACGAAGTATAACTCTCTTCCTATGCATCAGCATGTCATAAAAGAACAATTCGTGCACACATAGTAAAGGCCAATGCATAGTATAAACAGTTTCTTGCAATTTTATCATATTGGGAACATGGAGAGGCGGAGATGTAGTTCCTCTCTCATAATAATTGCAAGTAGGAGCAGCAAGCACATGCATATTATGTCTATCAAAATCATCATGTGTACTAGTGAAATGCAACCCATCAATATAATCCTTAATAAGGGCAAACTTCTCCGATATAGTGTAGTCGGGAGAATTCAAATATATAATAGGACTATCATGCGTGGGTGCAATAGCAACAATTTCATGTTTAACACAAGGAACTATACCAAGTTCATCTCCATAAGCATAGTTCATATTGGCATCTTGGCCACAAGCATAGCAAGCATCATCAAAAAGGGATATTTCAAAATAATCAACGGGATCATAACAATCATCATAGCAATCATCCTTCGGTAAGCACGAAGGGAAATTAAACAATGTATGAGTTGAAGAGTTACTCTCATTAGAAGGTGGGCCCGGGTAGCTAATCCGCCCTTCCTCGTTTTGTTTTTCGCTCTCCTCATCATCTTTTTCATCCAATGAGCTCATAGTTTCATCAATTTCTTCTTCCATAGACTCCTGCAAAATATTATTCTCTTCTCGGACAACGGAGACTTTCTCAATAAATTCATCGATATCATAATTGTATTTATAATTCTCATAGCAATATTGAAGGATAGCTAAATTTTCAGGTCTATAAACTGAATCATCAAAATCTTCAAACTCTTTAAACAAAGATTCAATTTCATAAGCATCCGTAAAAGCAACAAGTTCTTTTATTTGTTCCACATCATAATAATCATATATACCATTAGCATAAGAAGCCAAGGTTTCATCATCATTAAATTCACAAGAAAAGGGATGGTGTGGAGCCTTCATCCTAGAGCAACAAGTATAATCATATCTCAAGCATAGTTGCTGAGCATACCAATGCAACATATAAATTTGATCCCATAATAGTTGTTGGGGAACGTAGTAATTTCAAAAAATTTCCTACGCACACGCAAGATCATGGTGATGCATAGCAACGGGAGGGGAGAGTGTTGTCTATGTA
The DNA here is from genome assembly GCF_002162155.2 of Triticum dicoccoides. NCBI lineage: Eukaryota > Viridiplantae > Streptophyta > Magnoliopsida > Poales > Poaceae > Triticum > Triticum dicoccoides. The sequence continues at coordinate 462,795,296 of NC_041392.1, read as the reverse complement.
CCCTCGTAGACCGGAAGCGGAAGCGTTTAGCACAACGCGGTTGATGTAGTCGTACGTCTTCACGGCCCGACCGATCAAGCACCGAAACTACGGCACCTCCGAGTTCTAGCACACGTTCAGCTCGATGACGATCCCCGGACTCTGATCCAGCAAAGTGTCGAGGATGAGTTCCGTCAGCACAACGGCGTGGTGACAATCTTGATGTTTTACTGTCGCAGGGCTTCGCCCAAGCACCGCTACAATATTATCGAGGACTATGGTGGAGGGGGGCACTGCACATGGCTAAGAGATCAATGATCAACTGTTGTGTCTATGGGGTGCCCCCTGCCCCCGTATATAAAGGAGTGGAGGAGGGGGCCGGCCAAGGAGGGTGGCGCGCCCTAGGGGGGAGTCCAACTCCCACCGGGAGTAGGACTCCCCCTTTTCCTATTAGGAGTAGGAGAGGGAAGGAAGAGGAAGGAGGGAGGAAGGAAAGGGGGGGCCGGCCCCCCTCCCAATTCGGATTGGGCTTGGGGGGGGGGGCGCCCCCTCCCTTGCTCCATTCCCCTCCTTTCCACTAAGGCCCAATAAGGCCCATATACCTCCCGGGGGGTTCCGATAACCTCCCGGTGATCCGGTATTGTCCTAATCTCACCCGGAACCCTTTCGATGTCCAAATATAGTCGTCCAATATATCGATCTTTATGTCTCGACCATTTCGAGACTCCTCGTCAAGTCCGTGATCACATCCGAAACTCCGAACAACCTTCGGTACATCAAAATATATAAACTCATAATGAAACTGTCATCGTAACGTTAAGCGTGCGGACCCTACGGGTTCGAGAACAATGTAGACATCACCGAGACACGTTTCCGGTCAATAACCAATAGCGGAACCTGGATGCTCATATTGGCTCCTATATATTCTACGAAGATCTTTCTCGGTCAGACCGCATAACAACATACGTTTGTTCCCTTTGTCATCAGTATGTTACTTGCCCGAGATTCGATCGTCGGTATCTCAATACCTAGTTCAATCTCGTTACCGGCAAGTCTCTTTACTCGTTCTGTAATACATCATCTTGCAACTAACTTATTAGTTGCATTGCTTGCAAGGCTTAAGTGATGTGCATTACCGAGAGGGCCCACAGATACCTCTCTGACAATCGGAGTGACAAATCCTAATCTCGAAATACGCCAACCCAACATGTACCTTTGGAGACACCTATAGAGCACCTTTATAATCACCCAGTTACGTTATGACGTTTGGTAGCACACAAAGTGTTCCTTCGGTAAATAGGAGTTGCATAATCTCATAGTCATAGGAACATGTATAAGTTATGAAGAAAGCAATAGCAACATACTAAACGATCGGGTGCTAAGCTAATGGAATGGGTCATGTCAATCACATCATTCTCCTAATGATGTGATCCCGTTAATAAAATGACAACTCATGTCTATGGTTAGGAGACATAACCATCTTCGATTAACGAGCTAGTCAAGTAGAGGCATACTAGTGACACTTTGTTTGTCTATGTATTCACACAAGTATTATGTTTCTGGTTAATACAATTCTAGCATGAATAATAAACATTTATCATGGTATAAGGAAATAAATAATAACTTTATTATTGCCTCTAGGGCATATTTCCTTCAGTCTCCCACTTGCACTAGAGTCAATAATCTAGTTCACATCGCCATGTGATTTAACATCAATAGTTCACATCACCATGTGATTAACACCCATAGTTCACATCGTCATGTGACCAACACCCAAAGGGTTTACTAGATTCAATAATCTAGCTAGTTCTCATCGCTATGTGATTAACGCCCAAAGAGTACTAGGGTGTGATCATGTTTTGCTTGTGAGAGAAGTTTGGTCAACAGGTCTGCCACATTCAGATCCGTAAGTATTTTGCAAATTTCTATGTCCACAGTGCTCTGCACTAAGCTACTCTAGCTAATTGCTCCCACTTTCAATATGTATCCAGATTGAGACTTTTAGTCATCTGGATCAGTGTCAAAACTTGCATCGACGTAACCCTTTACGACGAACCTTTTGTCAACTCCATACTTGAGAAACATATCCTTATTCCACTAAGGATAATTTTTTGACCAATGTCCAGTGATCTACTCCTAGATCACTATTGTACTCCCTTGCCAAACTCAGGGCAGGGTATACAATAGGTCTGGTACACAGCATGGCATACTTTATAGAACCTATGGCTGAGGCATACGGAATGACTTTCATTCTCTCTCTATCTTCTGCCGTGGTCGGGTTTTGAGTCTTACTCAACTTCACACCTTGTAACACAGGCAATAACTCCTTCTTTGACTGTTCCATTTTGAACTACTTCAAAATCTTGTCAAGGTATGTACTCATTGAAAAACTTATCAAGCGTCTTGATCTATCTCTATAGATCTTGATGCTCAATATGTAAGCAGCTTCACCGAGGTCTTTCTTTGAAAAACTCCTTTCAAACATTCCTTTATACTTTGCAGAATAATTCTACATTATCTCCGATCAACAATATGTCATTCACATATACTTATCAGAAATGCTGTAGTGCTCCCACTCACTTTCTTGTAAATACAGGCTTCACCGCAAGTCTATATAAAACTATATGCTTTGATCAACTTATCAAAGCGTATATTCCAACTCTGAGATGCTTGCACCAGTCCATAGATGGATCGCTGGAGCTTGCATATTTTGTTAGCACCTTTAGGATTGACAAAACCTTCTGGTTGCATCATATACAACTCTTCTTTAATAAATCCATTAAGGAATGCAGTTTTGTTTATCCATTTGCCAGATTTCATAAAATGCGGCAATTGCTAACATGATTCGGACAGACTTAAGCATAGATACGAGTGAGAAACTCTCATCATAGTCAACACCTTGAACTTGTCGAAAACCTTTTGCGACAATTCTAGCTTTGTAGATAGTAACACTACTATCACCGTACGTCTTCCTCTTGAAGATCCATTTATTATTTTTTATGGCTTGCTGATCATCAGGCAAGTCAACCAAAGTCCACGCTTTGTTCTCATACATGGATCCCATCTCAGATTTATGGCCTCAAGCCATTTCACGGAATCTGGGCTCATCATCGCTTCCTCATAGTTCATAGGCTCGTCATGGTCAAGTAACATGACCTCCAGAACAGGATTACCGTACCACTCTGGTGCGGATCTCACTCTGGTTTACCTACGAGGTTCGGTAGTAACTTGATCTGAAGTTACATGATCATCATCATTAGCTTCCTCACTAATTGGTGTAGTAGTCACAGGAACAGATTTCTGTGATGAACTACTTTCCAATAAGGGAGCAGGTACAGTTACCTCATCAAGTTCTACTTTCCTCCCACTCACTTCTTTCGAGAGAAACTCCTTCTCTAGAAAGGATCCATTCTCAGCAATGAATAACTTGCCTTCGGATCTGTGATCGAAGGTGTACCCAACATTTTCTATTGGGTATCCTATGAAGATGCACTACTCCGATTTGGGTTTGAGCTTATCAAGTTGAAACTTTTTCACATAAGCATTGCAACCTCAAACTTTAAGAAACGACAGCTTAGGTTTCTTGCCAAACCATAGTTCATACGGTGTCGTCTCAACGGATTTAGATGGTGCCCTATTTAATGTGAATGTAGCTGTCTCTAATGCATAACCCCAAAACGATAATGGTAAGTCGGTAAGAGACATCATAGATCGCACCATATCTAATAAAGTACGGTTACGATGTTCGGACACACCATTACACTGTAATGGTGTTCCAGGTGGCGTGAGTAGTGAAACTATTTCATATTGCTTTAACTGAAGGCCAAACTCGTAACTCAAATATTTTACTTCTGCGATCATATTGTAGATACTTTTATTTTTGTTACGATGATTATCCACTTTACTCTGAAATTCTTTGAACTTTTCAAATGTTTCAGACTTGTGTTTCATCAAGTAGATATACTCATATATGCTCAAATCATCTGTGAAGATCAGAAAATAATGATACCTGCTGCGAGCCTCAATATTCATCGGACCATATAAATCAGTATGTATGATTTCCAACAAATCTGTTGCTCGCTCCATTGTTCCGGAGAACGGAGTCTTAGTCATCTTGCCCATGAGGCATGGTTCGCAAGCATCAACTGATTCATAATCAAGTGATTCCAAAAGCCCATCAGCATGGATTTTCTTCATGCGCTTTACACCAATATAACCTAACCGACAGTGCCACAAATAAGTTGCACTATCATTATTAACTTTGCATCTTTTGGCTTCAATATTATAAAAATGTTTATCACCACGATCGAGATCCAACAAATCATTTTCATTGGGTGTATGACCATAGAAGGTTTTATTCATGTAAACAGAACAACAATTATTCTCTAACTTACATGAATAACCGTATTGCAATAAACATGATCAAATCATATTCATGCTCAACGCAAACACCAAATAACACTTAATTAGGTTCAACACTAATCCCGAAAGTATAGGGAGTGTGCGATGATGATCATATCAATCTTGGAACTACTTCCGACACACATCGTCACTTCACCCTTAACTAGTCTCTGTTCATTCTGCAACTCCCATTTCGAGTTACTACTCTTAGCAACTGAACCAGTATCAAATACTGAGGGGTTGCTACGAACACTAGTAATATACACATCAATAATCTATATATCAAATATACCTTTGTTCACTTTTCCATCCTTCTTATCCGCCAATTACTTTGGGTAGTTCCGCTTCCAGTGACCAGTCCCTTTGCAGTAGAAGCACTCAGTTTCAGGCTTAGGTCCAGACTTGGGTTTTTTCACTTGAGCAGCAACTTGCTTGCTGTTCTTCTTGAAGTTCCCCTTCCCTTTGTCCCTTTACTTGAAACTAGTGATTTTGTTTACCATCAACACTTGATTCTTTTCTTGATTTCTACCTTTGTCGATTTCAGCATCACGAAGAGCTTGGGAATCGTTTCCGTTATCCCTTGCATATTATAGTTCATCATGAAGTTCTACTAACTTGGTGATGGTGACTAGAGAATTCTGTCAATCACTATTTTATCTGGAAGATTAACTCCCACTTGATTCAAGCGATTGTAGTACCCAGACAATCTGAGCACATGCTCACTGCTTGAGCTATTCTCCTTCGTCTTTTAGCTAAAGAACTTGTTGGAGACTTCATATCTCTTAACTCGGGTATTTACTTGAAATATTAACTTTAACTCCTGGAACATCTCATATGGTCCATGACGTTCAAAACGTCTTTGAAATCCCGATTCTAAGCTGTTAAGCATGGTGCACTAAACTATCAAGTAGTCATCATATTGAGCTAGCCAAACGTTCATAATGTCTGCATCTGCTCCTGCAAGAGGTCAGTCACCTAGCGGTGCATCAAAGACATAATTCTTCTATGTAGTAATGAGGATAAACCTCGGATCATGGACCCAGTCCGCATCATTGCTACTATCATCTTTCAACTTAGTTTTCACTAGGAACACATATAAAACATAGGGAAGAAATAACGCGAGCTATTGATCTACAACATAGATATGCAAATACTATCAGGACTAAGTTCATGATAAATTAAAGTTCAATTAATCATATTACTTAATAACTCCACTTAGAAAGACATCCCTCTAATCTTCTAAGTGATCACGTGATCCAAATCAACTAAACCGTAACCGATCATCACGTGAAATGGAGTAGTTTTCAATGGTGAACATCACTATGTTGATCATATCTACTATATGATTCACGCTCGACCTTTCGGTCTCAGTGTTCCGACGCCATATCTGCATATGCTAGGCTCGTCAAGTTTAACCTGAGTATTCTGTGTGTGCAAAACTAGCTTGCACCCGTTGTAGATGGACGTAGAGCTTATCACACCCGATCATCACGTGGTGTCTGGGCAAGACGAACTTTGGCAACGGTGCATACTCAGGGAGAACACTTTTATCTTGAAATTTAGTGAGAGATCATCTTATAATGCTACCGTCAATCAAAGCAAGATAAGATGCATAAAAGATAAACATCACATGCAATCAATATAAGTGATATGATATGGCCATCATCATCTTGTGCTTGTGATCTCCATCTCCGAAGCATCGTCATGATCACCATTGTCACCGGCGCGACACCTTGATCTCCATCGTAGCATCGTTGTCGTCTCGCCAATCTTATGCTTCCACGACTATCGCTACCACTTAGTGATAAAGTAAAGCATTACAGCGCAATTGCATTGCATACAATAAAGTGACAACCATATGGCTCCTGCTAGTTGCTGATAACTCGGTTACAAAACATGATCATCTCATACAATAAAATTTAGCATCATGTCTTGACCATATCACATCACAACATGCCCTGCAAAAACAAGTTAGACGTCCTCTACTTTGTTGTTGCAAGTTTTACGTGGCTGCTATGGGCTTAGCAAGAACCGTTCTTACCTATGCATCAAAACCACAACGATAGTTTGTCAAGTTGGTGCTGTTTTAACCTTCGCAAGGACCGGGCGGAGCCACACTCGGTTCAACTAAAGTTGGAGAAACTGACACCCACCAGCCACCTGTGTGCAAAGCACGTCGGTAGAACCAGTCTCGCGTAAGCGTACGCGTAATGTCGGCCCGGGCCGCTTCATCCAACAATACCGCCGAACCAAAGTATGACATGCTGGTAAGCAGTATGACTTATATCGCCCACAACTCACTTGTGTTCTACTCGTGCACAACATCAATGCATAAAACCTAGGCTCGGATGCCACTATTGGGGAATGTAGTAAATTCAAAAAATTTCCTACGCACACGCAAGATCATGGTGATGCATAGCAACGAGAGGGGAGAGTGTTGTCTACGTACCCTCGTAGACTGGAAGCAGAAGCGTTTAGCACAACGCGGTTGATGTAGTCATACGTCTTCACGGCCCGACCGATCAAGCACCGAAACTACGGCACCTCCGAGTTCTAGCACACGTTCAGCTCGATGACGATCCCCGGACTCCGATCCAGCAAAGTGTCGGGGATGAGTTCCGTCAGCACGACGGCGTGGTGACGATCTTGATGTTTTACCCTCGCAGGGCTTCGCCTAAGCACCGCTACAATATTATCAAGGACTATGGTGGAGGGGGGCACCGCACACGGCTAAGAGATCAATGATCAACTGTTGTGTCTATGGGGTGCCCCCTGCCCCCGTATATAAAGGAGTGGAGGAGGGGGCTGGCCAAGGAGGGTGGCGCGCCCTAGGGGGGAGTCCAACTCCCACCGGGAGTGGGACTCCCCCTTTTCCTATTAGGAGTAGGAGAGGGAAGGAAGAGGAAGGAGGGAGGAAGGAAAGGGGGTGGGGGCTGGGCCCCCTCCCAATTCGGATTGGGCTTGGGGGGGGGGGCGCCCCCTCCCTTGCTCCTTTCCCCTCCTTTCCACTAAGGCCCAATAAGGCCCATATACCTCCCGGGGGGTTCCGATAACCTCCCGGTGATCCGGTATTGTCCTAATCTCACCCGGAACCCTTCCGGTGTCCAAATATAGCCGTCCAATATATCGATCTTTATGTATCGACCATTTCGAGACTCCTCGTCAAGTCCGTGATCACATCCAGGACTCCGAACAACCTTCAGTACATCAAAATATATAAACTCATAATGAAACTGTCATCGTAACGTTAAGCGTGCGGACCCTACGGGTTCGAGAACAATGTAGAGATGACCGAGACACGTCTCCGGTCAATAACCAATAGCGGAACCTGGATGCTCATATTGGCTCCTACATATTCTATGAAGATCTTTATCGGTCAGACCGCATAACAACATACGTTTGTTCCCTTTGTCATCGGTATGTTACTTTCCCAAGATTCGATCGTCCGTATCTCAATACCTAGTTCAATCTCGTTACCGGCAAGTCTCTTTACTCGTTTTTTAATACATCATCTTGCAACTAACTTATTAGTTGCATTGCTTGCAAGGTTTAAGTGATGTGCATTACCGAGAGGGCCCAGAGATACCTCTCCAACAATCGGAGTGACAAATCCTAATCTCGAAATACACCAACCCAACATGTACCTTTGGAGACACCTGTAGAGCACCTTTATAATCACCCAGTTACGTTGTGACGTTTGGTAGCACACAAAGTGTTCCTCCGGTAAACTGGAGTTGCATAATCTCATAGTCATAGTAACATGTATAAGTTATGAAGAAAGCAATAGCAACATACTAAACGATCGGGTGCTAAGCTAATGGAATGGGTCATGTCAATCACATCATTCTCCTAATGATGTGATCCCATTAATCAAATGACAACTCATGTCTATGGTTAGGAAACATAACCATCTTCGATTAATGAGCTAGTCAAGTAGAGGCATACTAGTGACACTTTGTTTGTCTATGTATTCACACAAGTATTATGTTTCCGGTTAATACAATTCTAGCATGAATAATAAACATTTATCATGATATAAGGAAATAAATAATAACTTTATTATTGCCTCTAGGGCATATTTCCTTCAATAGTTTTCCTTTTTGAGTGAAGCAATAATCCCTAAAGTATTCACGTTGATCCAACGTGTCTCCCATTATATAATTGAATGGGGTTTTCTTCGGATTATCAAAGTAGTATATAATATCTTTCACATAATGAGCATCGAGGGTTTTAGGAGGTTCCCCATCTCCATGAGTAGCAAGTAAACCTATTTTTTTGGTATTTCATGTTCCATATCCATAACTAAAGATAGAGAACAACTTAGAACATCAAATAAAAATTTCTTAGTGATAAAGCAAACAAGCACACACGAGAATATTCACCCCACGCTATTGCTCCCCGGCAACGACGCTAGAAAAAGGTATTGATAACCCACAAGTATAGGGGATCAATTGTAGCCTCTTTTGATAAGTAAGAGTGTCGAACCCAAAGAGGAGCTAAAGGTAGAACAAATATTCCTCAAGATCTATCGACCACCGATACAACTCTACGCACGCTTAACATTCGCTTTACCTAGAACAAGTATGAAACTAGAAGTACTTTGTAGGTGTTTTTGGATAGGTTTGCAAGATAATAAAGAGCGTGTAAATAAAAATTAGGGGCTGTTTAGATAAATACACAACTAAGTTAGTTTCAGTAGAGAGCTTGTTGTCACACAAGAAAGTTATTTGTCCCTAGGCAATTGATAACTAGACCGGTAATCATTATTGCAATTTTGTTTGAGGGAGAGGCATAAGATAACATACTTTCTCTTCTTGGATCATATGCACTTATGATTGGAACTCTAGCAAGCATCCACAACTACTAAACATAATTAAGGTAAAACCCAACCATAACATTATAAGGCATCAAGTCCTCTTTATTCCCATACGCAAATAACCTACTTACTCGGGTCTGTGTTTCTATCACTCACGCCACCCACCATAAGAAAATCATGAACATATTGCAAACCCTACAGTGGGGATCCCTCACGCTTGCGCGATACGGAGAGCACCATAGGACAACACCAATAATAAAACATTCAACTCAAACCAATCACGATCATCAATTAACCCACAGGACAAAACAGATCTACTCAAACATCATAGGATAGCCATACATCATTAGGAAATAATATATAGTGTTGATCACCATGTTTAAGTAGAGATTACAACGGGTAAAAGAGGAGTTACACCGCTGCATAGAGGGGGGAAGAGTTGGTGATGATGGCGGTGAAGTTGTTGGTGTAGATTGCGGTGATGATGATGGCCCCGACGGTGTTCCGGCGCCACCGGAAGAGAGGGGGAGAGAGCCCCCCTTCTTCTTCTTCCTTGACCTTCTCTAGATGGGAGAAGGGTTTCCCCTCTGGCCCTTGGTCTCCATGGCATGGGAGGGGCGAGAGCCCCTCCGAGATTGGATCTCTCTCTCTCTCTCTCTCTCTGTTTCTGTGTTCCTAGGTTCTGCCCTTTCACCGTTGTTTATATTCCCGGAGATCCGTAACTCCGATTGGGCTTAATTTTGGACATGATATTTATCTGGATATTGGCTTTCTTGCGGCGAAAGAAGGGCACCAACCGCCTTACGGGGTGGCCACAAGGGCCCAGGGCGCGCCTGACCCCCTAGGGTGCGCCCCCTGCCTCGTGGCCCCCTCGAGCATCATCTCGCGTTGATTCTTCTTCCCAAAAATCAAATATATTCCCCAAAAAAATCTCCGTCAGTTTTCATCCCGTTTGGACTCCGTTTGATATGGATTTTCTGTGAAACAAAAAACATGCAACAAACAGGAACTGACACTGGGCACTGGATCAATACGTTAGTCCCCAAAAATAGTATAAAAAGTTGCCAAAAGTATATGAAAGTTGTATAATATTGGCATGGCACAATCAAAAATAATAGATACGACGGAGACGTATCACGGCGCGGGCGGCGCGACAGCTTCGGGCAGCGGCTTGGGCGGCTTGGGGAGGAGAGGGGGGCGGCGCGCTATTTAAGAGGGAGGGGGGGCAAGGCCGGCTTGGGCAAGGGGCGGCGGGCGGCATGGCCGGCTCGGACTCCGCCGGAGTCCGACGTGGTTACGGCGGGGCGCGGGGAAGGCGGTGGCGGTGGCTGGGCCGACCCAGTGGCACGCGGATTTTTTTTATAATTTCGCTGCAAAGGAAACATACAAAATAAGAATAAATAAAAATCCTAAAATTCCAAAAGTAGTTTTCACGTTCCTCTCCTAATATTTAGGACAACGTGAACATTTTGCTTGGCTAAAATGAATTTTTTAACCTAATTTAATAAAAATCTCAAATATAATTCAAATAAATATATATTTTTATTCAAAATTAAATTTCCATTATTTCCTCTGTTTTGACGAAGTCATATTATCTTCTCTCATTATTTTATTTATTTTGAAATGACTGGAAAAATGATTTCAAATAAAAATCACTTTGATCCAATTACCAAATTTGAAAATTCAAAAATGAATTTTTATGAAAACCTCCCACTCTCTCGATTGGTCCTTGAGTTGCTTAAGGTCTCTAGGATCAAAATGTCCAAATAAAACCAAATTCAAAATGCACAAACATGAATGCATATGATGACCTAATGATTAACATCCAAATTAAATATTGGGATGTTACATCCCTTGAAGAGGAAAGGGTAATGCAGCAAAGTAGAGATAAGTATTTCCCTCAGTTTGAGAACCAAGGTATCAATCCAGTAGGAGACAACGCACAAGTCACTGAATACCTGCAGAAACAAACAAACAACTTGCACCCAACACGATAAAGGGGTTGTCAATCCCTTCACGTTTACTTGCAAAAGTGAGATCTGACAGAGATAGATAAACGATAAAGTAAATATTTTTAGTATTTTTGGTTTATAGATCGCAAAGTAAAAGGTTGCAAAAAGAGTAGATCGGAAACTAAAATTATACATCGGAAACTTGTATGTTGGAAAATAGACCCGGGATGTAACTTGCCATATTTGTACTCCGACTCTTGCCATTTTTGGCTTTAAGTTATGTGATTCCCTTCGTGGTTGGATTTTTGTCTTCATTTTGCTTTTTGCTCATGTCTTGCATTCCATATCATGCCATCATGTGCATCTCATTTGCATACATGTTCGTCTCATGCATCCGAGCATTTTCCCCGTTGTCCGTTTTGCAATCTGACACTCCCACGTGCACCAGCATCCCCCTTTTGTCTCTTTTCGTGTGCGGGTGTTAAACATTCTCGGAATGAACCGAGATTTGCCAAGTGGCCTTGGTACACTATCGGTAGACCGCCTGTCAAATTTCGTGTCATTTGGAGTCAGTTTGATACTCCAACGGTTAACCGGGGAACCGCAAAGGCCTCATGTGTGTTGCAGCCCAACACCCCTCCAAAACAGCCAAATAACCCTTCCAAACCACTCCCATGTCCTCCGCTGTCGGATCACGATCGCGTGGGCGAAAACTTCACCCCATTTGGACACTCCTACCTCCTCCTAGCTATAAATATGTGACCCCTCTGTTTTCGCGCAGATGAAACCCTAATTTTCATCCCCCGCCGCCACCGGACGTGTCCCCCCTTGCCGGACAAAAATCGCCACCTGGCCCAGGGCAGGCCCGCGCCGCGTGCCCCGGGCCCGAGCACCCCCGCCGCGTGCCCCGGGCCCGAGCGCCCTCGCCGCCTCCTCGTTTCCCCGCGCCGCCCGCAGAGTCGCCCCGCTGCCTGGAGTCCGCGCCCGCCACCGCCCGGCAAGCTTCGCCACCGTCGCGTGGCGCCCGCGCCCGCCGCCGCCCGGGAACCTCAAGTCCCCGCAAGCTCCCCCGCCGCCTCGCTCCGCTTCGCCGCGCCGGATCCGCCACCCCAGCATGCCGGCGACGTCCTCCACTAGCTCCGGCTACTGTCCTCCCCACCTCCGACGAGTTCTCCGGCGATCCTCGGCATCCGTGCTCAAACCGTAGATCTAGTTTTTGAGAGGTTGATTTCCTCTAAGTCTTTTCCCCCTAACTTTTTATGCCTCTGTTCATCATGTCATAACTCTGTGACCGTAGCTCCTTTTCATGCGCATGATATATCAAAATGTTCATTGGGAGATGCTCTCCATTTCATTACATTGTGGCATGCTTGTTTGAGTCAATCTTGATGCCCAAATCACTGATGCAAGAGTGCTATAAAATGTTTACTCCTGTTACTTATCAGAGTACGGGGATTTGTCATTTTTGTCACATTTGTTGTGTGCATCATATGGGCATGCGCTCTACATGTGTTTTGAACCATGCCATGCCATCTTTACAGGGGTGCTTGCCATGTATTGTTGTGATCAATGGGGTGACTAGCACAAGCATGCAAAGTAGCCTTTGTGATATTGCTGATTCCAAGGACTTAGGATTTTGCTAAGTCCTTGTTCTGCAGTTATTTTTATGCCATGTAAACATGATGCTACAGTGAGATCCATGCTTGTTTTGAGTTGCTTCAGTAAGGATGTTTCGAACAGATGGTTATGATCTATCCATCCATGCTCCTGTTTGCATTGATGGAGTGCCCTAGCATGTCTTAATCTTGCTCTACTTTTGCTATAAAATGTTCCTGGCAGATTGTTTACATGTTAATCAATTTTGCCATGGTTGTTGTAGTTGATCCATGCATGTATGAACTTTCTCTTTCCATGGTTATCTTCATGAACATGTCTTCTTGCTGATGCTATGCTTATATTGTCATGCAATGCCTTGTGGTGAGTGATTTGAGATCACAAAGATGCCTTCATATGCTGTTTATGCCATGCTCAGTTTTCTGCTAAGTCTGAAACTGTTAATAAAACTTGCTATGTTTACATGGGTGCCATCATATCTTCTATGCCTTTTTGGCTCATGGTCAGTAAGGGACTTTTGTTCTATGCATTTAGTAGATTCATACCATGCCTTTGTTTGCTATGATATGTTCCTGTAGCATGTTGTTTGCTTGCTCTAAACATTGCTTCCTGATGTTATTTCTGGCATGTTAGTATTTTCACTAAGTCTATGAAGCTGATATCTTTTGCACTTTTGCCATGCTTCTTTGAACCTTCCCTTTTCTGATTTAGCCGTATCTCAGTGTTCATGTTTTGTCAAGTATCTTGAGTACATCACTGCCATATGCTTTGTGGCTATGTTGGAGTGCAGTAGCTTAGTTTCTTGTTGCATTCTAGATGGCATCATGCTATTAATCGCAGAATGGTGCCATTCTTGTTTTGCTTGCCTTTTGCAAACCATGCATCCGATTACGGTGATCTTTATATCGATTTCGACCGAAATCATCTCATCTTTCCAGCGGCACCACACTTGGTTTGCCAAGTTGATGCTTTTTTCATCCTTTTCCTTCCGGAGCACGCATATGCATTGCATATCACATCGCGCATGTCATGCCATGTTTTGCATCATGTTGCTTGTGCATTGCACCGTGGTTGATTGCTGTTCCTTTGCTTGTGTTCTTGCCTTGGGTAGAGCCGGGAGACGAGTACGTGATCGAGGAACCTATTGAGTGCGCTAATGAGGATCAAGATTTTGTGAACTCTGAGAACTTTGCAGGAAGATGACCATACCCTCGAAATCACTTCTATCTTTGCTTGCTAGTTGCTCGCTCTATTGCTATGCCGCGATACCTACCACTTGCTATATCATGCCTCCCATATTGCCATGTCAAGCAGCTAACCCACCTTTCCTATTAAACCATTGTTTGGCTATGTTACCGCTTTGCTCAGCCCCTCTTATAGCGTTGCTAGTTGCAGGTGAAGATGAAGGTTGTTCCTTGTTGGAACATGGATATTGTTGGGATATCATTATTATATCTTATTTACTTTAATGCATCTATACACTTGGTAAAGGGTGGAAGGCTCGGCCTTATGCCTGGTGTTTTGTTCCACTCTTGCCTCCCTAGTTTCCGTCATACCGGTGTTATGTTCCTTGATTTTGCATTCCTTACGCGGTTGGGTGTTATGGGAACCCCTTGACAGTTCACTTTGAATAAAACTCCTCTAGCGAGGCCCAACCTTGGTTCTACCATTTGCCACCTAAGCCTTTTACCCTTGGGTTCTGTGGACTCAAGGGTCATCTTTATTTTAAACCCCCGGGTCAGTGCTCCTTTGAGTGTTGGTCCAACTTGTCAGCCACCGATTGCCACCAGGGGCAACTCTGGGCTGGCCTACCGGAAGTTTGGACAATCCAGTGTGCCCTGAGAACGAGATATATGCATCCCCTATCAGGATTTTTTGGCACATTCAGGCGGCTTTGCTGGTCTTGTTTTACCATTGTCGAAAAGTCTTGTAACCGGGATTTCGAGTCTGATCGGGTCTTCCTGGGAGAAGGAATATTGTCGGTGTCAAAACCGGCGGATCTCGGGTAGGGGGTCCTGAACTGTGCGTCTAGGCCGGATGGTAACAGGAGGCAGGGGACACGATGTTTTACCCAGGTTCGGGCCCTCTTGATGGAGGTAAAACCCTACGTCCTGCTTGATTAATATTGATGATATGGGTAGTACAAGAGTAGATCTACCACGAGATCAAAGAGGCCAAACCCTAGAAGCTAGCCTATGGTATGATTGTATGTTGTGATTGTTGTCCTACGGACTAAAACCCTTCGGTTTATATAGACACCGGAGAGGGTTAGGGTTACAAAAGGTCGGTTACAAAGGAGGAGATATCCATATTCGTATTGCCTAGCTTGCCTTCCACGCCAAGTAGAGTCCCATCCGGACACGAGACGAAGTCTTCAATCTTGTATATTCATAGTCTAATAGTCCGGCCAATGGATATAGTCCGGCTATCCGGAGACCCCCTAATCTAGGACTCCCTCAGTAGCCCCCGAACCAGGCTTCAATGACGATGAGTCCGGCGCGCAGTATTGTCTTCGACATTGCAAGGCGGGTTCCTCTCTGAATTCTGTGTACCTGTCGAAATAGTGTCCGGTTTCTTGTGAATGTTGCACTCCTTGGCTTCCACGTCCAATAATGGCCACTTTCCACGTGTCGAGAGAATGTGAAGAGCCAGGGTGTTTTCACATTTACCCCCCTAGCTGTGTGAATGAGCCTCCTATTAAAAAGACGAGGATTCAGATCCAAATCACACCATCCTCCCTTGGCGAGCCTTCATCGGAGCGCACCTGACAGAGATCCATTCCATCATGGCCGGTCGACGCAGCTCCTCCTCTCGCTCCCCTAACTCCAAGCCTGGAGATTGGGAGAGATGTTCCGTCCCACACAGCAAATTAGTCATGCTTCAGGCCAAGGGATTTCTTCCCCCAGCGTACATGGTCCTGGTTTGAGCCAGGCTTGCCACCTATAATGGCGGAGAGCAAGCGGAGAGCCTTCCCAATCCCTCCAAGGGAGAGCGGGTATGCCTTGTCCCTTATTTGGTAAGAGGGCTCAGATTCCCAATTCATCCGTTTCTCCGGGGGCTCCTGGAGTTCTAAGGCCTCCAGTTGCACAACCTTACGCCTGCCTCCATGCTGCATATCACGGGATTCGTAGCCCTTTGCGAGTTGTTTTAGGGCTGTGAGGCTCATTTCGCTCTGTGGATTTTCTATGTACAATCCTTCGAGCTGGGTAAGCGGAGACTTTTTCTCCCCCATCCGTTTCATATTTCCGTAGTTAAGTATTCAGTCTAGCGATTTCTACGCAGGAACTATGCCAGGCCGTAAGGGAGATAAACAACCCCCCTCCACAACCCGAGGACCCTGGACGGTCCCTCAACCCGGCCTCCCAGAAGGATCCAGACATATCTGTGGAGCTGATCGATGGGGTGTTTTACCAATTGAGCAATGATAATGCTTTGGTGACCATTACGGCCGATTACCCTGGGCTAGTTCCAGCCTCACAGGTGACTGAGACCGAAGTCCCAGCACTTCAAAAAGGGATCTGTCCTTGCGTGTTTTTGATTGCCGTATAACAGCCGTGTTTTGTAGGGGAGGTCCTCGAGGCAGAAGGCCGAGCCTGCGGCGACTGGCCAACAAGGGGCCGCAAGGCCAGGTAGGCTGAAAAGACCCGCAGTCCGATTGAGACACCGGCGCAGCGGTACGGCGCGCCGTCTTTATTGCAAGACATTATTCTCAGAGGCATATTAACGCCCAAGCCTTCTTTTCAGGAAAAAGAGCGCTCGCCGGACTATACCCGGAGAGGCTACCAATCGCGCCTCCAGAAGCCATGCTCCAAGGCCGGATTCGGAGGCGGGAACGAATATGAGGCGTGCGCCGGGTGCTCCTCTGACAGAGGATGCGGATAAACTGTTCGCCACCAATTCCGAGGTGGAAAGTGCCATGAACCATAGGCGTCGACGGACTGTTCTTCGTGACGCTTGTTTCTCCCAAGAGGCATTGGATGCCTTCAACTCGGGAGACACGCACCTCCGTGCCGCTCAAAATGGTCTAGCCAGAGCCACGGAGCAGTATGTAAAAGACATACGGGTGAGAAAATTTGGTGATTATATGTATCAGTAGCCGCTGAGACTTGAAACAGTTAGGATAACTGATTTAAGGATCATTTGTTATGCAGGTTCTTACAGAAAAGAATACTCAACTTTCCCAGGAGCTGGAAGAGTGCAAAGCCCAACTTCTGGCCGCACTGGCCGCAGCAGGGGAGCCCAAAGAGACCCCCCTCTGGTAACATATCCTTCGAATGATAAGTATCATATAGAATGCGGCGTATATGCAGATCTGACGATAAAATTGCAGATGACGCTGGAGTAAATCCGGATAAGCAATAGCTCCTACGCCAGCTGAAGACCGGTGAGAGCGTGCTTACGAGGGTGAGGCAAGAGAAAAATGATCTCCTAGATGCCAACGCCAAGCTGGGCGTGGAACTACAAGCTGTTCGTGCCCAACTGTCGGACTCTGTTAAGGAAAATCGGCGGCTTCGACGCGGCATATTTAGTAAGTGCTTGAACGAACTTTGAAAAGGAGTTCGGCGAGGAAGCTGGCTGACAGGGTTATGTCTGTAGGTATGCTAACAGGTCGTCTTGCCGAGGAAATGCCCGGTTCAATGGGTGACCTTCTTCCCGAGCTCTCACAGCTGCACGAACGAGTTCGGCAGGTGATGCAAGGCGTCGCCCAGGCCTTGTGGCCATCCGTCTCCATACCCGAAGGCCTTGGAGAGCTTGCAGAAAAGCTAAAGGGAGCGCAGCGGCGCTTCCGATAATGGAAGATATCGGCCTGCCGTCAGGGCGCCAGGGAAGCCTGGGCAATGGTGAAGACACGATACACCAAGGCTGACACAAACCATATGGCCAAAGTCTGACCTGTGGGGCCCGATGGGAAGGAGATCCCTGTGAGCTTAGTGTACGGTCAAGTAGAATTGGCTGCAAAGTATTCAAACAGGACTATAGACTAGACAGCCTATTGGATGGTATTGAAGAGGAATTAAACCAGTCAAATTGTCTATGTAATTTTGAAGTGACATGTATAATGCCTTCTAGCCGGATTGTAGATCGTTTGTTGTGGAGGACCTTTTCGCTTCGACCTCAGGACCCGACGGTCCGGAGTGTATCCGAATACCCTCTCGGTTATGTAAGAACCGGGGCATGCGTGGAGACCAGGCATAGGGGTCATTAGTGCTTTATCAGACAAGTGCCCAACTAGTTATGTTATATTACATGGGTAGTAAGAAACATCTTCCAGGGAGAATAGTTCCGTTAAGGGTTCCTTTCCCTGGGTAAGCGTGCCTAACGTGCATGTCTGGACAGCGACAAGAAGCGCAGAAAAAGCATCTGGGGGCAGATATGGATAATAAATAAAAGTCATCTTTTGTTCACCAACCGAATATTGCCTTAAGAACGCTAGCTTTCGGCTTCACCCAGTCTGAGGTACACGTCTGGCTGACCCGGCGGTAACAATCGCAGAGGTGCTCCCCTTATGCCCTAGCCAAATTAATGGGAACGTAGGGCATAAATACAAGAGCGAGGCAACCCATCTTGGCCAAAACTTAAGTCATATCGATGCATATAATGGTGAAAAAGGTACATGCGGAAGTATAACACATGTGTTGGGCGTGAGGCCCAGGTAAATAATTTAAGCTTCTGTGAAAGAAGCCCCCAGGTATGAAGAGTGCGGCTAGTGCATCTGTAATGTATGAGTGAGGCACAAGGTGACCCTTGAAGGCCTAGAGAAATAAAAGAAAGAAAGGGAAACAAGACAGATGATGCATATGCAGAAAATGGACAAAGGGAGGGGACTAACATAAAGTCCGGTGCTAGGCGTAGAATCTTCGAAGCCTGGCTGCGTTCCATGGGTTTGGCTCGGGTCGACCAGTCGATGCATCCCGCAGTCGGTACGCTCCACCGGTCAGAACTTGGTCGATAATGAAGGGACCTTCCCATTTGGGCTCGAGCATGTTCTTTTTCTTATCCGGCAGTCGTAGAACTAGTTCGCCAACGTTATAAGTTTTGGCCCGTACTTCTCTGCTTTGGTATCTGCGAGCCTGTTGCTGGTGAAATGCGAAACGGGCTTTGGCTACGTCGCGCTCTTCCTCCAAGGTGTCCAGACTGTCCTGCCGATCGAGCTCGGCTTCTCTTTCTTCGTACATGCGCACTCGACGTGAGTCATGAATTATGTGACAGGGCAGGACTGCCTCTGCGCCGTACACCATAAAAAACGGTGTATATCCGGTACTATGATTCGGCGTAGTCCGCAGCCCCCAGAGTACGGAGTCGAGCTCCTCTACCCAGTGCGTGTCAGACTCCGTTAAGGAGCGCACTAATCTGGGGTTAATGGCGCTCATTATAAGACCATTTGCTCGTTCGACTTGACCGTTGGTTTGTGGGTGATAGACTAAAGCATAATCGAGTTTGATGCCCATTTTGCTGCACTAGAGTTTTACCTCGTCGGCCGTGAAGTTCGTGCCATTGTCAGTGATGATGCTGTGGGGGACGCCGTAACGGTGACAACCCCGGATATGAAATCTATCACCGGTCCGGATTCGGCTATTTTAACCGGTTTAGCCTCTATCCATTTAGTGAATTTATCCACCATGACCAATAAGTATTTTTTCTTGTGGGTTCCCCCTTTAAGGGGTCCAACCATGTCAAGCCCCCAGATCATGAAGGGCCATGTAATGGGGATTGTTTGGAGGGCGGTGGGTGGCATGTGGCTTTGATTTGCAAAGAGCTAGCAACCGACGCAACATTGGACCAAGTCCTGTGCATCTGCCCGGGCCGTTGGCCAGTAGAATCCTGTATGGAAGGCCTTTCTTACAAGAGCCCGGGCTGCGGCGTGATGACCGCCGAGTCCAGCGTGAATTTCTGCCAAAAGGTTCCGCCCTTCCTCTTCGGAGATGCACCTTTGAAGGACTCCGGTAGCGCTTTTTTTGTACAATTGTCCCTCATGGACCCTGTAGGCCTTGGATCGCCGCACTATGCAGCGTGCCTCATTTTGGTCCTCCGGAAGTTCCTGTCTAGTTAGGTAGGCCAGGAATGGTTCTGTCCACGGGGCAATAATGGCCATTATTTCGTGGGCTGAATGTGTTATTTCGGTGACGGAGCCTCCAATTGTGTCAGAGAGTTCGGTATCGGGTATTTTGGCCGGGTCCGGACTGTTGTTACCGGTGTCCCCTTCCCATGCTACGGATGGCTTGAAGAGGCTTTCCAGAAATATGTTGGGAGGGACCGCGTCGCGTTTTGTGCCGATGCAGGCGAGGATATCCGCCGCCTGATTGTTTTCCCGAGCCACATGGTGTAATTCGAGCCCCTCAAACCGAGCTGACATTTTCAGGACGACATTGCGATAAGCTGCCATTTTTGGATCCTTGGCATCAAAGTGTCCATTTATTTGGGATATCGCGAGGTTCGAATCCCCACGCACCTCTAGCCGTTGAATGGCCATGGATACTGCCATCCGGAGACCATGTAGAAGGGCCTCATATTCGGCTGCGTTGTTGGAGTCCGTATACATTATCTGTAGTACGTATTTAACGGTATCTCCTGTTGGGGATGTCAAAACGACGCCAGCCCCCAGACCAGCCAACATTTTGGAGCCGTCGAAGTGCATGATCCAGTTTGAATATGTGCCGTACTGTTTAGGGAGTTCGGCTTCCGTCCACTCAGTGACGAAGTCAGCCAAAGCTTGCGACTTAATAGCTCGCCGTGGCTTCTAAGTTATGTCGAATGGGAGGAGCTCAATGGCCCATTTGGCAATCCGGCCCGTCGCGTCGCAGTTGTTTATAATATCGTTAGGTGGTACTTCCGAGGCTACCGTTATCGAACACTCTTGAAAGTAGTGTCGCAGCTTCCGGGATGCCATAAATACTGCGTATGCTATCTTTTGATAATGCGGGTACCATGATTTGAATGGAGTAAGGACAGTGGACACATAATAAACTGGCATTTGAAGGGGGAATTTGTGTCCGTCCACTTCTCGCTCGATGATGAGCACTGCGCTTACTACTTGATGAGTTGCCGCAATGTATAATAGCATTGGTTCGCCAATGTTTGGCGCGGCCAGGACTGGGTTTGTTGCCAATATGGCTTTTATTTCGTTGAGTCCGGCCGTGGCGGCATCCGTCCACTCGAAGTGTTCGGTGTGCCGGAGGAGGCAATAAAGGGGTAATGCCTTTTCTCCCAAGCGGGAGATAAAGCGGCTTAGAGACGCCACGCATCCAGTCAATTTTTGTATTTGTTTGATGTCTGTTGGGGTAGCCAACTGTGACAATGCTCGGATATTGGCCGGATTAGCTTCAATACCTCTACTGGAGACAATGAATCCCAGGAGCTTTCCGGCTGGTACGCCGAAAATGCATTTTTCCAGATTGAGCTTGATGTCATATGTTCGGAGGTTGTCGGATGTGAGCCTCAAGTCATCTACTAGAGTTTCGACATGCTTGGATTTAATGACCACGTCATCTACGTATGCCTCCACTGTTTTGCCGATCTGGTTTGCCAGACATGTCTGAATCATGCGCTGATATGTTGCACCGGCGTTTTTGAGCCCGAAGGGCATTGTGTTGAAGCAGAATGGGCCGTATGGTGTGATGAATGCCGTTGCGGCATGGTCTGGCTCTGCCATTTTAGTTTGATGGTAGCCGGAGTATGCGTCGAGGAAACACAATGGTTCGTGTCCTGCGGTAGCATCGATGATTTGATCGATGCGGGGGAGGGGGAAGGGATCCTTTGGGCAGGCCTTGTTAAGGTCCTTAAAATCGACGCACAAACACCAGGATTTGTCCTTCTTTGGTACCATCACCAGGTTTGCTAGCCAGTCCGGATGTTTTATGTCTCTGATGAATCCGGCCTCCAATAGCTTGGCTAGTTTCTCTCCCATGGCTTGTCTCTTAGGTTCGGAGAAACATCGAAGAGCCTGCTTGACTGGCTTGAATCCTTTGAGGATATTTAGGCTGTGCTCAGCCAGCCTGCGTGGGATTCCTGGCATGTCTGAAGGGTGCCAGGCAAAAATGTCCCAGTTCTCGCGTAGGAACTCTCGCAGTGCAGCGTTGACATCAGGGTTTAATTGTGCCCCGATGGAAGCTGTTTTTGTAGGGTCCTTTGGATGGACTTGGAATTTGACTATTTCGTCCGCCGATTTAAAGGAGGTGGACTTGGATCTTTTATCGAGTATCACATCGTCCCTATTCATCATCCCTAGAAGCTAGCCTATGGTATGATTGTATGTTGTGATTGTTGTCCTACGGACTAAAACCCTTCGGTTTATATAGACACCGGAGAGGGTTAGGGTTACACAAGGTCGGTTACAAAGGAGGAGATATCCATATTCGTATTGCCTAGCTTGCCTTCCACGCCAAGTAGAGTCCCATCCGGACACGAGATGAAGTCTTCAATCTTGTATCTTCATAGTCTAACAGTCTGGCCAATGGATATAGTCCGGCTATCCGGAGACCCCCTAATCCAGGACTCCCTCAAATATCCTTTGTTGACCGTGAGAGCTTGTGATGGGCTAAGTTGGGACACCCCTGCAGGGTTTTGAACTTTTGAAAGCTATGCCCGCAGTTATGGGTAGATAGGAATTTGTTAATATCCGGTTGTAGAGAACCTTGACACTTATCTTAATTAAAATGAATTAACCGCGTGTGTAGCCGTGATGGTCTCTTTTCGGCGGAGTTCGGGAAGAGAACACGGTCTCGTGTTATGCTTGAACGTAAGTAGCTTCAGGATCACTTCTTGATCACTATTAGCTTCTCGACCGTGCTTTGCTTCTCTTCTCGCTCTCATTTGTGTAAGTTAGCCACCATATATTCTTAGTGCTTTGCTGCAGCTCCACCTCACTACCCCTTTCCTACCTTAAGCTTAAATAGTCTTGATCACGAGGGTGTGAGATTGCTGAGTCCCCGTGACTCACAGATACTTCCAAACAGATGTAGGTGCCGATGATGCTAGTGCATGGGATGCTACCAAACTCAAGTGGGAGCTTGACGAAGTTTCGGGTCGTTACTATGTTTCTTTTCCGAATGATCAATAGAGGAGCCCAGTTGGGGCGATCGGGGATCTAGCATTTGGGGTTGTTTTTCTTTATTTTGGTTCCGTAATCGGACCTTTGATTATATCTTGGATGATGTATGGATATTTATGTATTGTGTGAAGTGGCTATTGTAAGACAACTCTTTATCCCTTTCTTATTCAGTACATGGGATGTGTAAAGATTACCCCTCTTGCGACGTGCCTACCATGCGGCTATGCCTCTAAGTCGTGCCCCGACACGTGGGAGATATAGCCGCATTGTGGGTGTTACAAGTTGGTAGTTAGAGCCTTCCCCGACTTAGGAGCCCCCTGCTTGATCGAATCACTGACGTTGTTGAGTCTAGAAAAAAATGTTTTGAGTCTTAGCATTATATATATCGGAGAGTAGGATTCTTTTTACTCCTCAGTCCCTTCGTCGCTCTGGTGAGGCCTGCTGACGTAGAGTTTTGACTCTTCTCTCCTCAAATTTCATGAATTTTTTTAGGATCACGTGGGTATCTTGGAATTGTTCCGATGGTTTTGTGACGAGAACATTGTTCTTGTTGCCTCCTGACATTTAGGGGTTGTGGCAGTGTCCCGGGGAGTTGAGCTCCGAGGTGTTGTCATCAAAATTTTATCGTTGCAGTTCTGGAATGCCTGAGTTCGCCGACATCGAAAATCTCTTTTATGCAGTTGTTGGTGAGATAACCTCGACGCCACCCAGTACTGGGGCGGGAGTTCAGGATTATTGCCATAACTCGTATAATGGATGCTTTTCGAAGGTTGAGGTAAATGATTTCTGAAAGTTTCTTGGTTATGTGTTGAAGGATGGATACACCTAGATGTAGGATTTGCTAGTTTTGGGTGAGATATTATGCTTCCCCTATATCCCCAACACCTGATTGCATAACCAGAAAGTTTCGGGAGTTTCATAGGTGGGAATTCAAGTAGCTCTAGTATTTCTTCCCGCAGATATTTGGTTTGTGATTGGGTAATCCTTACCACTTATTTGTTCATATCCGTACCTTGTTGCTTTATTCATCTACCTTTATCTAAGTGGCTTCTCAATTTATGGAAGTGTGATGATTTACTTTGGAATTCATTCGTTCATCCTTATTCGAATGTTAAGGCTATATGTTGCAATTTTGATTCATTGATTCAGCTTGAATATATGTCTTTCAAGATGCTAACGGATGTCAACCTCTTCAGGATGGCTCCAACGCGTCAGAATTCGAACCCTCCGCCACCACCTCCACCTCCGGAGGCATGGCAAGCTGTCATGGCAGCTACCAACACCAACACTCAGATGCTTTTGCAACTCTTGCAAGAGCGCAACCAAGGGCAAGGCAACCAAGGAAATTAAGGCCAAGGCAACAATTAGCCTCAGTTTGCTACCCTCAATCAGTTCCTCGCAAACCAGCCGAAGTCCTTCAGCAACTGTGTCGAGGCCACAGACGCCAACGACTGGCTCATGGATATCTGCAAACATTTTGAGTGTAGCAATGTTAGGCCTGAGGACTTTGTCAAGTTTGCTTCGTTTCAACTCAAGGATCAAGCTGGTGAGTGGTTTCAACAATACAGAGATTCCAGAGGAGGTCGTGTGACTACTTGGGATGATTTCCGCCGAGACTTCAAATCTCATCACATTCCACAAA
The DNA here is from genome assembly GCF_002162155.2 of Triticum dicoccoides. Taxonomy (NCBI): domain Eukaryota; kingdom Viridiplantae; phylum Streptophyta; class Magnoliopsida; order Poales; family Poaceae; genus Triticum; species Triticum dicoccoides. The sequence continues at coordinate 462,770,844 of NC_041392.1, read as the reverse complement.
GTGTTGCTGAGAGTAAGTGTGAGGAGTTTCGCAATCTCAAGCAAGGCAGCATGTCCGTGTATCAATACACTATCCAGTTTCATAAACTCGCTCGCTTCGCTAAACAAGACGTCCCTGATGAAAAGAGCATGATTTATCAATTCAGAGGTGGCCTCAGAGAAGATCTGCAATTAGCTCTCGTGCTTCTTGAGCCGACCAAGTATGATGAATTCTACAACATGGCACTAAAGAAAGAAGCCGCTCAGATTAAGTGTGATGCATCTAAGAAGAGAGTCAGGGATGCAGTTCAATCTTTTTCTTCATCACAAGTGACAGCTAAGCAGCAGAAGTTCTGGTTGCCTGCTCCTCCTCCGTTTCGCCAGCCCTTCCATCAGAAGAGCAAAGGTGGCAGTGGATCTTCCCACCCACCCAACCCAGGCTATCAGAACAAAGCTCAGTCTTATACTCCAAGGTCAAGTGCTCCTTATCACCGTCTGCTCTCAGAGGTACTTGCAACAAGTGTTAGCAGAAAGGGCACTATGAGAACAAGTGCTTCAACCAAAGGCGCCTTCCGCCTCCTCCTCCTGTGAGATCTGCCAGCAATGCAGTGGTCAAGCATAATTCCAAGTTTGCAAAGGTCAACATGATGAACACAACTCGGGCAGAGGACTCTTCAGAAGTGATCATGGGTAATCTTCCTGTTAATGACTTTCCTGCAAAAGTTCTTTTTGACACTGGTGCATCTCTTAGTTTCATCTCAAGACCATTTGCATCTAAGCATGAGTTGGCTTTCCAAGTTTTGCCTAGACCGTTATCAGTTGTCTCTCCGGGTAAATGCATGAATGCTAACTCCATGGTTCCAGATGTTTCAATCAAGATGGGTGACTATAAATTTCTGTCCTCTCCAATTGTTCTTGGTGACTCGGATATTGATCTAATTCTCAGCATGGACTGGCTTTCTAAGCACAAGCCTCAGCTTGATTGTGCTGCCAGGCAAATTCAATTGACACACTCGTCTGAGGATGTGATCATCTATGCCACTCGTGATGATACTATTCGACTGTTTTCTCTCAATGAGAAGGGCGAGTTGAATGCCATCTCTCAGATTCCAGTCGTTTGTGAATATCAAAACGTCTTTCCAGAAGAGCTTCCAGGAAAGCCTCCTCACCGGCCAGTTGAATTCGTTATCGATCCTGAGCCTGGCATGGAACCTATTTGCAAACATCCTTACAAGCATGGACCAGAAGAGTTGAAGGAGTTGAAGAAACAACTCGATGAACAAGAGCTCATGCGTCTGACAAGACCGAGTTCTTCTCCAAGGGGTTGTGGTGTTCTTTTTGTCAAGAAGAAGGATGGAACGGAATGACTCTGCGTCGACTACCGCCCAATAAACAAGAAAAATATAAAGAACAAGTACCCACTTCCCAACATCAATGAGCTTTTCGAGCAACTTAAGGGTGCCCAAGTATTCTCCAAGCTTGACCTCCGCATGGGTTATCATCAGATTCACATTTCTGAACAAGATATCCCCAAGACAACGTTCAGAACAAGCTATGGTTCTTATGAATATACTGTCATGTCTTTCGGCCTTGTCAATGCTCCTCCAACGTTCTCTCGCATGATGAACTTCATCTTCAATCCTTACACAAATGATTTTGTCTTGGTGTATCTCGATGACATCTTGGTCTTTTCCAAGAATAAGGAGGATCATGCCAAGCACTTGAGATTGGTACTCGACAAACTCAAAGAGCATCAGTTCTATGCGAAGTTTTCAAAGTGTGAGTTCTGGCTTGATGAGGTTCTCTACCTTGGCCATATCATCTCAGCCAAGGGCATCACTGTTAATCCTGAGAAGGTGTCTGCAATTGTGAATTGGGAACCGCCTCAGAATGTCAAGCAGCTCCGCAGTTTTCTTGGGCTTGCAAGCTATTGTCGAAGATTCATTGAGAATTTCTCTAAGATTGCAAAGCCTCTTTCCAACCTCCTCCAGAAGCATGTCAAGTATGTCTGGACGCCTGAATGTGACGTGGCTTTCAACACCCTAAAAGAGAAGCTGGTCACAGCTCCTGTCTTGACTCCTCCTGATGAATCCAAACCATTCGAAGTTTCCTGTGATGCCTCCCTGCAAGGTCTCGGTGCTGTGTTAATGCAAGAGAAGAAAGTTGTGTCTTATACCTATCGCTAGTTGAAGCCCAATGAAAAGAACTACCCCACTCATGACCTCGAGTTGGTGGCAGTTGTCCATGCTCTATTAACGTGGAGACATCTCTTGTTGGGAAGGAAAGTGGACATCTTCACTGATCATAAGAGCCTCTAGTACATCTTCACTCAACCCAACCTCGACCTCAGGCAGACTCCTTGGGTCGAAATGATTCAAGAATACAATCCGAGTATTGAATATACTCTAGGCAAGGCCAATGTCATTGCAGATGCTTTGAGCAGGAAGGCTTACTGCAACAGCTTAATTCTCAAGCCCTTCCAACCGGACCTTTGTGAAGCTTTCCACAAACTGAACCTCCAAGTTGTTCCTCAAGGCTTTCTTTCCAACCTCCAAGTCTCTCTTACTTTGGAAGATCAAATTCGTGAGGCACAACTTCTTGATGCCATGGTGAAGAAGGTGAAGCATGGGATTGCCAAGAGCCAACCCAAGTACAAGTGCTATCGCCTTGAAGACAATGACACTCTTTTCTTCAAGGATCGAATTGTGGTTCCTAAAGGCGATCTAAGGAAAGTCATTTCGAACGAGGCTCACAATTCCCTTCTATCCATTCATCCTGGAAGTACAAAGATGTACCATGACCTCAAGCAGTCGTATTGGTGGACTCGAATGAAGCAAGAAATTCCTCAGTTCGTGAATGAATGTGATGTCTGCAGAAGAGTGAAAGCAGAACACCAATGGCCAGCTAGTCTCCTCCAACCTCTTGCTATTCAAGAATGGAAGTTTGACCATATTGAGATGGACTTCGTGACTGGTTTTCCCAAGTCCAAGTGTGGAAATGATGCTATCTTTGTTGTCATCGACAAGCTTACAAAAGTGGCTCATTTCCTTCATATCGAAGAATCTATCACATCATCTCAGTTGGCAGAGCTACACACCTCCAGGATTGTCTCCTTGCATGGCATTCCGTAGTTGATATCTTCAGATCGTGGAAGCATCTTCACTTCTAAGTTCTGGGATTCCTTTCAGAAGGCCATGGGCACCTACATTCGCTTCAGACAGCCTTCCATCCTCAAACTAGTGGCTAAGTCGAGCGAGTCAATCAAATTCTTGAAAATATGCTTAGGGCTTGTGTCATTTCTTTCGGTATGAAGTGGGAAGATTGTCTTCCATATGCTGAGTTATCCTACAACAACAGTTTCCAAGCGAGTTCGGACAAGGCCCCATTGAAATTCTCTATGGCAGAAAGTGCTGTACTCCTCTTAATTGGTCAGAGACTGGTGAATGCCAACTTCTTGGCAATGACTTAATCACAGAGGTTAAAGAAATGTGCAAAGTCATCCATGAAAATCTCAAAGGCGCACAATCGCGCCAGAAGAGTTACTATGATAGCAAGCACCGTGATTTGGCTTGCGAGATCGGAGACCATGTCTACCTAAGCGTCTCTCGAATGAAAGGTACTCGTCGCTTCGGTATCAAAGGGAAGGTTTCCCTAGATACGTGGGTCCTTTCAAGATCATTGGCAAAAGAGGCGATCTCACCTATCAACTTGAGCTTCCATCCAACTTCGCAAATGTGCACGATGTGTTTCACGTGTCACAGCTTTGCAAGTGCTTCAAGACTCTTGAGCGGACCATCAACTTCGAAGAGATTGATCTCCAAGAAGACCTGTCTTATCATGAGCATCCCGTTGCTATTCTTGAAGAAACTGAGGGCAAGACTCGCAACAAGTCTATCAAATTCCTAAAAGTGAAGTGGTCACACCATTCCGACCGAGAAGCCACCTGGGAACGCGAGGACCACCTCTGTTCTGAATATCCGGAGCTCTTCCAGTCCTAGATCTCAGGACGAGATCCTTTCGTAGTGGTGGAGTGTTGTAACACCCCGGATGTAACTTGCCATATTTGTACTCTGACTCTTGCCATTTTCGGCTTTAACTTATGAGATCCCCTTAGTGGTTGGGTTTTTTGTCTTCGTTTTGCTTTTTTCTCATGTCTTGCATTCCATTCATGCCATCATGTGCATCTCATTTGCATACGTGTTCGTCTCATGCATCCGAGCATTTTCCCCGTTGTCCGTTTTGCAATCCGACACTCCCACGTGCACCTGCGTCCCCCTTTTGTCTCTTTTCGTGTGCTAGTGTTAAACGTTGTCGGAATGGACCGAGATTTTCCAAGTGGCCTTGGTATACCACCAGTAGACCGCCTGTCAAATTTCGTGTCATTTGGAGTCCGTTTGATACTCCAATGGTTAACTGGGGAACCGCAAAGGCTTCGTGTGTGTTGCAGCCCAACACCCCTCCAAAACGGCCCAATAACACTTCCAAACCACTCCCATGTCCTCCGCCGTCGGATCACGATCACGTGGGAGAAAAATACACCCCATTTGGACACTCCTACCTCCTCCTAGCTATAAATATGTGACCCCCTCCGTTTTCGCGCACATGAAACCCTAATTTTCATCCCTCGCCGCCACCGGACGTGTCCGCCCCTCGCCGGACAAAAATCACCGCCCCCCGCAGCCACTGGCCTCCCGACACGTGGCGCTCCGCCGCCTCCCACCGCCGCTAGCCCGCCTGGCCCAGGGCAGGCCCGCGCCGTGCGCCCAGGGCCCGAGCGCCCCGCCGCCGCCTGGCTTCCCCGCGCCG